>NW_022589710.1:8287698-8707228 GCF_004348235.1 Phoca vitulina | reverse complement strand
TTTAAAAAAAAAAAAAAAAAAAAAAGAGTATATCCAAATGTAGGCTCTATAAATTAACACTTATTAATGGAACAGGGAAGATACAGACTATTTCAACTATAATACTAGTGGATAATAGTTATTGTCCCATATTCTACTCCTTTATTAAAACTTAAAGTCAGCACTTCTCACCAAAAAGACAACCCAACAGGTATAGAACTGTACATCCAAGTAAAAATGAGCTTGACATTTTAGACAGGACAGATATCCTAGTTTTGTCTTTTAAACAATGCTTATTTACCAAAGAAGATCATTAAGAACAAATAAAGTTAAGATGGAATTAGTTCATGTTTTCAAACTATTACATTTTGTAGTCCATTCAATTACTGAGGTTTCGTGATTAACTCATGTTTTTAAATGCACATAAACATGATAATATTCTACCTTTATTCCTCAATTTTTACTAGTCCAGCCCTCAGATAATAGTTTACATTGGACAAAGTAAACATGACACAGGCTGGTTTTCAAAATAATGAGGCTATCTGCACACTCCTTAAAAATACAACTCAAACCATATAAAACACATCAAGATAGTGCTGCTGAATAAACAGTAACATCTCAAACAAGCAGCCTTTCATACATTTATAAATATTGTTATGGAATTTAAAAATTCATGTGTAAAATGGGTAATAATAGTACTAGACTTAAAAAAAATTGAAAACTTTCAAATTATCTATTTAAAATCATAACTATGATTAAATAGTAGCATAATTTAATAAGTTATTCTAAATTCCGGAATAAGGGAAGTAACATTTTACCATTCGACATATCCATTTATCAAAGAGAAGTCCAACAAAAGCATTAATGGCTAACAACAAAGCTTATCAAATATCTGATAGTTATGTCTAGAGTTAATACTCAAGATAATCAATCCTAAGGAGAACTATACACCTCTTTCAAAACTTAGCTTTTATGAATCATGAACATTTGACAAACCGTTGGTATAGCAAAAGTGAACGTTTAAATTAAATCTCTTGCAATAATACTTCTATCCTACCTGTATCTTCAATAAATTCCACACATTTTTCAACAAATAGTGGTATGGGCTTCTCAGCTGTAACCAGATCCTGGAGGGGCATCCCAAAGTAATTACTTTCCCAATTTCTACGTGTTGGTGGATTGAAGTTCTTAGTTTTCTTTTTCTGCTAATAAGAAAACATATTCAAGTTAAAACTATTAAAATTAATTTTCTTCAGAATAACATTAGTACTCAGCAATGTAAATACATATATTTTGCATCAAAAGAAGTATTTAAAAGCCACATCCAACCTAAATGACCACCAATATGGGAATCCCATTAAATTCTGCTAGAAACAACAACTTGAGCAATGGAAAGAAACAAACTGTGAACAGAGAAAAAAACTGACTGAAATGTTCCTTTTGGAAAATAATAGGAAACTAGATAGGGAAATTAGAAAAGATCATTTTTCAATGCCAACTCAAAGGAAAAGCTGAGAGTAAGCAATGCTCAATTCAGTTTATGTGTAGTCTACTAATTCTATTTGGTCTTTGGGGCAGGTCCAAGTGAGGCTTTTGTGCATAGCTATATTTATAAGAACATAATATAGCTTTAATTATTGATTATACTATGAAACTATGTAACTTCACGAATTCAGTCCCATCATTTGTCCCTCATTTTCCCAGTTTCTTCCTATCTACTAACTCTATTCCTTAAATGTTAAGATAGGTTTCTTATGTAACGGATAAAACAGTTTCACAATAGTAAAAACAAAATGAAATACTAATTTTCAGAGTTTAACTTCAATCTAGCACTGGGAGAAAATGGGTTCTTAACCAGGGAGTGAACATCTCAAAAACCTAAGGAGGTACTGTCTAGAATTCAACTGCTGAGGAGATTCTGAGTCAATTTTTCTGGAGTAGGATATTTTAAGCATTTCCAAAGATAATTCTATTATGCATTCCTAGTTGAGAATCTCTACAATATAGGAAGATGAGTAAATTTTCAGAAATTCAAAGATGTTAGAGCATTTTTATTGTTCCCTTTTCAGTTTATCTACAAATTTATTTTCTCTGATAAATCACAAAGCTATTCAAATTTGTCATAAGTACCATTACTGATTTGTAAATAGGATAAAAGCATACCATTTCTTTTCAGAAAAGGGGGGGGGAATAAGAGAGGGAGGACAGGAGAACTTTCTATGCCTAAAGTAATACTCATCTTAATTTCCCATTCTTTCTGGAGGAGTCTCTCCTTTGGATAGATCCGCCATAGATCCCCCAATGTATTCTTCCAAGTCTCTGGCTATCTTGAATAATTAACCAAGTCCTTTCTTCATTTCAATTTCAGGCTGCTCCACCCAGCAAACTTCCAGAGCTCATGAAATCCAATTTCTAAATGCTCTCAATGATATGGATTATATACAACCCTGATATGTACAGATCACATATAATATAACTAGGTCTCTGGAATGTTGCCAACAAAGCACTAGAATGTTTGATCTGGCTCAAGACCTAAACCCACCAAGTCAAGTAGTGTGGATCCTTACTCCTTAAATAATCCTTCCACTACCACCACCACCACCACCACCAGACTGGAATATGCAAGGAAGTGGAAATGAAGACACTTAGGTAGGATAGTGGCTGAGTCCTCTTTCTCAGGAACATTAAGGTGCTTTCTAGCCTGCAAACTACCAGCTGCAAAATTTGATTAGAAAACTGAAAACTGAGGCAAAGATGGATGTTATTTCGTTAAAGAGATAATACAGCAATGAAAAAGATTACACTTAGATAGATTAATGAAAAAAGCAATGCCTGGCCTATGACAGAAGCAACAGGAATGAAATGATAAAAAGATCTTAATAGATCTTTGCCACCTAAAGAACATAGTTACAAGAAAAGTAAGCTAGCTGGTCCTAATTGTTCCAGTCAACTTTTTTTTTTAAATTTTATTTTATTATGTTAATCACCATACATCATTAGTTTTTGATGTAGTGTTCCATGATTCATTGTTTGCGCATAACACCCAGTGCTCCATTCAATACGTACCCTCTTTAATACCCATCACCAGGCAACCCCTTCCCCCCTAGAACCCTCAGTTTGTTTCTCAGAGTCCATAGTCTCTCACGGTTCGTCTCCCCCTCCGATTCCCACCCCTTCATTTTTCCCTTCCTACTATCTTCTTTTAACTCTTAAGAAATCCTTTTTTAAATACTGCCTTTTAGGAATCAATCTAAACTCTCAGATGACTCTGAAAACATTCCACCCTTATCCTTGGGATCATAGGAAAGAGGAAAAAAAGAAGTGTAAACTTCAGTAAGCACTGAATACTTGACTAAAATTGGGAGGGTGAAGAAAGGAAATAAAATAAGGTAGATTCTCTGGCTTATGCTCAGGGAACATCTCCCAAGGTCTATAAAATTACAAGGGCAAATTATTTAATTCTGTGGTTATACCAAGATTCAGGGCTAGTAATCTAAGGTAATGAAAGGCTAAGTGCCTTGTAGTATGGAATTTCTGGCAAACTCTAAAGGGATAATTTACTAACAAAGAACTGCCCTGACAGCTCAAGTTATAATTCATATATATTAGGAGGGAAAAAAAAAAAGTTTTGTGATTTTATTAATTTTTCTACTAATTGGCACTGATACGAAAGAATATTCCTTTTTTTTTAAAGATTTTATTTATTTATTTGACAGAGAGACACAGCGAGAGAGGGAACACAAGCAAGGGGAGTGGAGAGGGAGAAGCAGGCTTCCTGAGGAGCAGGGAGCCCGATGTGGGGCTCTATCCCAGGACCCCAGGATCATGACTTGAGCCAAAGGCAGACGCTTAACTGAGCCACCCACGCGCCCCTATAAAAGAATATTCTACGCAGAGTAAGTTTTGGATTAGAGATTCCTATATTAGCTTTTATGATGAATAAAAATGTATACAATCTCTTTTTCTAATAGTGACAGTTCTTAATCATCAGAATTCAGGGAGTTCTTTTAAAATATGTGGATTTTGAAAAACTCTACATAATTCTGATATACATCCCTTAGTTAGGAGTTGCTGATCTATAGCTATACATTTATACCAATTCAAAATGAATTTTTTAGGTTAAACTAAGATTAGATGATTACAACTGCTATAAAATGCCATCAAGATTCTCTGAAATGCAAGAAAGGATGAGGAGTATGGTTACTTGGTAATTACTTCCATAACTTTTGAAGAAGCATTGTCAGAAATGGCAGCCCCCAATTAAATAATTATGCCAGCAGGAAAACATCTGATTTATGATAACCCAACTTTTGATTCATACTTCAGTCACACTATCTTTATTTCTGCTTAAATGCAAATGCCCAGTCTTATTTTTCTGGCTACTCAGGCAAATCTCATGTCATGTCAGCTGCAAATGAATATCCACAGCAAAATAAGCATCCTGTTCACAAATAATGTATACAGTGTTATCAATTAAGTGTTCAGCAGACATTAAAAACTACCATTAGTATAAGAAAACAGGATCAGGAAACAGTATATGTAAATAGCTTTCTAGAAACTGCCCTCCCAATCCAGTAGTATCAGCAATACAAGGGAGGGCATCTAAGCAACATCCTCAAATAAATTACTGTAATCAATAACACTGAAAAAACATACCTCAACTGCTTCTTTCGTATTGAACAAACTGAAGAAAAAGAGTAGTTAAGGAGGCTTTCAAAGAGCCAATCCAGGAAACAAGAAAATTTGGTATTCTCTCAAAGAAATGAGACAACAGGAAGCAAAATGTAAAGAAACTGGAGGAAAAAAATTCATTAAAGAAATCAAAATCTCTTCAGTAAGATTCCATATAACTGTAAAGATCAGAATAAAGTGAAAAAGATCATCAAAGTTCCCCTTTACTGTATGTATCATTCCTATGACACGTTCCAAAAAATACTCTTTTGCTTCCATTTTAAAAAGAAGTCTCAATCCTCCTCTCCTTAGCTATTTGCCCCATAATGCTACACCCTTCTGCAAACTCTGCAAAAGTCATATATATATTAGATATTTCCAATTCCCTCTTATATGTACTCAAATTAGTCTATCACCCTCATCACTCCACTAAATCTGTTCTTATTAAGGTCACCAATGATTGTTTTGCAATAGTTAGTTCCCAACTTTCATCTTACTTGACCTTTCAGCACTCTTTCTTCACTAGACTTTGAGCACACCACCTCTATTACCTCACTCACTCTCCGCTTACTAGTCTCCTCTGCTGGTCCCTCTTAGCCATCCTTGTAATGCTGTGAAAACCCCAGGCCTCAGTCCCTGACCATCTTTTTTTCTCAACACCTACCCACACTCTTCATCTTATCCATCTGCTGATAACCCAACACTTACAGCTCAGCTCTTTTCCTGAACTCTAGACTCATTTGAAACATTCTACTGGACATCTTCACTTGAATGTCTAAGAAAGGTATCTTTAACATGTGCAAAACTAAACTACTGATGATTTCCTTAAAATGTTCCCCAACTGCAGCGTTATCCATCTCACATGCTGACGATTCCATCCTTTCATTTCAGTAGCTCAGGCTAAAAATCTTGGAGTTATCCTTGATCCCTCTTTTTCTGTCATACCCTACACTTCCAATTATCAAACAAATGTATTAGATATAGAATCTAGCTATTTAAAGCTATCATTTCATACATCTACATTATTACATCAACTGCTCAATCCATTCCCCCCCTTGTTCTACCACTATCCCCTCAAACCATTCTCAATAAAGCAGCCAGAATGACAGAGGCTCCCTAAATAGCAGCCTACAAGGCCATATATAATCAGCATGCCTAGAACTCTGCCTCTTTGTATTCCGACTTCATTTCCCTCTACTTTCTTCATCATTTACTCCTTTCCTCCAGCCACATGGCTTACTTGCTGTTTTAACAGTCAGGCATGCTCCTGACTTAGGGCTTTATTATATTGGCTGTTCCCTTTACCATTTCAATGAGACCTATCGTGACTACCCTATTAACAACTGTAATCTTAATCCCTGTCTTCTAGCTCCTGTCCAGTATTCCCAATCCCTTTTACTGCTGTTTCTACCTACAAGACTACATTCTTTACTTATGTATTATTATTTTTGTTATTATTACTTGGTGTCTCCTACTACAATTTAAGCTCCACACAAAGGCAGGGATTTTTATCTGCTTTGTTCATCAACATACGCCAAAGATCTGGAATACTGCCTGTAAAAAAGAGCAAAGAACAAAAGTATTTGAGGTCTCTTGAAATGATGAACGCCAATATGTAGATTAAATGACCTCATCATGTACTAAAAAAGATAACAAACAGGAATGAACCATCAAGTTACAGACCTATCATACTCAACTCAGTAAGCTTCAAAGAATCTTAGAATCATCCAGGCAGAAGAAATCAAGAACAAACAGTAGAGGGAAAGTATCAGGCTAGCTTTAAAGTTCTCAGGAAAACTGGGAAGTCAGAAGACTCATCTATAGGGATATTCATAGGAAAGAATTGTCAAGAATTCTTTACTTAGCTAGTATGTCAATTTGGATGTGCATAACAAGCAACTATAAATTTTTTTAAAGTTCTCAAATATGTAATATTAAATAACAGCACAAACTCCTTCTGAAAAAAAAAAAACACGTGATGAAACATCATTGATAATAAAGAGCTTATATGTGGAGAATTTGTGCTATGGAAGAAAGAATGAACACATTTTTTTATAGTTACACATAGAATTAATTCTAAATTACAGTGGTATGGCTATATAATAAAATAGCATCTATAATTTCGTGGCTCAAGCTACAAAATGTAAAACTAATTTGATAACAGGCCAAAACCAAAGGCCTCAATATACCCTAAAAGAGAAGGGGAAAAAAATAAGAGATCATGTAATTATGCTAATGCATGACAGAGTATCATGACAGACTACTGGGAGAGGTAAGAATGATAAACTGAAACAGAGGTTCAAAATATATTTAATGATAAATATAAGCAGCACACAAACTGTTTCTTCATTTTTCTTTCTTACATTTTTTTCCCCCGACTGAAGTGGAATAAAACAAGACTAAAGCAAACTGAAACTTACAAAAATAAATATAAATGGAGTAAGATCAACTAAAGAAGACTCTCAGACTTGGTACAAAACTAAACCCAACTAGGGGGGCCTGGGTGGTTCAACTGGTTGAGCATCTGCCTTTGGCTCAGGTCATGATCTCAGGGTCCTGGGACCCAGCCCCAAGTTGGGATCCCTGCTGAGCAGGAAGCATGCTTCTCCTTCTCTACCTGCTTGTGCTCTTGCTTGCTCTCTCCTTCTCCCTCTCAAATAAATAAATAAAATCTTTAAAAACAAACAAAAAACCTAGCAGACACCTGGGTGGCTCCGTCGGTTAGTGTCTGCCTTTGGCTCAAGGCATAACCCCAGGGTCCTGGGATTGAGTCCCACATCGGGCTCCCTGCTCAGTGGGGAGTCTGTTTCTCCCTCTGCCTGCTGCTCCCTCTGCTTGTGCTCTGTTATCTCTCTCTCTGACAAATAAATCTTAAAAAACAAAAACAAAAAAACCCTAAACCCAACTAAACACATGCCATTTAAACAAAGGGACTCCTAAGAGTTGAAAATAAAAAGGATAGGAAAAGTAATGACTTTTTTTTTTTTTTTAAGAGCAATGTTAAATTGGAGTTACCTTCAAGGCAAAATGCTTTGAACTATAGAGTTACCCCTATTCTCTATCCCTTTTCTCCTATAACATTAATTTTTCCCTCCCCTGGGTCATTCTTCTGAACATATCAATACTCTCTAATACTTGTCATCTTTAAAAACAAACATGAAAACCCTCCTCTGATCCCACGTTGACCTCTAGCTATTAGTTCTTGCTTTTTAAGTTTTTAATGCCAGTCAATCAACATAGAATGTTATACGTTAGTTTCAGGTGTCTTGCTCCCTTTCACAGCAAAACTTCTTGGACGTGCCATCTATACCTACTATCTACTTTTCACATCCCATTTACTCTTCAACCTACTTCCATCTGGGCTTTCTCTTCCATTCTATTTAACTGCTTGTCAAGATCAGATACTTTTACACTATCAAATTAAAAAGAAACATTTCTCTTCACCCTTCTTGAGCTCTCAGAAACATTGTTTCCTGACTACTAACTTCCTTAACCACTTGCTCTCTTGGCTCCCATTTCATTACTCTTTGCTCAAATGATTCCTTTTTCAGTTTCACCTGCCAACAACCCTTCCTGGTTTACCCAAACTCAATCCTGAGCCCTCCATTCTTCTCTCACTGTACTCTACACCCTTAGGTGAATTTATCTAATCCCTAGTTTTATATCCTTTAAATCCTGATACCTCTTTTTCTAAGGACCAGATTCATACACCTAACTTTTATACTTTCACTGGGACCTTGACACAGGATAAAAAGCACAAAATAGATGTCCTGATTTTCTCTGGTCTGAAACCTTTCACCCTTAGTTTTCAATATCTCAGTAAATCTACCCAGTTGCATAGACCATAAATCTAGGAGTTGATCGTGATTTTCCCTCTTCCCTTACTCTCCACAGCAATTGCATAAGAAGTCCTGTTGGTATGATTTCCAAAATATTATGTAGAAACTGTCCACTTTTCCCTTTTTTGGCACCTGTACTGGCAAAATACCTAGCACATGATAAACACATGTTCAGAAAACACTAACAGAAACACACAAAATTACAAACAGGAACCAGAGAAAGGCTTTACCATATAAGATTTGTTAATACACAAAGTACTGTTTGTTGGTTTATTTACCAGTCTATGGAAAGTTTCATTATACCAAATTCTTCGTATCTATGGGAGTCACTATGTAGGTATGCCTAAACTTAAGCATCCAAACCTAATAAAATTAGGATTCACACAAAATAATGATTACACATCATAAAATTACAAGAAAAATTAAACAGCCAACTCTATGTGAATTCATTTGGATATAAGGTGATGTACCTTCTTTTATTAATTTAAATTCAATTAATTAACATATAATGTATTATTAGTTTCAGAGGTAGAGGTCAGTGATTCATCAGTCTTATGTAATACCCAGTGCTCATTACATCACATGCCCTCCTTAATGTCCATCACCCAGTATCCCACTGCCCCCTTCCCCTCCAGCAACCCTGTTTTGTTTCCTATAGTTAAGAGTCTCTTACAGTTGGTCTCCCTCCCTGATTTCATCTTGTTTTATTTTTCCCTCTCTTCCCCTATGATCCTGTTTGTTTCTTAAATTACACACAGGAGAGCACCTAATTGTCTTTCTCTGATTGACTTATTGCTTAGCATAGTACCCTCTAGTTCCATCCACATCGTTGCAAATGGCAAGACTTCACTTTTTTTAAATGACTGAGTAATATTCCATTGTGTTTGTGGGTGTGTGTATATACACACCACATCTTCTTTATCCATTTATCTGTCAATTGACATCTGGGCTCTTTCCATAGTTTGGCTATTGTGGACATTGCTGCTATAAACACTGAGGTGCAAGTGCCCCTTCAGGTCACTACTTTTGTATCTTTGAGGTAAATACTCAGTAGTGCAATTGCTGGATCACAGGGTAGCGCTATTTTCAACTTTTTGAGGAACCTCCATACTGTTTTCCAGAGTGGCTGCACCAGCTTGCTTTCACACCAACAATGTAGGAGGGCTCCCCTTTTTCCACATCCTCACCAACATCTGTCGTTTCCTGACTTCTTAATTTTAGCTATTCTGACTGGTGTGAGGTGGTATCTCATTGTGGTTTTGATTTGTATTTCCCTGATGCCGAGTAATGTTGAGCCCTTTTTCATGGGTCTGTTGGCCATTTGGATGTCTTCTTTGGAGAAATGTCTGTTCATGTCTTCTGCCCATTTCTTGTTTGGATTATTTGTTCCTTGGGTGTTGAGTTTGATAAGCTCTTTATAGATTTTGGATACTAGCCCTTTATCTGATATGTCATTTGCAAATATCTTCTCCCATTCTTTCGGTTGTCTTGGTTTTGTCGACTGTTTCCTTTGCTGTGCAAAGCCTTTTATCTTGATGAAGTCCCAATAGTTCATTTTTGCCTGTTTCCCTTGCCTCTGGAGATGTGTCTAGCAAGAAGTTGTTGCAGCAAGGTCAGAGGTTGCTGCCTGTGTTCTCCTCTAGGACTTTGATGGATTCCTGTCTCACATTTAGGTCTTTCCACCATGTTGAGTCTATTTTTGTGTATGGTGTAAGGAAATGTTCTAGTTCCATTCTTCTGCATGTGGCTGTCCGATTTTCCCAACACCATTTGCTGAAGAGACTGTCTTTTTTCCACTGGGTACTTTCTCCGCTTTGTCAAAGATTCGTTGACCACAGAGTTGAGGGTCCATTTCTGGGCTCTCTACTCTGTGCCACTGATCTATGTGTCTGTTTTTGTGCCAGTACGATACTATCTTGATGATTACAGCTTTGTTACAGAGCTTGAAGTGCGTAACTGTGATGCCACCAGCTTTGGTTTTCTTTTTCAACATTCCTTTGGCTATTCGGGGTCTTTCCTGGTTCCATACAAATCTTAGTATTATTCATTCTAGCTCTGTGAAAAAAGTTGATGGTATTTTGATAGGGATTGCACTGAATATATAGATGGCTCTAGGTAGCAAAGACATTATAACAATATTTTTTCTTCCAATCCATGAGCATGGAACGGTTTTCCGTTTCTTTGTGTCTTCCTCAATTTCTTTCATGAGTGTTCTATAGTTTTCTGAGTACAGATCCTTTGCCTCTTTGGTTAGGTTTATTTCTAGGTATCTTATCATTTTGGGTACATGGGATCAACCCCTCATATTCTCTTTCTTCTGTCTCATTGTTAGTGTATAGAAATGCAACTGATTTCTGTGCATTGGTTTCTGTGCATCCTGCCACTTTGTTGAATTCCTGTATGAGTTCTAGCAATTTTGGGGCGGAGTCTTTTGGGTTTTCCATAGAGTATCATGTCATCTGCAAAGAGTAGAGTTTAACCTCGTCTTTGCCGATTCTGATGCCTTTTATTTATTTCTTTTTGTTGTCTGATTGCTGAGGCTAGGACTTCTAGTACTATGTTGAAGAACAGTGGTGAGAGTGGACATCCCTGCCGTGTTCCTGACCTTAGGGGAAAAGCTCTGTTTTTTCCCATTGATGATATTCGCTCTGGGCTTTTGTATATGACTTTTATGATATTAAGGTATGTTCCCTCTATCCTTACACTGTGAAGAGTTCTAATCAGGAAAGGATGTTGTACTTTGTCAAATGCTTTTTCTGCATCTATTGAGAGGATCGTGTTGTTCTTGTCCTTTATTAATGTAGGGTATCCTATTGATAGATTTGTGGATGTTGAACCACTCTTGCAGGCCAGGAATAAATCCCACTTGGTCATGGCAAATGATCCTTTTCATGTACTGTTGGATCCTATTGGCTACTATCTTGGTGAGAATTTTTGCACCCATGTTCATCAGGGATATTGATCTGTAATTCTTTTTGGTGGGGTCTTTGTCTGGTTTTGGGATCAAGGTAATGCTGGCCTCATAGAGTTTAGAAGTTTTCCTTCCATTTTGATTTTTTGAAAAAGCTTCAGAAGAATAGGTATTAATTCTTTAAATGTTTGGTAGACTTCCCCTGGGAAACCATCTGGCCCTGGACTTGTTTGTTGGGAGATTTTTGATGCCTGCTTCATTTTCCTTGCTGGTCATGGGTCTGTTCAGGTTTTCTATTTCTGTTTCAGTTTTGGTAGTTTATACATTTCTAGGAATGCATCCATTTCTTCCAGATTGCCTCATTTGTTGGCATATAGTTGCTCATAATATGTTATTATTGTTTGTATTTCTTCCGTGTATTTCACTGATTTCTGCTCTAATCTTATCTCTATTCTCCTGCTGGGTTTAGGTTTTATTTGCTGTTCTTCAGCTCCTTTAGGTGTAAGGTTAGGTTGTGTATTTGAGACCTTTCTTGTTTCTTGAGAAACGCTTCTATTGCTATATACTTTCCTCTTAGGACCACCTTTGCTGTATCCCAAAGATTTTGAACAGTTGTGTTTTCATTTTCATTTCTTTCCATGAATTTTTTAAATTCTTCTTTAATTTCCTGGTTGACCCATTCATTCTTTAGTAGGATGCTCTTTAGCCTCCATGTATTTGAGTTCTTTCCGACTTTCCTCTTGTGAGTGAGTTCTAGTTTCAAAGCACTGTGGCCCGAAAATATGCAGGGAATGATCCCAATCTTTTGGTACCAGTTGAGACCTGATTTTTGACCCAGGATGTGATCCATTCTGGAGAATGTTCCATGGGCACTAGAGAAGAATGTGTATTCTGTTGCTTTGGGATGGAATGTTCTGAATATATCTGTGAAGTCCACCTGGTCTAGTGTGTCATTCAAAGCCCTTCTTTCCTTGTTGATCTTCTGCTTAGATGATCTGTCCATTGCAGTGAGGGGAGTGTTAAAGTCCCCTACTATTATTGTATTATTATCGATGTGTTTAACTTTGTTATTAATTGGCTTATGTAATTGGCTGCTAGGGGCATAAATATTTATACCTGTTAGATCTTCTTGTTGGAAAGACCCTTTAAATAGGATATAGTGTCCTTCTTCATCTCTTATTAGTGTCTTTGGTTTAAAATCTATTTTGTCTGATATAAGGATTGCCACCTCAGCTTTCTTTTGACATCCACTGGCATGATAAATGGTTTTCCACCCCCTCACTTTCAATCTGGAGGTGTCTTTGGGTCTAAAATGAGTCTCTTGGAGACAGCATTTCTTGCTTTTTTGTCCAATCTGATACCCTGTGTCTCTGATTGGGGCATTTAGCCCATTTACATTCAGAGTAATTATTGAAAGATATGAATTTAGTGCCATTTTATTATCTGTAAAGTGACTGTTTCTGTATATTGTCTCTGTTTCTTTCTGGTCTATGTTACTTTGGGGCTCTCTCTTTGCTCAAAGGATCCCTTTTAATATTTCTTACAGGGCTGGTTTAGTGATCACTAACTCTTTTAGTTTGTTTGTCCTGGAAGCTTTTGAACTCTCCTCCTATTCTGAATGACATCCTAGCTGGATATAGTATTCTTGGCTGCATATTCTCATTTAGCACTCTGAATATATTATGCCAGTCCCTTCTGGCCTGCCAGGTCTCTGTGGATAGGTCTTCTGCCAGTCTAATGTTTCTACCCTTTTAGGTTATGGATCTCTTGTCCCGAGCTGCTCTCAGGATTTTCTCTTTGTCTCTGGGATTTGCAAGATTCACTTTAATATAATGTCTATGTCAGGGTGCTGACCTGTTTTTATTGATTTTGGGGTGGGGGGGGTTCTCTCTGCCTCCTGGACTTAAATCCCTGTTTCCTTCCCTAGACTAGGTAAGGTCTCTGCTATAATTTGCTCCAACTACCTTCTGACCACCCTCTCTCTTTCCTCTTTTTCTGGGATCCCAATTATTCTAATCATGTTTCACTTTATGGTATCACTTATCTCTTGAATTCTCCTCCTATGATCTAGTAGTTATCTTTTTCTCAGCTTCTTTATTCTCCATCATTTTGTCTTCTGTATCACTAATTCTCTCTTCTGTCTCATTTATCCTAGCAGTTAGAGCCTCCATTTTTTATTGCATCTCATTAATTGCCTTTTTTATTTCGACTTGATTAGATTTCAGTTCTTTTATTTCTCCAGAAAGCGATTCTCCAATGTCTTCTCCGCTTTTTTTCAAGCCCAGCTAGTATCTTTATAATTGTTACACTGAACTCTAGTTCTGACATCTTACTTAAATCCATACTGATTAGGTCCCTGGCAGTCAGTACTGCCTCTTGTTCTCTTTGAGTGAGTTTTTCCATCTTGTCATTCTTACAGAAAGTGGTCATTTTTCTTGTAGAGTTGCAGCTATTCTTTTCTTAGGTCTCTGGTTGTGTTCAGAATGATTTGATAGCTATCTAGCTGAATTCCTGGTACCAGACGAAACTAAGGTCTCCTACTCCTCTGCCATCTTGGACTATCTGCTAGTGTTTGGTGATGTACTTCTGATAGTGTGTAGAACTGAGCACTATGTGCATAGCATCATGCTAGATATTGTGCATGATCAAAAATCAGTGGAAGTAATGTTAATGCTCTCAAATATACTATGGAGGAAAAAAAACTAGTATGTGATTAAATGTCAAAATAATTGGATGCGAGGCTTAAATCCAGACTTCAAAAGTTAGAACTTAAAAAGGAAGAGAGGAGGTCAGGGATATTTCAGAATTTAGAAAGAATCTGGTCTGTATCTAAACATTTGGGTGCCTACCATATGAAAGCATAAGCACTCAGAAATCACTAGAAACTGCATTTATTGCTTACTGTATATTAGGTACTTGGTAATATTACATGTATAATCTTAACTGTCACAACAGCTCTGAGACTGCTACTATTCTGCATCTATTTTACATCTATTTCCATATACCTGTAATGTACAGGAATTAATAATGTGGGTAGAGATGTATGTAAGGGCCACATTGTCAATGGGTATAGGCAGGTCCCTAAGAAATTTGAACTTTATACAGGGGCTACAAAATATATTTTACAGGAAGAGAGATTAGGCACTTTATTTTAGTATTATCCCTCAGAATGCAACATAAAAGAATAATTTGAAGCAAGGGTAAACAGGAGACACAAAAACTTAAAAGTTACTGCACCACCTACGCTAGTGAAGCTATGGAGAAACGATCCATCACACATTCCTAGTGGGAATCTAAAATGATATACACACTCTGGAAAACAGTTTGGCAGTTTCTCATAACACTAAATATGCAAATACCAAATGACCCAGTAATTGCACTGTTGGGCATTTATTCCAGAGAAATGAAAAGTTGTGTATTTATATAAAAAAATATGTACTTTATGGTTCAGAGCTACTTCATTCATAATAGCCCCAAACTAGAAACAACAGATGCCCTTCAACAGGTTAAATAACTGTGGTATACCCACACCATGAAATATTACTCAGCAAAAAAAGGAGACAAACTAATGACTTATGGCAACAACTTGACTGAATCTCAAGGAAATTGTGCTGGAAAAAAAAAGTCAATCTCAAAGTTGCATATGGTATGATCCCATTTATATAACATTCTAGAACTGGCAAAATTATAAAATGACAAAATGGAAAACAAATTAGTGGTTGCCAGGGGTTATGAATGATAGTAATAAAGGGGAGGGTGTGGTTATAAAAAGACAAAGGAAGAGATCTGTTGGTCACAGAACTGTTTTGCATCTTGTAGTGATCAATACACAAACCTACCCATGTGATTAATTGCACAGAACTACACACACACACAAATGACAAGTAAACCTGGGGAAATCTAAGTTAATCTGTGAATCGTGTTAATGTCAATACCCTGGTTGTGATATTGTACTACAGTTTTGCAAGATGTTACATTTGTGGGAAACTGGGCAAAGGGCGTATGAGATCTTTTGGCATTATTTTACAACAGCACGTCAATCTACAATTATCTCATATTAAAATTACTATTTAAAAAAAATCATCACAATAATCCAAGTAAGAAGTTATGACAACTTCAACTAAGACTGTGACAATGAAATGTATCAACGTATTTTACAGCAGAATAAAGATCAGCCAAGTAAGATAAGCAGCAATAGCACGTAGCTTTGGCCTACAGTAGCTCCTTCCTGAAAATACATTCTCATCCAATCATGATAAGGAGAGGCAAGTAAATTCTATGACCTATGAGGAAAATCCTGTCTTTCATAATGAGCAGGTACAAACATGTCTTATATGATTGACTTCTAGAATCTCACAGGAATTTCCCTAAAGACCACATTCTGTTACACAGGGTTTCTCAACTTCAGTATTATTGACATTTTGGGCTGTATAATCCTTTGTTGTGGGAGATCACCTATGAATTGCTAAGATGTTTAGCAGAAACCCTGGCTTCTACCCAAGAGCTACCACTAGCTACTTCCTACCCCAGTTGTGACAGCCAAAAATGTTTCCAGACATTGCCAGATGTTCCCTGGAGGGCCAAACTGACCCTGGTTGAGAACGATTGTGCTAGGCTAATAAAAACAAGGACAAAGAACTCAAGTTTGGGAGATAGCTACAGATAGATTTCTGGAAAGTCTGATAATTTTAACTTTAAAAAAGGTCAATACATAACTCAAGATTGAGAAACATTACTGTAGGGAACGCAAAGATGAATGATAATTTTAACTGCCCTCAAAAACCTAATAGTGTAGTAAGAAAAAACTTATTACAAAGCGATAAAACTACTACAAAGCAATTACTTTAGATGAGAGGAGTAAGTATTACATCAGAGCACACACTTATATCCGTATAAGAAAGAAGCCTTTAATGGGAGCCAGGACTCCATAAAAAGTCTATAAAAGCTACAGGTACTGACTGAGAGTCCACACTTTGGAAATCAGGGATGTTATGAAGGCTTTCACACCCTTTAAGCTAACACTAGGTGAAAAGAGGAAAGAGACAGTAACTGAGGGTAAATAAATGTGGTCTGGGTTCTTGTAAATACTAACAGACAAATTGGTTCTAGCACTGATTCATCTCTAAGATGCCATCTCCCTATAAAGCGTTTCAACATAAATTATCTACCTGACAGGTATTTTATTAATGTCATTAACAACTTCACCAACCAAAAAATAAACATGTAATCATCTAGAGAGGGTTCTAGCAAAACATCTAGCTATTCAAATGAATAATGGGTGGATTTCCTCCCAGTCTCCCCAGATATATATTTTTAAGTATATTCAACATGAAAATGGCTTTTCTATTACACCCAGCACTTCATTCTTAAAACCACTGATTTTCCCTTCACTTCACAACTAATCTGTTAAATACTTTGTTACTCTAATGATTGCCAATCAGAAGATCAAAAGAGAAAGAAAAAAATTTTCAGCGTCTCTTCCTCCTTCCTCATTATCAACAGAGATTCTTAAGCCAGAGTCCACAGCTTTAGAAAGTATATGAAACCCTTAGAACTCCAGTAAAATTTTGTGCATGTACATTTTTCCAGGGAAAAAAACCCAAACCTTTCTTCAAATTTTCAAAGGCTAAGTACACTTCCCCTGAAGCTCAAAACAATTACTTTGTACAAAGTATTCAAGATGTATTTTCCATTTGGACAAAGTTAGATACAATCACAAGATCACTTTTGTCACACACTTATATTTTGTTCTAAATATTGGAAATAACAAAAATTACTACTTTTAAAAAGCAGTCCTTTTGGGGTTTCTCTTTTCACAGTCATATATTAAGCCCTATTTACTTGAGGACTCTTTTACAACATCAGCTGAGATGACAAGAAAACATTATGGAGTTAGAAATCATAAAACTATACCTATTGTAGAAATAACTCTTCTAGGACTAAGTGGGACAATCTGTAGTATGCCAAATTTTGGAGTACATAAAATTGACAACCCTAATAAAATTACCTGTTAAGTCTTGGAATAGTAACAATTGTCCATTGATATAAAATTATAATAAGAATATTCTAAGTTACAGGATAGTGATTCCTTGATATATTAATATATTCTAACAATTATAATTAATGTGCTGCAGAAGAGTGATTTCAATATTTGTGGTATGTCAGTTTTTGCGAGACATTCAAAATATGCTGCTATGAAAGCTAAGAAAAAAAGTTTGAATAGAAAGCCATACCGAAAAAATTTACATTCGCTTTTAAGTTAGTGAAAACAAGCACACCATTTAAATTAAGCCCCATTAGAACACAGGAGTAAAATAAATATACTTTAAAAACTGACCATCTAGTTACATTTCAATCTGAATTTGAAAAGTACTATATCATGGTCAAATAGCACGGAACAAGTTCAAAGAAATAGTAAAATATAAACAGAAATACTCACCTTATATATCCACACCCATATAACACCATAAATTGATGTACCCAACATCAGAAATGCCACCAACTTTATGAGAAATTTTAGAAACGCCATAACTCATCAATCAGGCCTAGACCAATTTAGCCAATTAGTAAGAAAGCAAGTGAAATGGTTACTAAAGAACACCTCACCAAATGCTTCCCAAATGAGATTAAAGATATGAAAGAACCAGAAGTTTTGCTAAATCTTGTTGAAAATATAAAATGTTTAATTTTCAACAAAATCATTTTACTAGATTGAATTCCTTGAGAGCAGAGCCCAGAACCAATTCATTTCTGTATTCTTAGCTTCAAACAGTGCTCAGGCACAGCAGACATTCAGTAAGATGCTCGCTGAGTAGAATCATAGTTTCCTTAAGTTAAAATAAATGGTAATTACTAAAAACAAACAAACAAAAAAAACCACCCACATAAACGGTTCTTTTGTCACCACAACAAAAGCTACATACTCATACTGACTTCAACTGACAACAGTCAACATAACATACCAGGCCATAAAGATTAATTATAAATCTTGCTTGTAACAGATATAATGGTTTTCATCCCTTAGATAAAGTACCCCAATTTGGGGGAAAGGCAACTTCACCCAGAGCTCTAGGGATAAAGCCTCAGGCCTACATTCAGTATCATAAATTTTACTCTCCTGGCCAGAGTTTACTGGTTAGGAATGGATATAGGACCCAACTCAAGGTAAATAGGCTGGGAAAGATGCTGATTGAGGAGCGTGGGAAAGCAACCTTCTCATTCTTCTGAACATACTGCTTTTACAAGAGTGACCCACACTCTTCCCCAAGGAAATTCTGCAAGACAATGATGGATCTAACGGATACTCTGTCAACTGACAAGAAATCTAACCAAGGTACTCTCCCAGAATAGGTAAAAAACAGAAAATCTGAAACTTTCAAGCAGTTCAAGACTGTTAAATGACCTTGCTCACTAAACAAACTCTACCTTTACCTCCATCTGTATCTGATCTGCAAGTATTGTTCTTTCTACAGTAAGCTTTTTAACATCCAACTTTTATTTAGCCTTAATTATAAAGATTTTCTCTCAGATGTGAACACTGACAGTCCATCAAATAACTGTCAAGAGGTTAAATGATATACACTAAAAATGAAAAGCAAACTTACCCTGTAACTTACGCATTCTGATACAGACAAACAACAGTTCAATACAGACATAGATCTCATTACTTTTATATCTGGAATGAACAATCAGAAAATTTTGGTCACCACTGTTTAAGAATATTTTTAAAAGGTATTTTACTTAATAAAGACTGAGATTCTAGAAGTCAGAAGTCAAATAATTCTAAACCTAAGATTTATTACATTCTAAATGATCTACCATACTAATTAATATTAGAGTATCAATCCACTATTTACTAATATCAAATTAACATTTTGTGACTCAATATATACATATAGACATCTATCTCTGCACAGTTTGTTTTGAAGGTAACATACCTATTTTGGTATTCTTCCCCAAACCCTGTTATAGTGGCTACAGCAGTAGAATCTTCTAAGACATTATCTGAGAGTCAGGTTTAGTAAGAAGGAAGCAGTAAAACAGAGAAAAGAATATGGACTGGAAGCAACGTTTGAAAATAAAATAGGAATTGGTAGTCACTAATATAAATAAGAGAATGAAAAGATTCAGGACCTAGAAGATAGGAAAACAATTTTAAAAGAAGCTAAAAATGAAAAATCATAATACCAACTTACTCTAATGCACCATAAAATTCACCAAGTATCTTACTATTTCCTGTCTGAATCAAGCTAAGAGCACTGAAATAGATACTGAAGAGAAACTAAACTGGATTAAACACACTTATACCTCATTTCATCGAATGTGTGTTGAAAACCGGCAATTTTATCAATACAACTCAAATTTCTCATTCAGTTCTTCCTCTTAAAGCACTTTCAAACACCTGTAGGTTATGAAATCAATTCAGCAGGTCACAACCAGCAACCCTTCATTTCACTGTAACGGACTAGAACATCAAAATAACATACACAGTAGCAGCAAGTATTATTTTTTGAGATTTCATTTATGTAGAAATATTTATGTGTATGGTTTAAACAAAACAATTCCTATGGTTGCAATCAAGAAATGTCATACCAGGTTTGGATTTCATAACTAACACTAAACTCATTTTGAAATATAAAGGACAATCAAGTGTAAAGCCTTCTTTGAATGACAAGCCCAGTTTAAGAGAAACAGATCTCTGAGCCTTCGTTAGATGCCACTAGGGTCCCAAAGTTAAGATTTTCCAGGTGTTAAGAAATCTGAGTAAAGATTCCTGGACTATAGCTCCCATCTTGGAATCAAAGAATGAAGGTAAAGAGAATGACCTTTCCTCTCAGCAAAGAAAATGCATAAAGTCAGGTTCAAAATTCTTAAGAGTATTTAATTTAAAAATAAGTCCAGAAACTAATCCAGCATAATGGGACAAAGGACTGTTGTGAAATACAGCCAGAGTATACAGGGATATTTCAGGCCTGATACATACTATAGTAGCATTTATTAAGTACTGCTACATGCCAAGCATTTGAAACACATAGTTCTGATTTCTACCACAATTTCAAATACTATAATCACTCATTTACAAGTGAAGAGATCAGCTCAGAATGAGTTAAGTGTTACTATTACTCTTTACCTACTGTTCTTAAGGATCATCTCTACTACTTGGCCATTCAACACTGGCAGTTCCTAAGTGTTCACCCTAAGTCAATTTCATCTATTGCCATCTCTACTTCATTGTCTCCTGAATATGTATCTCCAATTCAGACCTCTCCTGTGAGGAATGGTATATCTAACTGCCAAACTGACATCTCCACTTGAACTCTAAAGCCCAAGTTTTAATTCCCACTCCCCAGATCCAAACCTGGTAAATTTCTAATGTTCTACATCATATACAGCATCATCACTGTTGAAGCTGCATAAGCTAAAACCAAGAAGGTATCTTTCATATCTCATTCACCATCCTCACTCTTCCCCCACACAATACATCATCAAATCTTAGGGATTTTAAGTACTCTCAAATCCATCTCACTTTCTCCACTGCCACCATTCTCCCTCCCCACTACAACTACTCAAAGCCTCCATCATGGTTTATTTAGACTACTTTAGTATGCCAATTAGCCTTCCATCACTCAACCAATTCTCCACACTAAAACCAAGTGATTTCAAATTCATCCACTGTCTAGTTGCAAATTAAAGCCAAATAACAAAAACGTCTAACAGAGCTAAAAAGGTCCAAGTCTAGTCCCAACTCTTAAGTCTTTCCTTGAACTACTCTCTCCCATAGAACAAGTGTCAACAAACTATGGCCTAGGGACCCAATCCAGCCTGCTGCCTGTTTTTGAAAACAGCCATACTCATCTGTTTACATATTGTCAATGGCTTTTTTGGTACTGCAACAGCAGATATCAGCAGTTGTAACAGAAGCTGTATTACCTGCAAAGCCTAAAATACTTATTATCTGGCTCTTTACAGAAAGTATGCCAGTACCTTCATTAGATTAATGACCACCCACAGTGTCCTCTTTAAAGAACATATCACATTCTCTTTTACAACATGAACACTATTCATTCAGCACTAAATATTCTTCCATCCACCCAACTATTCCCCTAGTTAAGTACTATTAACCCATCAGATCTGACTTAAAATGATACTTCTCAGGGAGGCCATTCCTTACTCTCTAGACCAGCATATCCCAATTCAGATTAGCCACACTCCAATAGCCCCATATGGGTACCATGTTGGAGTAACAGCTCCAAACCAGAAGACTGTATGTTTTGAGGTGCTCTATTCAATTCCATTCGTCAATGTGCCTATCTCTGTGGCAATACCAGTCTTACATGCCAAAGGTTTACATTATCTGATAAAATAAGCAAATATAACCATCACCACCACGCCACCTCTGCCTTTCTTCAGTGTCCTATTCTAGGCTCTTTACTCTTCCATATACGGGTTAGAATCAGTTGTGAAATTACCTGAAAGCCTGACACTTTGAATGAAACACTGAATCCAGAGATCAGTCTGAAGAGCAGTGACTTCTTCATCATACACTATATTCATGGATAGGAAGGCACTAGAGTTCCCCATTTATTCAGATCTTTTTCACTGTCTTTCAATACTTTTATTACGTTTCTACATAGTGGTTTGCACATGTTAAAATACCCCAGGCACTGGATAATCTACCATGCTTTTTTAAATGATACCTTCTCTATTTTTACTAGTTCTTTATTGCTGATATATAGAGATGCAATTGACTTTTGGTTACTGTTATATATCAAGCTATTTTGCTAACTTTTCTATCTACTAATAATTTATTTGTAGATCCTTTTTGGCTTTTACATAAACTATCACACCATCAATAATGACAATTTTGTTTCCACCATTCCAACCATTCCAATATTCATGCTTTTACTTTTTTCCTATCTTATTGAGTAGGATCTCCACATAATACTGAATAAAGTGGTGACAGTGTGTCATTCCATTATCTCATTCCAGGTTGAAAAAGGAATCCATTTCCCCGTTTAGGATATTTGTTGCAGATTTCACTTGTTTATCTGTAGATACCTTTTTTCAAGTTAAGGTTCTCATCTGTTCACAACATAGTTTTCTATGCATTTGTTAAATTATAAAGTGCCTTTCATATATTGTTGTTGCATGTTTTTTGCTATTACATGGCCAAAATCCCTTACCTAAAACCCTTGAGGAAAACAGGTTTTAGAATTTGGAAATTTTTAGACATTAGTCATAACATACAGTATAAAAAATGTCAATTATGTAACCCCATTAAATTGCGGGTCAGTACCCTGTTATTTAAATACACTAATATTTTTGCAGTGAACTGTACTGATATTTACTCTATATAAGATAAATAATAATTAAAAATAGCCTCAAATCAGATTCTGCCATCAAGAACAGGTCAAATCAGATTATGCCGCAAAGTTAAAAGAAAAACAACTTGGTTTTCGTAAGTTGTTGGATTTCAAAATTGCAGTCAACGGTCTGTGGATCTGTATTTTATTTAGGATTCTTCAATATACACTTCTAAGTAAAACAGGACTATAATTTTCCTTTCTTATACCATCCTTGTCTGGTTCTGAAATTAAGACTAGAGGACTTCAGAGAATGAATTAAATTTTTTTTTTTAAGATTTTATTTATTCATTTGAGACACAGACATACAGAGAGAGAGAGAAAGCATGGGCAGGGAGATAGGCAAAGGGAGGGAGAAGCAGGCTCCTCACTGAGCCAGGAGCCCGATGTGGGGCTCGATCCTAGGGCCCTGGGATCATGACCTGAGCCGAAGGCAGACGCTTAACCATCTGAGTCACCAGGCGCCCCCAGAGAATGAATTAAAGAATGTATTCTCCTGCCTTCTGTTTGCTGAAACAGTTTGTAGAACTGAAATGACCTGTTCCTTGAAAAGTCTTCTAGAAAATGATTTTTGTGCAAGACAGAACTACTACAACCTATTTAATAGTTACAGGATTATTCAAAGCTTTCTTGTCTAGGTAAATTACACATTTTTAGGAGTTAATTTTGTTTATACTTTCTAATGTCTTGACGTTAAATTGTTGACAGTATTCTATTCTTCTTAATCTGGTCTATAATTATGTTCCCTTTTTCATTCTCAGTATTTAATTATGTCTTCTCTTTTTTTCTGATCAATCTTGCAGGATATTTACCTATTTTTCTAGTCTTCTTAAAGAATCAACTTATAGCTTTACTAATTTCTCATTTGATCTCTGTACCCCTACAACTTTAAAACTGAGTATGTAGGGGTACCTGGCTCAGTTGGTAGAACATGTCACTCTTGATTTTGGGGTTCTAAGTTCGAGCTTCACACTGGGTATACTATAGAGATTACTTTAAAATAAATTCTTAAATAAATAAAAATAAACTGGGGGGGGCTGGGTGGCTCAGTCAGTTAAGTATCCAACTCTTGATCTCAGCTCAGGTCTTGATCTCAGGGTTGTGAGTTCAAGCCTCACATCGAGCTTGGTGCTCAGCATGGAGCCCACTTAAAAAATTAAAAAAAACAAAAACAAAAAAAACCCCTGTGTTATGTACATCAGCTTCCCACCTAGACTATGTGATACCAATCTCTTCCTTACCTTCAACCTGAAGTCCAACACAACTTTCCCTGCTCCTCTGGCCTTGCTTAACTAACTGTTTTTGGATTTAAAACAGCTCTTCAGTTTAGTAGATTTTTATAAATGCAATGCTATTTCTCAATACCCAAATAAGGGCAGTTTTGTATCATCTCTCACCTTACTTTAGTCACAATTTTATGCCCCTGTACAAATGATTCTCCCCACCTAAAATATCTTTTCTCCTTCTTCAAAGCCAATCAAAATATCCAAAAGTGGTGATTTACACCTTTCTCTTCATGAAGTTTTGTGAAATTAACTCTACACACTCTATGGGAATCTGTCTATAGTCTTTTAATATTTATACGTAAACAATACTATCGCACAATAGTGTATATACTTTTTTATTTAACAAATTTACCAATATGTCAGGCACTGCTGTAAATAAATATGAACTGATTTCTCAAAGAAGTCCTAAGAAGTATGATTATCTCTATCTTCCTAGTTGGAAGTGCAGAGAGGTTACGCACTTACACTTAGTAAGTGGCATAGCCTGAATTCAAATCCTAGAAGTCTAGCTCTAGACCATGTGCTCTTAACAATTACACTATGCTTCCTTAAACTGCTCTAGCAGTACTTTCTTAACACTGCCCCAAGCACAAGGTATGATCTCTCAAACTACCATTTAAGCTCTTTAAGGAATGCATGTCTTCAACTTTTCATATCCTTCAACAGCTTTCTGTACAGACTTTAAGTGTTTAGCAGGTTTTTAATGAATGCTTACTGAACTGAAACATGAGAGGACAATTACTGAAGTCCAGATGACACAATGAAAATAATTTTTAGGCAAACTAAGTTGCACTAAAGTGCTCCAGCCTTTCTGTAATGCTTAAAAAACACTACCATGGATAACTGTGATATAATAAAAATAAAACAAGACAAAATCAGAGAGGGAGACAAACCATAAGAGACTCTTAACCATAGAAACAAACTGAGGGTTGCTGGAGGGGGGGTGGGGTGGGGGGATGGGGTAACTGGGTGATGGGAATTAAGGAGGGCACATGATGTAATGAGCACTGGGTGTTATATACAACTGATGAATCAATGAACTCTACCTCTGAAACTAATAATACACTATATGTTAATTAAATGAATTTAAATAAAATTAAATTAAGAATAATAAAGTTAGTCTTGGAGTGAGCTAAAGCATTTCACTGTGCATATATACAAAGCCATAAAATATAACTGTGACACAAAACTGTATCTATGAAATTTCACTGTAAGTATCTATGAAATTTCACTGTAACCTATGTTTATCTTTTTAAGACCACAGGTACAGAAACCAAACACTTAAGTGACACCCGATTTAAAAATTACTTACAGATGTAAAAGCTTCTAAAATACAATTTCTCCAATTTTCTTAGAATTCAAGTATAATACATGAATCTAAAAATTAAAGCAATGTTATACAGAAGTGCAAGGAAATTCTAAAATAGCTCTAAAAGACAACTGAAACTACTGAGTTAAAGCAACTGAAAGATTATAAATACGATTCAAAGCCGACTCACCACTTCGAAAGAAGTGAGGAAAAGATGGACACCAAATGGAAAAGAGGTACATTTAAACAAAAGATTGAGTGGAATCAAATATATGAACCATTTCCAACTGTGGAGGAAGAGAATCTAGGCCCATTTTTCTCTGTGGAATAGTAATAAAAATTAAAGACAAATTGTAGTCAGTAACTTTAAGATGAGGTGATTGTAAATACCACCATTACTTTATGTACCTCTAAAAAAAGGAAAGAATAAAATCCTGTGTTAATTAACATATGTCATCAATTACTAGACATATCCAGATTTAGGAGCTATAAAATAAAAAAAAAAAAAGCAAAAAAACCCTGAATTTTAGAATCAATAAAATGCTTATCTTCCTGAGCTTATGACAGGGTTACATCCCAATAAACCCATTGTAAGTTGGAAATATTAATAAAAAAACCACTTAATACACCTAACATTCTGATCACTTTAGCCTAGCCTACTTAAATGCGCTCAAAACACATTAGCCTACACGTGCACAAAATTATCTAACACAAGCCTATGCTATTAATAAAGTGTTGAGTATCTTATAATTTACTGAATACTGTACTGAAAGTGAAAAACAGAATGGTTGTTTACCCTTGTCATCATCTGGCTGACTGGAGCTACAGCTTACAACCATTGCCCTGCATCACAAGAGAGTATTATACTGGATCTCCCTAGCCCAGGAAAAGATAAAAATTCAAAATTCTAAGTATGGTTTCTACTGAATGTGTTATTGCTTTTGCACCATCATAAAGTTGAAAAATCCTAAGTCAGGGACCATGTGTGTAGTTAAGTGACTACATAAGACAAATCAGGTATGAGGAAATTTAGTTCAATTCAAGGATTATTAATAAACTAACTGGAATCAGAGGCTGTGCTAAAATTTCAGAATATAAATACAAATTTGGCTTATTCCTTCCCTGCACAGTGCTCTTAGTTAAGAAATTAACACTAAAAGGAGGAGAGTAATAAATATCAAGTCATCGGAATACTCATGTCTTCAATCTAGTGATTCTATTGCTATACATTTATCCTAAAGAAATGACTGAAAAGGAACAACTTTTATGCAAATTGGCCACTGCAATAAAAAACGATAGCAAAATTTAAAACCTGGAAGCCTAACCACCCAGTTTTAATACAACTTGCTCTTAGTTAAGAAATTAACACTAAAAGGAGGAGAGTAATAAATATCAAGTCATCGGAATACTCATGTCTTCAATCTAGTGATTCTACTGCTATACATTTATCCTAAAGAAATGACTGAAAAGGAACAACTTTTATGCAAATTGGCCACTGCAATAAAAAACGATAGCAAAATTTAAAACCTGGAAGCCTAACCACCCAGTTTTAATACAACTTGCTCAATGGAAAATGTAATGACTAAAAAGTATAATCAAAATACTATGGAGCAATATGGAAAAATACAACTAAGTGAAAAAATAAAAAATATATATACACTATTGTCCAAACTAAATAAAATTAGGAAAAAATGGGAGAAGATATAAAGAAAACTAATTAGAAGGATGTTCGACACGTTCAAAATCTGTTTTTGATTACAGATTGTATATTAAATAATAATACTGTATCATCATTAAATTTCTTGATTTTGGTACCTGTACTGTTGCTATTTAAGATAATGCTCTTATTCTTAGGAAATAAAGTATTTAACAGTAAAAAGAGTCCAACATCTCCAACTTAATCTCACAGGGCTCAAAATGAATAAACCCCAATAAATACCCACACCAAACAGATCAAGGAAGAGGGGCAAAATGTAAAGAGCTGGTAAATCTCAGTAAAGGGTATAGAAAAGCTCCTTTTACTCTTCCTGCAACTATTCTCTAAGTTGAAATTTTAACAAAAAGTTACCAAAACAATTAAGTGGACTTATAATCAAAAATGGAAAAATAACACACACACAAAAGCAATTTAAAATGGAATGACTGTCAATGCTTTATCTTCGTTAATAAGCATTAAGTAGTATTAATAACATAAGCAAATTGAGAAAAAATGCTCAAGTTTTTTTGGCAGTGATAAAACGTGTAGGGAGGACTAGTGATAACAGGTTGAGTATGAAAGATGCCAAAGATATTTAGCTAGTAGCATGTGTTGAGAGTACCTGTAGTAAACGTATTAAAACTACGGACATAACTGATGAAGAAACTATCAATATAGAGAATAAAAGTCTGCTGAAGGCCATCTTAAAACCATAAACATCTTGAACAAAGTTTGTGCACACTCAAGAGTCAAAGAGTACTAGAAGTGAAGGTGCTAAAGTACCACTGTGATAAAGATCTAATGAAAATTATTAAATACAACTTAGCATACACATTTAAGTTTTTAGTGCTTAATACCATCAGGTAAATTACAATCTACTGAAAACAGATATTGCTATTTAGTCAGAATGCTACAACTCAAACTTCAGAAACTTTTCTACATGTCTTTAGGCAAAACACCACCATCCACAAGAGATTCCTAGAACTATTAGTAAATTTCCAATATTACAAATTATAAGTTTGACTATATTGTTAATATCCTTGAATGAGACAGGTATATCAAATTAATTTTGCAAAACTGATAGGTCAAAGAAGGCAAAAAGATATAAACGGAATGCTTACAAACAAAAAAGAGCAAAATCACTCTATATCTGGGTTTCTATTAGGAAAATAAACATATTCACCTAGAATGATTATACTGAAGAATATGAATTCAAACTTCTACACTAAATAAGGCACAAGTAAAAAGAAGGCAATTTAAAAAGTAATGAAAATAATTCACCCTCACAAAATATTCAGAAAATTAAAGAGTTGCTAATTATATTTAATGAATGACACAAGGTATCCTAAGTTCTCTATGATGTCAAATTCATTATCTTAAAAAAATACGTATTTTAAAAGGCAAAAACAAACATCTTTATGAACATCACTTACTATGAGTTAAACTTACCTTTTTATCTTCTTTTACTTTGTGGGTTTTCTTCTTCATTTTCTTATCATCTAACTCCTGATCTGAAGTGATTGCAGGATTATCAATACCACCTTTCCAAGTTTCAACAGGAGAAAGAAGTGGATCTTCCTCACTTCCACGGTGTCTTCCTTTTCTTTTTGTTTTAGAAGTGGTGAAAGCCTCATCATCACTTGCATCTGAATGTGTTCTTCTATAGTATGACTTGGCTTTACTAAACAGGGTTTTAGATTTATATTTGTATTTTGAAGGCCTCCTTTCCCCATGACTTTTCGACATTCTATCAGAAAATCCATTTTCTTCATCTCCTTGGGTGTTATTTACAAATGAGTTTCGAATTTTAATAATGCGAGTCTGACTATCATCTGGGACAACATATACCTCTTCAGAATAGCCCTTCTGTTTGAAAATTGTGTCAATGGGTTCCGCATAATTATCTGAAGGATCCGTATCTTCAGGATGTGCCAAAGGCACCCGGGAAGTCTGTTTTCTTGGATTTTTACCAATACCAGCTTCAATTGTTTTTACAAGGTTTGGATCCAGTTTTTTCACATTTGTCTTAGGTACAACTGGTTTAGGTTTAATAGGTGGAGGCACTTTATGGTTGCGTTCATGGTCATGACAGTTTGGGGTGCTATGAATAGGATATTCATTTCCTTCTAAATCTAATCTGTATCTAGAACGGTCACTAGGTGTTGGAAGCAACTGTACATCATCTCCAATCGGGCTATAAGGAGGCGGTGCTTCTGTATCATCATCTGAATCAGGGTAGTTGTTATATGGAAAACAGTCTCTGGGAGATGGTAGAAAAACATCCTCACTTTGATGGGTTGATTCCCTTGTATTATCAGATAAATAGGAATTTTCTATCATATTTTTTTTCTCTAGAACATCACTGAAAAACAGTGTAAAGACCTCAGTTTGCCGATGATACTGAGATAATGAATACAGTGCAGTAAATTTAGCAGTGATCTCAGTTGCAATGTGTTCTCCTTCAGTCATTAATTCCTTGATGGCCTCATTTTCAAAAAAATCTGCTTGGCTGTCAGTAACTGCCACCAGCTGTACAGGAATGGTGTCCTGAACTTCTGATAAAAATGCTCGAAGCATTCCCATTGACGCTTTCCGTTTGGCAGAATAAACTAATATATACCCATGAACCAGCTCATCTTTCCTTACTCCAATTGAAGAATGGTATGATAATATTGTGATCTGTATTCGCCTCCTTTTTTCACCAATGATTTTATCAAGCATTAGGGAATTATTTTGTCCAGCTTGAGCAGCACTACAAGAATGAGAATCAAGGAAAGGTGAAAGAATAAGATCCACACTAAAGGGATCACCACACATGGCACACATTACAATTCTCAGGTCAGCTTCTGATACATCCTTACTGATGGGAACTGGACTCACCACATCTAAATTATGTTTAACTGATTCTAATACTCCTCTGAGAGCTTGCTTTATTTGGGTTTCATTAAATTTACGAGGATATGTACCAGGAGGTACATCTACAAAAGGGCATTGTAACTTGTTTGCCAATTGTTGCCCTTGGTGCCTGAGAATTGGTAGATTCTTACTCATAGAATCTCTCTGATTAGCCAGAATTAAAGTAAATGGAAGATTAGCCATGTACTTATCTTTTCTGATCTGAGAAGCTTCAGTTCTTATTTTTCCAATAAATTCCCCAATAAAATTCAATGACTCAATGGAATTAAATACACAGAAGCACCCATGTGGTTTAAAGGCGGCAGTCCACAATTGACTTAAGAAGTAAGGCGACTTGGCATCAACTGGCCGAAGATCAAGTTCATAAATTTTTCCATCTAAGGCATACTCATCATCAGTGGATTGTGTTCTTATCTCATTTGCTAGTTCTTGAGCAAGGCCATCCTTCCCTAAAATGAAAAGGTTAACTTTATCTATACTGGTACTATCATGATACAACCGTAAGCGGCCATGATCCAACTGCAAAAGACTACTAGCAAGTAACTGCTCCACTTTAATGTCTGTACAATTTTGGCCACTAAGACAGGTTTCTTTAGTGGGATGATAAACAAACCCTATGTGCTTAAGTAGAAGAGATTCCCTATCAGGTGCAAGTTTCTGTAAAGCTTTATATCTAGGTTCTTCACTCAAAACTGTATGAATTTCACTCATTTTATCTGAACTAGGTGTTGCATTAAGATCTAAATCATAAAAAAGTTCAGAGTGCTCAAAAAGCATTTCCTGAAACTCTTCTTTGGCTTTTTCAACAATTTCTCGCTGATGCCTACCATACACCTCTTTGCTATCAGCCTCAGTGATATATTTGAAGGCTTCATCCTCCATAACAAAGCACATAACTTCTTCCCATGGCTGCCCAGGTGAAATGAACTGAATTTTTTCCAAAGTCTTTTTGAATTTTTCCTTCATTTCTACCCTTCTCTTCTCTGATATGAGATGTTGTACATGGTTCTGATAAACTTTTTCAGCTTCTAAAGTGCTCAGGAGGTCAAATGGGATTCGTCTATCATTAATTTTATCTATATGGTCAGTTTCATCCCAAGGTGTTTTTTCTAGCACCACAAAACATAACTGAAAATCTGCTCTCTTTTCCATTAACTTCAAAGCTTCTGACCAATTCAAATGTTCAATCTCTTCTAGGTTTGGCAAAAGAGTGTTAAAAGCTCTTGGTAAAGTATTTATATATTCTTCTCTCCTTTTTCTTATATGTTCCTGTTTAAGTTGTTCTATATGTTTTGAAAATGTATTTCTGGCCTTTCTTGTTCCCTCTAAGTTGATGTATTCTTCATAATCAGGATGATTTTTTAATTTATTACTAACAGTTTTCCAAGTTGCATGATAATCTCTCACAGTCTGCACAAGTTTTTCAAACTTATCTGTTGCTGTGACAACAAGTTGTCGCTGTGTTTTATAAGCATCCAGATAGGGAATAATTTTAGGCTTGCCACGAGTTTTATCCAACATTTGTACCAGTGCAGTGAAACATGTCTCAATGTTGACATTAAATCGTGCTGATGTTTCCACTACGAGAAGGTTCTTTTTGTTTGAAGCAAATGCCTGAACTTCTCTAAGATAATGATCCACGCATTCATCACATTTAGTTGCTGCTATTATTACAGGTTTTTTTGATTTTGATAGTTGGACAAAAAGATTATTCACAAATTTAAGTTGATCATCAAACTTCCTATTGCATCCCTGACTCACATCAATGCACAGTAAAAATCCATCTACATTGAGCTTCCCTTCAGGCATTTGTTTCTGTTCAAAGTCTTGCTCCAAGCCCAGCTGATCAGTGCAAATGTACATTAGTTTTTCTGCTGACTGCAATTTAGAGGCAGCTGCACGTTTTATATATGGTTGCAAATTCGTACTCCGATGAGGCAAGAAAGTCTGGTCATCAATGAACTCTGTTTGTTCAATGACATGAATTTTGCATTCTACTCCATCTTCACCATTTTGTGTTATGTCACCCCAGTACAAAAAGTGATCATTGTTTACTACTCGTCCTCCGAAGTCAATGGTGCTAAGCACAGAAGTATGCTCTGGGTAATATTCATCTGCTTTTGAGCGTACAAATCTATTGCACAAACAAGACTTTCCAACTCCACAGTTACCTTTGTCTTTTTCAGTCCCAGAGAGTCCAACTACACTGATAGTATAGGATGGGGGGCGAGGCTCTTTGTTTTTTGCCATCATAACTCTCTTCTCATGTCTCTACATTCATAAAGAAAGCCAGATATACTTCTCATTCTGAAAATAAAATCATCTCAAAATACAGATCCCAAAGTTCAGAACTATATTTGGTTCTTTGTATTTCCCTCATTTCTGTGCAGAAAGGTCTTCAAGATCATATGGATCATCTTCCTAGAAAGAGGAGAAAAAGGACAAAACTTAATCACGAATTACACTTCACATTATATACACACTAAAGATATTCATAACAAAGAACTATGGACATTAACAACAAATATTACATGTATTTTAGGAAACCACCATAAAGACTGTTAATGATTTACTGTTATAAACGCAAGATGACTTCAAAATTTAAAACAAATCTAACAATTAAAATAACTACACACATAATTTAAGGTAATGTCTCAGAAAATTTAAAATAAGCCCCAACTAACCAAATGTACATTTTGTCTCTACTCCTTCCTACAAGTCTAAAGAAATAACTAGTCTTTCCCCCTCCCTCAATTTTCCTGCCTTCTGTGACTAGACTATGTTGGTGATAATCAAATCAAATGTACTAGTTGCCGTAACAACTCCCTCACAACTTTCAAAAACAACCTTTCTATTACACTGTTCCTCAAAGCTTGTTCCCTAAAATGGAATCTCATATAAATTTAGGAAGATTTTACAATTAAATAAAATTTTTCATAAAGTTTCAACACGCTCCTGTGAAATCTATCACGTTATGCCCAAAAACAAATTTAAAATATTCAAATACTTCAACAGGAAAATGGAAATGGACAGTTAATACAAATATTGAGAGTATTTAACTAGACCAATGTTTCTCAAACTATCAAGGTGGAGGATCAATTTTTATTTCATATTTGCAAGTCCAAATTTGCAAGACCCAATAAATGAAATTTTTAAAAAAATCTAAACCCCAATTAGATTCAAGAGACATAAAATTACTGTCCAACTATTTCTAAATGTCCTTGATTTCTATATTCATTTCCTCTCAAGAGTAATTACAAAAAGCTCACGGACCACATTTTGAGTAGCACCAAGCTAAAGAATTTTGAGATTGTATATTTGAGACAATCTTTTAGAAATATTTGATATACCAGCAACATGAAATAACCTTGAAGAGTTGCATGTAATTTAATTTAGGTTATTTACGTGAAAGCAATGAATCAGTCTTTTATATAAGTTTTTATTTGTAGATTCTTCACACTCTTTTGAGGTTGAATTAAAAGTAATTCATCAGGGTGCCTGGGTGGCTCAGTTAGTTAAGCAACTGCCTTCGGCTCAGGTCATGATCCTGGAGTCCCAGGATCGAGTCCCACATCAGGCTCCCTGCTCAGCAGGGAGTCTGCTTCTCCCTCTGACCCTCCCCCCTCTCATGTGCTCTCTCTCTCTCTCTCAAATAAATAAATAAAATCTTTAAAAATAAATAAATAAATAAAAGTAATTCATCATTTCTACCACATCAAAATTTTACAAGACAGGGAAAATATCCAGTCGTGTACATCAACATATGTGAAAATTATCTTCAATCCAGACAAAGTAAAGAACATAGAAAAAAAAATAAAGAGGTAAGAAAGGAACCATCATTTGCCCCCAAATACCTGGCTTCTACACTGACCTCAATTGCAAGTAAACACCTATTCAAATTATACTATACATTTACTATACTAACAACTAATGATTAAAGAAATTGTTATTATAATTTAAAATTATGACTATTATTTCTGGTAAAATAATATTAAAAATTAAAATTTCAGATTTACTTTTGTATTTCTGAAGTGTATTCTATTAGCCTCAACTACAAATATTAGTAATACCTGCCATATGATATTCAAACAAAGCATTATTAGATTCACTTTCACAACAAAATAATCCTATGTTGAAGGAGCAACACAAGTAGAAAACCATGAATAAAGAGAACTGACCTCAAAGCTGTTATTTATGAGTTTTTGACAACAGTAAAATTGAAACCACTTGTGTCATGATTTCCCCATCTATAAAATGGGGCTGCTTATCTATACAAATTTAAGAACTAAATCATCTTTTTAAATGTTAAGTGCCTAGCAAACAAAAAGTTTAAGAAGTATTAGAGTTCTGTATTAGTTTGATTCTTGGAACCAGTGAAGCTGTCAAAAGATTTTTTTTTTTTTTTAAGATTTTATTTATTCATTTGAGATAGAGACAGAGGAAGCACAAGCAGGGGGAGAGGCTAAAGGAGAGGGAGAAGCAGGCTCCCCGCTGAGCTGACACCTGGATGCAGGGCTCGATCCCAGGACCTGGAGATCATGACCTGAACTGAAGGCAGACACTTAACCATCTGAGCCACCCAGGCGCCCCGCTGTCAAAAGATTTTTTTTGGTAAAAAATGACGTGATCAGACTTGTGACTTAAAAATATTTATCTGGGGGCGCCTGGGTGGCTCAGTCGTTAAGCGTCTGCCTTCGGCTCAGGTCATGATCCCAGGGTCCTGGGATCGAGCCCCGCATCGGGCTCCCTGCTCAGCGGGAAGCCTGCTCCTCACTCTCCCACTCACCCTGCTTGTGTTCCCTCTCTCGCTGTGTCTCTCTCTGTCAAATAAATAAATAAAATCTTTAAAAAAAAAAAAAAAATTTATCTGGCAGCAATATACACAATAATTAGAAGTAAAAGAAATTAGGGTAGTCCCATCCAATCCTATTAACTCTTTTTCATTAGTAGAACTTCTAAAAAATCTTAATCTGGTTAAATTGGGTAAATTGCACCTAGCACCACGTTTAACTTTCTTTACCTAAACTGCATGAAAAAATATTTGTATTTACTGATAAGAAAACAAAGCGAATGAACTGGATAACAAAATCATACACAGTGATAAAAAGGCAAAATGAAATTAGTTCATGAAAACAGCACAATGATTCTACAACAATTAAGAAAAAACCTGAAAACACAGTAAAATACAAGGTCTACCCTTCCTTCTTACTAGAAAAGCAGAAAACTGCAGACAATAAGCTTTAAGATGTACATCAAAAGAAAACATACCTAGTGATTACTCTGGGGAATTTTCATGTTAAACAGTATGAACACTAGCACTACATATGGCTCTTTATTAAACAAAAATCTATTCTGAAAACTAAGAGCAATTCAAAGACATGTTAAGACTGTCCCCTGCCTTCCAGTTTAAGAGACACAAAGTTAATAGAAAAGTTAACAGTACAAAGTCCTATGAACCTGAGTATTACAGAAAATTCTTAACTACAGACCTAATCCCTTGCCTTAACAGTCACTTCTTTATTCATTTCTCATATATGCTTATTCCAAACACATTTAAAAGAAACATTCCTGCTCTCCTACAGCATATACCTCAGAATACTGAGACAGATATTTTAAGTTATAGAGTATAAGCAGAAATGAAAACACTCATCATAAAATGTGTTTTAAAAGTTACAGAAAGAAAAGGGCCTTAAAATTAAATGAAGATGAGTGGAGGCATGAAGTTATTACCCTTTCTGGAAGGCTTTTTATCTAATGAGAAATAAAACTATTATATTGAGGATAAATTTTAATACTGAGGTTTCAACATACACCCTAATAAATTTGATAGTGGCAGGCTCTGAATCATGAATATTAAACTTTAAATTAAAAATGAGGTAACTCTGTGTGACATTTATGGTTTTCACACCAAATTCACAATAAACTACCAATTAGACACTGAGGAACATCCATGTTCTTCTTTCAGGAAGGCTATCTGCTGGTTATTTTGAAATCAGCTCCAGAGCTTATGTCATGAGTCACTACAAAGTGATTTTCAAACGGTGGTGGAAAATTCTTTCACCTACAGGTGGTAAAAAAGAACACTGGACAAATAGTTGCTCTCTCCCTCCAACTCAATCATCAAAGCAGTACATGCTTTATCTGATTCACAAGTTTACTTAACTCAAAAGATCTTTTAAAAAATTTTTCCAAAAGCTTTAATATTTAAAAAAAAAATGTTTTCAGAGTTTTAAAAAACTTGAGAAACCAACAGACTAGGGAAAAAACTGTCATCACCTGTCCTCAAAAACATTTTGCTATTTGTTTGGGTGAGTATGCTATTACCACCTCATGGGAGAAAGAGAGCTTTCATGAGTTTGGCTGTAACAGGTTATAAGGGCATTTAATTTCAGTCACCTGGATAGTTTATACATACATGAATTATCCACTGGCCCTCAACATCCAGGTCAAAATTACTGTCCATTAACTAACCAAGGTAGTTTTTCTTCTGCACTGATAAAAAAAAAAAAAGAATCCCCTCTTTTTTGTGTGTGCTCCTAGTAATAAACTAATGGCCAATATCTATATGCAGGCTATTCGATTTATTTGAAAATTCCTTTCAAATTTGTTTAATGATAATATTTGATTATGTTGATCCATACAACTTTCCAATTTTTGATGTGACTTTACTTTTATGTAACTTGTTCTCATTTTCTCCTATTTTTACCCTTGAAGAAACCATGACAAAAGTAGCAATGATCTATTCAAAGCTATCCAGTTAAAAGGAGTCTCTGGATAACCAATCTTTATTTTCTTAAGCAGTAGTACTGCTTTTCAACAGTTTGCAATGTGGTTTCTTTTTTTTCTTTTTAAGATTTTATTTATTTATTTGCTAGAGAGAGAGAAGGAGCAGGGAAGACAGGGCTAGAGGGAGAAGCCAACTCCCACCGAGCACGGAGCCTGATGTGGGGCTCGATCCCAGGACCCCAGGGATCACGACCTGAACCAAAGGCTGACTCTCAACTAACTGAACCACCCAGGTGCCCCAGCAATGCAGTTTCTCATTCTACCTTTAAGTTTAACTTACAACCATTTCAAGGAAATGTTTAGATTAAGTACCTTCCCAGAAATTAACAACAATGTACAATTTGAGTAGAACTACAGTTGATGAGAGTTGGAGGGAGAGGGCATTTTTCTGCCCAATATTCTGTTGAGTGGTCCCTAAAATTGTCTTAAAAATGAAGCCATCTATACGACTGAGTTTTCTAAGATATGTGACTAAGCCATTCAAACACAACATGCTCCTTTTAATGGAGTTTTAATAACATGAAGTGACTTTCTGAAAGAAAATTTTTCAAGTTCTACAGGGAATCTAGGAAGAATCAATTCTTAGTAATTCTGGACTTAAACCAAAATTTGTTTTGTACCTTCTCACAAAGCTTACATTCATAAATAAAAGGTATAATTTTAAGATTCTATACTTTAAAGTTATTATACTTTGTCAGGAAATTCCTGTTTGTCCTATCTTCAATATATATGGAGAATTTATCACTTCTCATTACATTTATTGCTCTAATTCTGACCCCATCCACCTTCGTATCTGGCCCCAGATTATTCCAAAGGCTTCCAGACTAGTTTCCCTGCTTCCATTCCTGCTCCTCTTCCCCTGTCTATTACTACCAGAGCAGCCAGTTTCTTTTAAACATTATGTCAGAGCTTCCCATTCTTAGGCCCAAAACCTTCCAGGGGCTCCTAAAAGTCAAAGTCAAATCCTTTCTATGGGATACTATAAGATCTATCTTCTCCAACCCTATCTTGCTCTCTGACCTACTCTCATATATTCTCCCATTCTCATTCTGCACCAGTCACACTGAGGAACACTGTTCCTCAGCATGTCTCTGCCTTTACACTTACTTTTCCTAATAACCCCCAAAATCCTCCTTGCCTCTTAATTCCTAAGTTACTATACAACTTATTTATTACTTGTCATTAACTCTATCCTTCTCCCCACCCCAGACCATATTTAATAAAGATCCACAAAGGCACAAATCTTTATTTCACCAATGTATTTCAAAAGCCTCCAAGAGTGCTTCCTATGTACTTGCTACTCAATAAATGCATGAGTCCTAACAAATATTAAAATCAAAATGTTCTTAATTCTTTGGCCAAAAAAAAGAGGAAATCACATTATGTTTTCTAAATAAGCACTGTACTATATTAATCTAAAAAGTTTTCTAAAGCTATTAATGGAAGGGCGTGCGGGTGACTCAAGTCAGCTGAGCGTACTGGTTTCAGCTCAGGTAGTGACTTCAGGTTAGTGAGATCAAGCCCCCGAGTCGGGCTCTGCGCTCAGCACAGAGTATGCTTAAGATTCTCTCTCCCTCCTTCTGCCCACCCCCCTTCATGCTCTCGCTAAAATAAATTAATTAATTAATTTAAAAAACTATTAATGGAAGAAATGCACATGCATTTCAAGGTCCCAAAAAGTCAAAATTTAAGCATCAGAATGAAGACTATGATCTATAATATATTCAGCCAGAATAACCATCTAGTTTTTGTTTTTGAAACATTTTTTAGAATCACAAATATTTTAAGAAATTACACTTTCAAGACCTAATTACACAGAAGGATCTTTGTAGTTACATGTTCCATCTTCTTTAAGTCAAATAAAATATCCCTTATATAAACAAATATTTGAGAAAAGACAGATCCAAGCCCGAAGATTTCATATATTTCACAATTTCAGGCAATCTACACTAGCTTAATAAAAGTATCAACTGAATTACTAAAGATGAATATGGTACAATATTGATATAGTATTCCTTTTCTTAATGCTGTTCATTCTCAATAACAAATTTATCAATGCTATGAAAAATCAGAAGAGGAAAGCCATTTTAACATACATGATAACTAAGTAAAAACAATGTAATACCTGTAGAAAAGTCAATTATATTCCATAATATTGTCTTTGACCAAGTTTTCTACCACATAAGCACATAATCTTAAGGTTGAATGAAATGCTAAATACAGCATTCCTATGAACTGGTCTTTACACAAAACTATTATCAAGTGAATGAAAAGAGAATCTATTAAAAATTTCAACAACTTACATAGTGACTAAATAACCTGGAAGCATATCTTGGTAGGATTCAGGATTAAACTATGTTAGGATAGAGATTTTGTTCTGTTTTTTGGTTGTAGTTGTTTATTTGTTTTACCATATTCCCAACACCCTGAACAGTGCCTGATACACAATGGGTACTCAGATATTTGATGACTAAATGGGTCAATCTCCATACTCAGATCCTAAACCACTAGGCAATCTTGAAGTCGTATTTGTAGTCAAAATTAACAAAAATTACAACAATGCTATGGGCCCAAAGACTATCAGTACAGCAGTATATTCTAATATAAAAGTCCAGAGTTTTTTTTTCAAGACCAAAAGTCTTCTTGTCAAGACAAATTAGTTAAGCCTAAAGGCTCAATGGAAGTACTTCCAGGAGGGTCCAAGTAGGCAGTACTTTGGGAGCACCCCAAGCCCTACTCAACAAAGACAATTCTGCTTTTATTCATTTTTATCTTTTGATATTTCAAGTATTTATTGTTTGAAAAAAAGTTTCACTGCATAAAATATTTGAAAACCAATGACCTAAATTATTTCCAAACAGATTAACTACCCTATTATTTAATGAAAACTTTCTTCTAACATGTCATGTCCAAAGCCTTGGTGTGAAGTTATTCTAAACTCTTTCTAGACCATGTCCTCACTCTGTGGTGAAAACAGAAGAACCAAAGGTCATTCCATTTATATCAACCTATGTAAACAACCCACTAAGTATTTACTGTGCTTAGCTACTATCTGAGCTTTATGTCAGAGGTTTTGAGGGTACAAAGGTATAGTATAGGGAAGTCCACTAAGCTAGCGCTATGAATATGTTCACCTCCCTTCCAGAATCTGAGGTATTCTCACTGGAGAACAGAGAAGTAAGGGGAAGGTCATGATTTGACATTCAAGATTATAATGCTATAACAGAGGAAAATCATTATTTTCATTATACAAAATACTTTAGGTAAGGCTTAACAGTTTTCTTAATGATGGGAACATTAGAGGTTGGATAAGAATCTCAGGAACACATATAGACTAAAAAGAAGGTATAGATTGAAAGAAAAAAAAAAAGGCTCAAAATAAATTCCCCCAAAATTTTTAAAGAAACTTTATGACACCATAACTGAGAAGACAAAGGCAATGTGCTATACCATGGAACTGATAAATGCAATAAGAATTCAAAAACATGAAAGATCAGTGCAAGTTGGAATAGATCAGGGTTTGGAAAACTTTTTCTGTATAATGGCCAAACAGTAAATGTTTCAGGCTTTGCATCTCATACAGTATCTGTTAGTAACTATTCAACTCCGCTGTCACAGCACAAAACAGCCATACACGATACTTAATGAATGACCGTGGTTGTGTTTATGAACACAAATTTGAATTTCATATTATTTTAACATATCGCAAAATATTATTCTTTCAGTTGTATCCTCAACCATTTCAAAATCTAAAAAGCCATATACAGAAATAGGACAGAAGGCCAATCTGGTCCAAGGACCGTAACCTGCAGACCCCCGGAACAGATTAAGTTTCAGTGAGAAGAAAGGATTTGAATCAACTTTGTAAAATAAACTGGATTTGAATTTCAAAAAGTCATTCCAGGTGTGTGATTAGGGTGGAGTGGTTGAGCACAGTTGCCATGCTGAAAAGTAGACTTACTATTTTATTTCTGAAGATATAAGGTATGACTATAGGAGGTCTTCAAGGACAAGCAGGAGTTAGACCTTGTAATAAGCAATAAGAAATCATTATAAGCTAGAAATGGAATACAAAATTAGATTTGCTGAGGCACAAAGCCCAAAAGATGGACAAATCCTGGAGGCTTAAAAGCACCTGAACTACCACAGAATTGAAAAGAACAATCCAAGAAAAAGAATTTGGTGACTGGCTGCTAATTTTAAGAAATAAAGACAAATGAATCAATGTTTCTTAACAAAAAGCTAATCAGTTTCAGCAACAGATGGTGGTGTCACTTGAGTTTCAGGTGACAGTATTTCTAAAGAGAAATGAAAATATAGAAATGAAATGAGGCAACATCAAAATCAGTAACATAAATTTCAAGATCATAAACTTAAAATTATTTAAGAGACCATTTAATACTCTTATAAGAAACATCTAAATAGTTACCTAGTTAATAAAGAAGAAATCTGGATCTTTCAATTCCCCAGATCATAGAAATGTTAATTTTCCACTAGTTCTCTAAGCAATCAAAATAAAAATAAGTAAATAAAAAGAATTATTATTTGGTTCTGAAAAGGTAAGAAAACGTAAGTATGGAAAGAAACAAAATTTTGGATCAGGAAGAATACATGATCAACAGGAAGAAAATTAACAAACTATAACAGAACCAATGTACAAGTTTTTCCAAGGTTGCTAGTAATGCCAAATACAGCAAAGAAGATAAAGAGTAACACAAGAATTATTTCACCAACACTCCTTCTATTAACCTTGTGTTAATACTTTTCCCTAAATCTTTCAATTTCACTCAAAAGGTACAAACTGATGCTCTTAAATTTTTACCTTCTATTTTCCCCTCATCAGCCAATCTATCTTCACTTCCCCGTGCTTTTGGTCCACAGTGTCATTAACTTACTTGTCTTTCTTCTTACTCATCCCAATCTTCCCCAACTTCTAAATCTTATCTCCTTTATCTAAATTCCTTTACACTGATTTTAAAAATCAGTATGTCCTGCCTTCTATATGGCTCTTCTACTCTATCTTGAGCTGGTATCCAACCATTCCTAAATTGTCAAGCTCTCTCCCCACCAAAGCTATAAGCTCTTCTAAGGGAGTAATATTTTATATTTCCTTGTATTATTCACAGTGCCCTAGCTGCTCAATAAAATACTGTTCAGGAACAAAATAGGCTAAATCTAGTATGAAGCTAGAAAAATGAAAATTTACTTTTACCATTAACTCTTCACGATGAAAAAAGCTTGAGAACCTAACCAAGTGACACACACACATCATATTTTAACCCTAAAATTACAAAGTTATACATAACTCTTATTCCCAAGTAATAGTTCTAAGGAGTCAAACACAAAGACATGACCAAACATTAACATCTATTTTTACTGCAAATCTAAGATATTGTGGACCGTCAACCTCCAAAATACAGTGAAAAAAAGACCAACCTTGTTTACCATCTCTCTTATATTCAAACTCCTATTTGCAGTTAATGCATCCAAATTCAAATGATTATTCTGTAAATAATTCCCAAAGAGCACCTGATAGAAATAGTTACCTTTTCTGCATTTTTTAGTATTAGTACTCACTTATTCACTCCTTTATAGTTACTACCTCTTCAACTAAAGCTCAAGCTACACAATCTCTAATTTATCTTGGTATCTCCACGGCCAGGCACACAGTAAATGCTAAATAAAGGTAATACGAATTAATGAATTACAAAGCAGAGACTTTAAAAGTTTCCTTTAGGCGCAGATTTCTTTTTTCAGAGAAATTCTTATATTTAAGTACAATACATTTAACAAACAAAAAAAGCAGCTGCTGGGTTGTCAGAGGAAGTCTCAAGGCATCCAGGAAAAATCCATTAAGTGGTTCAAGCAACAGAGTTTTAAAGCCAATTAAATTAAAGTTCACACTTAAAAATTCTTAGCACTGAACTATTTTTCTTAATTTCTAATATAGTTGTTCCTGGTTTGAGAAAATGATTAACTACAGCCTTCATTTAAACAAACAGGAGCTTGATTACTCAAGCCACCAAATGATGGATCACTTTATCAAGGTTTCTTCACCATTCATTATAGAAAACCAAGCTCCCCTGGTGTACTTTAAATGTATTTTACAAACATTTTTTAGGAACACAGATATTATTAAAACCTAACACCATATAACACTTCTTGAGTAAATTACCTGCATACCTTCTTGGTGTGCAAAGAAAAAAATCAGGGGTCTTACAGCTCTACAGAGTTTTTAAAATAATTTGTATAGAAACTAGTTTGAAACTTACTCTGTAGCCACCAAGAAATTTTCTATTATGCCATTTCATACTAAAAGGTAACACTTACCTTAAGGCCTGCTAATGTTGAAAAAAGTTTAGTGGAATTCTGAGACACAACTTTTCCTTCAGTATTAAAAAACTGAGTCACAAAACTGTTTTCTAACCACAACTTCAATTCCAAAAAATGAATGCAAATACAGTATTTTATTCCTTTAAAAAAAAATCTTAACTTTCAAAGTCAAAATAATTATTTTCTCCAAAAGAGTAAGTGTACTGAATATGCTTTTCAAACAGAAAAAAGTGTATGTGTGTGGAGGGATTTCAAAGCATTTTGGAGATGTGAATTTAAGATATTAATTTTACAATACATTTTTTAAATTGCTAAAGTAATTTAAATGGGGTGGGGTGCTTAAAAATGACAAAGATAATCAGATTTCTGTGACAATTCTTTCTTATAGCGAAGTGTAACCCATCCATTCCCCAAAGCCTTTGTAAGGAACGTACACAAAGAATGGTAAAATAACAACACATGCTGAGGAGGGTTAAAAAAAAGTAGCTTGCACAGGACAACCAAATCAATTGTTATCTAGTCATCTGTGTCCTTCTAACTAGTCTGCTTTAAGTCAATCAGATCAATGGCCCAATAGCACCTTTCTTGAGAGTTAAATACCCAGGTATACCGAGCTTTTCAATCATGTATGTTTATTCATAAAGTGCTTTAAGACCTATGCAAGTTTTTGGTGATCCACACTTAACACTCTTTTCCTCTGCTCTACTACAGATACGGGAAACAAGAGTCAATTTGAAAAGGATAGATGAAAAGGCCAAAAGTGAGAAAGCAATTTAAAATGGAAATAAAACCTTAATCTGCAAACTGTCCAGTAGATTACCTACATAGTATGTATATCTAACACTACTCATTAAGAATACAGTTTTATCATACTGAAGTCAAATAAACTGGAATTGACAGTAAAACATCTCCAAAACACATTTTGCTAATGTATCTTAACCAAATATTTTTCCAAATAGTTGCATCTGGATCAAATTTTTGCTCAAAGAACCATTTTAAATGGAGATTTTGAGAAATACTTCCTGAAGTGAATGCAAATGCACTGAATGCAAATAACTCCCCCCCCCACTTTGAAATTGAGTATTGGTTTTGGATGTTTAAAATGAAGACTGCAAAACCCTCCCCTCCACACCCCTCCTCAACACCTGTAGAAGGCAGCAAAGGCAAAGATCAGTAAATACAACGACGTATTCCACCGTTTTACACTTCACTATTTTAAAAAATGGTATTGTTTCCTATCTATCACAGAGGAAATAAAGCAAATTTTCGTTAGGAATTTAAACTTAAAAATGGGCGTACACACAATCTGTATGCCTGTTTTGGTCTAGGTTTAAAACACTTAAAATTCCCATTTATTAAGCATGAGCCCAAACTGGATTTCTATCATATGGCAAAAGTGTAAGCGTCTCCCTACAACTTTCTCGGAATTTTACCAAACGTCCTAATAGTTTGCCTTTACTTCCGAGCACCTTTCGGCGCCAGCTACACCCACAGTCTCCACCTCACTCGCATTTCTAATAACGCTGAAGAGGGAGGGTGTAAGGGAGTATTTATGTGTGGATAAGTGCGCGCGCGCTCCCGCGCGGTTCCCCCCCCCCACCCCGATACTTTTCTTTAGTGGAAACAGAGGGAGAATCTAGAGGTTATTCTCGCAAAAACTCAGTATCAAAGCCTCAACCCAGCCGCAGTCAACCGTAAGACTCCGGGTTTTGGTTGCGCAGTGCAACTTCTCACACCCTACCCCGAGCTTTCGCAGCAGATGGGAAATTGAAGAGAACCCAAGCAGGAGTGGGGGAGATCGGGAAAAAGTGAAAGGGCCGATCCCCTTGAAAGGCGCTTAAGTTTGCAACGAAGATTGTGTTTCCGCGAATATGCGCCCACCCCCTCCCCCTTCCAGGTGGAACTCGTTAACAGCAGCAACCCAGCCAACAGACACCGCCACCTTCCCTCCCCACGTACCATCGGAGAGCAGGGCAAGTGAGGGCGGCGGGCGAGAGCGGACGCCTGGCGGGGCCGGCGCGATCCCCGGCCACCACCAGGCCTCCGCCGACCCCGGCCGCGTCACCTGTGGAGAAAGCGCCCCCTCCCCCGGCCTCTCTGCCCTTCACGCCGACCGTATCCCCCCCGCGCCAGCCGCTCCCCGCTCGGCCTGCGAGGACGGAGCGCGGCGCCAGGCTCCCCTCCGTGGCTGCGGGGCCCCAGCGCCTTGAACTGGTTACAACCGGCGGCGGCTACCGAGCGGGGCAGCCGGTGGCGGGAGGGTCCCGGTCGGGGAGGGGGAAAGCGGGCAGGCCCAGCGGAGCGGCGATCACAAGGTCCTACCTAACACCGTCGGTCTCCTCCGTCTCCTCCTCAACGGCAGCGGCGCCGGCGGTGGCGGCGGCAGCGACATTCCTGGGGAGCGCTCCCGCCGCCGCCGCCTCCTCCTCCACTCTCTGCTCGCCTCTCTTCCCCGGCGCGCTCACCAAGCGCCGCGTCCCTTCAGCCACCTCCGCCCGCCCTCCCCAACACACACGCCCCGAAACCTTAAGCCCTACAGCTCCCGCGGCCGGGTAACCCACCCTCCCACCCTCCCTCCCGCCACCAGCGGCGGCCCCGTCCCTCCCCCCTTCCCCTGTGCCCGCCGCCGCGCCGGGCTCAGTAATGGCGGCCACTCGGGCTCCCTCGCGCTGACGGATCTCTCTCCCTCTCTCCCGAACTTTACCTCAGCATCTCTCCCGGCGCGCACCGCCGGAACGCACGCGCGCGCGCGCGCAGCCACACACCCGGCCGGGGGCGGAGCGGCGGCGCAGCCTCGACGGGGCGCGCGCGCGCGCGCACGCGCACCCGCACCCGCACCGTCCTCCCCACAATTCCCCGCCCCCGCCGCCCTCACCTCACGGCTCCTCCCGCGCCGCGCGCCCGGCTGGGCCCCGCCCCTGCCCTCGTCTCCGGGGAGCCTGGGAAGGCGCGAGCGCTCGGGCCGGAGGGAGGGGAGAAGCGCGGGGCCGCGTCCTCGCTCGCGTCCGGGCTCCCCCATTGGCTTCTGCCCTTCCCCCTTCTTCCTCCGCCTCTCCCACCCATTGGTTCCCTCTCCTACTCCATTCCTTCTCACCTTTTCCCTTTTACCCATTGGCGTGAGTATTTTTCCTCAGCTTTCCCCTTTCTCCGTATTCTCCTCCTCCGTCCCATCCTCCACGCTTTAGAAGCTGCAGATCATGCAACCCTGAGCGCGGTCGTCTCCGAACCTTCCCTGCTTTCTCCCTTTCCTTCTGTTCCGGTTTCTGGCTGAAACTGAGAGCAAACCACAGTACTGCAAAGGAACCTGGTATTGTGTTAGCCGTTGCAAAACATCGCACGGGCACCGAAAGATTCTCGATAAATCCCCCCCTACGGTCTCTGAGCATTAAAGAATTCAAGGGAGAAAAATATGCGCCCTAGCTTGTTCGCGGGGACATGCTCTCATGTCTACTCCTACGTATGCAGCCAGTTTTCCGCCTGGGGATCGCTCGCCAACTACAGACATCACCCGCCCGGGACCTGGTGCCATGCTCACCCAGAAGGCAAAACTCCAAGGGAGCAAGCAAGAATCCCTTTCTCCGTCCACACCGCACGGTCGCTGACAGGCCCGTGGTTTATTTTGTTCTTATGGAAGTTAAGCGAGATACCAAGATTTAGGGGCTTAGGGTGGCCCCAAAGACGCCGGCTCACACCAGCCCAACCTTAGGAACCAGGCTTTTATTATCCTACCTTAAGTATATTCAGTATTTTTTGAGACATGGAAATTTTACAAGTTTGGGGGTACACCGGGCTTTCGGTGTATTTCTTTTCCGAGCCTTGGTATTGAAAGGTGGAGGAAAGACGGACGGTAGAAAAATGCCTTTCTTTTTACCATTGAAGAAACTGATGTCTTGTGACTTTCCCAAGGTCATCAGAATCTGTCTTACAGAGAGGTCTTAAAATTAGTTGCCAGCAGATAAAAGAATGAGCAGAAACATAAGTCTACCCCAACTTGTTAAGTCTAAAAGAAGTAATTTGGGGGAGAATTTCTCTTTGGAGAAAGATTTGTTTCTTACCTTGAAAACAGTTCATCATCAGTAAAGTTAACATGAAAAATCTTTTAAGTTCCAGTTATTCTTTATTTCTTATGTTACATAAGGTACTGAAGTTAGCCAAGGTTGCTTTTTTTGTGTTATAATGATGCAGCTGCTGCCAACCAGAAGTACATCTACGGTCTGTTGGTAAACTAGAAAAAACAAAAACTGCCTTTTGGTAAAAATCAGAAAATATGTCAGTAAATCTATCACAATATTCCAGCAGAAGTTTGTTCCACACTCCTGCCCCTCTACCGTCCATATTTCTCAAAGGTAAACTTAATAGACAAAGCAGAAGGGACATGTTTAATTTCTTTATGTCTCTTACTCCTCCCTAATTTTAAAAAGGCATCACTGAAATTCCTTACTCCAGCCACTTTCTTGCATCTGAATGGTACCAAATAGGTTAAGTAGTTAAGGTCTGTAGGCACTTCTTTCTTTCAGTTACAAACCATAGGCAAGGGAAGGATGCAAAAGAAAACTTGCAATCAAAGTAAATATAGAGAGGAAGGAAGAAAAGGAGAGGAAGAAATTGGGGAAAGGGAGTGGAACCATCAATGTGAGGTACTAATGCCATAAGTACCCATACCCCCTGTGCAGGTTGGAAAGCTCATGCATTTAAATGCATTTCTTGACCTTTGTACTAAGAGTCTTTAAAAATACAGTAAGCTGATTCAGTGTCACAACTTTGAAATGTTAAGTGTTATAGAGTGTCCACCCTAAAGACACTTTAAAAATTACTTCCTAAATAATCAGAGATTTCATAACCATGGACATGTATCAACATAAACCCAAGTCAAATAAATCAGGTCTTTTAAAGGAAGCATCATCATATAAATAAGGTGAAAATTACACCTTCTTTATACGATGATGCTTCCTTTAAAACAGGACATGATACTAAAGAATCAAGACATGATTCTGGAGGAAAAACAAGACTTGAAATGTCATATTCTCATAATGAAGACCCAGAAAATGTAACAAACAAAGCCATGATTTTCAAAGGATAATTTTCGTAGCTGACATTACTGTTAGTCCTCCCACATCATCCATCTTGACTTAAGGGGTCTGGAACTTTAAAACTTTGCTCCTTATCAATACTAATAGTCTAAAGCTGCTTACCAGTATGAAAAAAATTAACAGATTTTTATTGTTTTTATATTACTTGCTCTTCTCAAAAAATAAAACATACACTTTTATGTACAAATAAAAATGTGAACATGGGAACCGGGGGCCAAAGTCCTGTGCTTGAAAATGCTCAGATATCTACAAATAAAAGGCAATAAAGAAGAAAAAATAAAACAAAAAACAAAGAATAAGATGGCATCGTTTAAAGTTGATCAGGAACCATGCCTTCAAAGAAATGGCTTTGAACATGGGGGGCACCTGGGTGGCTCAGTCATTAAGCGTCTGCCTTCGGCTCAGGTCATGATCCCAGGGTCTTGGGATCGAGTCCCACGTAGGGCTCCCTGCTCCGCGGGAAGCCTGCTTCTCCCTCTCCCACTACCACTGCTTGTGTTCCCTCTCCCGCTGTCTGTCTCTCTCTCTCCGTGTCAAATAAATAAATAAAATCTTTAAAAAAAAGAAAAAAAGAAATGGCTTTAAACACCCACCCTCCCCACCCAAAAGGACAAATCTTGAAAAAATAAGTAATGTATTCTTTACACACACACACGAGAGAGAGAGAGAGAGAGAAAGAGGGAGAGATGGAGTAACTATTACCAAGCTCTCTCAGATCATCTACTCTTCTTATCTAAAATAAAAAATTTAAGCTCTTGTTCTGCTGTACTGGATAATTAAAATTACCCGAAGCTTTGTTCATCATTTACTTTGAAAAAATTAGCAGAATAAGATTTTGGTCAGGCATTTTAAGTTTTAAATTTAAATATTCTCCACAAATTTCTAGTTCTTTAACACATCCTAATAAAGTATTAATATGCATGGACTTTCTAGGATCAAAAGAGATGACAGCCATAAATGTTATCAAAATTCCAGCTCTACAATATTTCAAATGTTGGATGTGATTCGGCTTCAAAAGAATTTACCCTCTAGAAGCAGCTGCACCCCCTGCTGGAAATCTCTAATCATAACTACTTTGGCTTTTAAAGCCTCAGCCAAGAACAAATGAAAAGCCAAACAAAGGGCCTTTGCATTCATAATAAAATTGACCAATACTTTTTGCCTGTCTGATACAAGACAGGCTTCTGGACAACAAACTACTTCAGAATGTCACCTGATTACAGACAAGATACACAAAGAAGTTGGAGAATAACAAAGGCAAATTAGCTAAATAACCAAAGCACTGAACAATTGTTTATTGTGTGATTTCCTATTGAATTTCACAACTCATTTCCACCTCCCACCTAACCCCCACCTCCTGCCTAGAATTCTCTCTTTCTCCCTGTCTGATACAGTGAGGACTATCAGGTGGACAGAAGGCGGAGTAAGATGGCGTGCTATTCCCTCAAGTAGGCAAATGGTGATACACCCAATAACCCCAGTAACCATTCACTGAGTTGGGTGCTGAAAGACTTTCTCCAAATTTGTTATATGGCTACCAATGATATTTTCAGCATGAAGAAAAGGTGCTAATTATGTTTTGGCTGTTACTGTAGAAAATATTTTGACCAGAGTTAAGGTAATTGTGAGCATGGCACTGGAACAGTAGGAAAGTAATGCATTGACCTTCCTGGCATTTTATTCCACAGAGCCTTGTTCTGTTGATTTTCCAGAATTGTATTTTCAGACTGAAATCCCAAAGATGGTATCAGAGTCTAGCTTCAAAATGTCATGTTCTTGCCACTCTGGTCCTAGGACATAACTGAAATAATGAAAGCAGAACTCTATTTTTGAATAATTAGTATTTTATAAAGATTATTTGTAATGCAGACTCCTTTTAAAGGGATAACAATTCATTCAGGTCCCACCAGCACAAATACTTTCGTTAGACAAAAATCTTCAAGTTATTTTCTCTCACAAAAGGAGGTATTATTGGGCCATCTGGACCCTCCATTGAGTTTTTATGAAAGATCACAGCTTGAATTTAATCAACCCCAATAAGGTTAACCCCACGAAGCTAAAAAATAATTGCAGAGGTTGCTAACTGAATTCTCTTTGAGATTGTTACCACTGTCGTTTGTAAATCATTACAATGGGAAACAGGAACTCGTATTGCTTGACTATTTAACCACAAGAACATAATTTTTGTGAATACCCCTCATTCCTGCTCTCTTTAGGCCACATTTGGATTGTGAGCCCCGCTAGGTAAGAATCGCAAATGAATGTTTGGCCCTATACAATAACCAGAACATGGTTAGTAGAAAGTTCAATGAATGTTTGATGATAATAATAATTTGAAACACTCTAGGTTTTATGGATTTCTGTGGATTTATTACTAACAGAAGGCTTTAGATTATATTTTGAAATACTAGCTGAGATAATCACTTTGGAAAATACAAATCATTTGAAGAAATCGCTGAATTTGCCTGTGAAAGTAAAGTTAGATGTTCTTCCCTGAGCGCAACCCACAGTTCTCCACGTCACATCTCTCTAAAAGGTAAACATGAGTGACTAGCAAAAATAACTGTGGATCTGAAACATCAGGGAACATTGTAAAGAACTGGTGCAGATTAAGAGTTTCTGAAATCAATGAGAAGCTGTCTAATCACTTCACAATTAAGGCTTTGTTATTTTTCCCTATTATTATAAGGTGTAAATAGATGATAAATGTTTGCTTTGCCGATCCATGCTTCTGCATTTTCTTCAAAAAGCCCCTCAAATAATAAAGTGGTTTTTCTAATTGGACACACAACTTCTTTCAAACACATATATTACATAGTGATGGATAATAATACTCTTGTTTCGATTTGGTATATATATACCATGAAATATTATGCAGCCATCAAAAAAATGAAATCTTGCCATTTGCAATGACGTGGATGGAACTAGAGGGTATTATGCTGAACGAAATAAGTAAATCAGAGCAAGACAAGTATCATATGATCTCACTGATATGTGGATATTGAGAAACAAGACAGAGGATCATAGGGGAAGGGAGGGAAAAATGAAACAAGATGAAACCGGAAAGGGAGACAAACCATAAGAGACTCTTAATCTCTGGAAAAAAACTGAGGGTTGCTGGAGTTGGGGGGGGGGGTGTGTGGGAGGGGTGGAGTGGTTGGGTGATGGACATTGGGAAGGGTATGTGTTATGGTGAGGGCTGTAAATTGTGTAAGACTGATGAATCACTGACCTGTACCCCTGAAACAAATAATACATTATATGTTAATAAAAAAAATTTTTTTTTAATTAATATTCTTCTTTCCCCAAATAGGCTTCCAATCCCTCTCTTCAGCACAGTCTAGCACAGGACTATAGCATATGCTTCATTTATTTCTAGCTTTAGTACCCACAGGTAATTCTATTTTCTCCTCAAAAAGTATTTACATTAGAAATTCTGAGATTTTACAAACGTGGTAATAAAGTAAAGGTAAAGCAGCAAAAATTCATAACGTGTCCTGTAGATCAAATTCTTGTAAAACTACATTTAAATGCAGGCAAATATTTAAAATATTTTAAAAGTATAGATTTTTGAGATAGAAAAATATCTATATTGATTTCTGTGGGAAAAAAATCAGGCTACAAAGAAATAAAGGTAGTATGATTCCATTTTTGTAGAAAGAAAATGTATTGAAAACAAGATGACAATATTACTGACCAACATGTTAACAGAGATTTAAGCCAGATGGCCAGATTACAGCTAATATTAATTTTCTCCCTTTTGCTTTTCTGTATTTTCTAATTTTTTACAACAAACATATTATTTCTTGTGCAATAAAAATTTGGAGTATAGTGGTGTTGAAAATGGAGAGATAAAATATATAAAGCAGGATGAGGTAAACTGTCTTGAAGCAACTGCCTATCACATAAATCTATTTTTTTCTCTTTTATTATTTCCTTTCTTCTTTTTCCCCCCTCTTACTCCTACTTTAGATTGTTTCTTCTTTCTTCCTTTTTTACTTTTTGAATCTCTATCTGCTTGTCCTTCTCTCTTAATTATCTCTTGGGCCTTTTACAGGCCACCTTGGGCATTGACTGGTTCCATCTGAGCAATCTCTGATGTAATGGAACGAAATGGTCTAGGTAAACATATTATTGCCACCACTGGATTGTAGCCTGTCTTTGATGACTTTTTTTTTTTAAGGCCTTACAGACCAAAACATATCAAAGAACATACATTTTGTTATATTTAATGACTTTATTTTTAATTATGTAAATCTGCCAATAGTATTGCCTATGTTGCTGGTGATCTCATGGCACAGATTCTATTTTTAACCTGTTTCTACACTAAGACTCTGTTCAAAGCTTTCAGGTAGTATCTCTAATAGATAGTATCTCTAATGCTGGTAATGCTGATCTGATCTTTCCACATGCTCTGGTATTCCCCTTTGGACCACAAGGATTATAATAAAATGTATTCCATTTGGATGGTTTCCCATGTGGATTTGCTGATACTTAGGTTACCTTTGGCTTCCATCACCCCAGGGAACTGAAGGTTGCTGTTTTAAGTCTGGGCATTTATCTTGTACCACTCCTCTTCACTACATCCTCCTCAAAACAGTACAGTCAATTACCAGTTTAAAGAAGAGGCCCAAATGGTCTTACTACAGTGCAAAGGAATGCTGGGGCACAAATTCATCTGCAGTAGAAAGCCCGCCAAACTGGGAGTCAAGAGACCTGAATTGTATCTCAGGTTTTGCTTATTGTGTGACCTTCAGAAGTCATTGAAGCTCCCTGAGCTGAAATTTCTGCATCCACAAAATTGTCCCTTTGCCACTCTGACATAATTAAGTTTGAAATTATTTTGCAGGATTAGGCCAGGAATCAGGCTTCACTTTTTCCTGGTTCACACTTAATTTAACACCCACCCATACCCACCACCACACCCAGGACAAAGCTGTTACTCTCAGCTTCCTTATCGGTTCTGTCTAGGGCCATTACTTCGTCTCTCCCTACAAAGAGAAAAAACAAAAACAAAAACAAAAAAACCTTCATCCTGATGAAACTAAGTTAATTTACATTCATCTAAAACTCCTTCCTAAAATCTATTTCATTAGCTTTGAACCTCTGGATTTCCCAGAGCATACTTGCCCCATCCTTGTTATAAGGTCATCTTCTCTTAACCTTCTTTGCCAAAATGTCACCCTGTGATTTCTAAGACCACAGTTCTTTATACTCCCACAATGTATTCATCACTTTGCATACCCTGCAAGCAGTATAATCCAGAGCATCCAAGTAGCCAATACTGGGTCCCAACAATCTATGTCTTTTCTCCCTTGTGTCCAGGTAGTCAATCCTATTTCCATCTTCAGCCCCAGACAACCACTAATCTTCTTTCTCTCAGGATTTGCCTATTCTGGACATTTAATATAAATGGAATCATACACTATGTGGTCCTGTGCATCTGGCTTCTTTTACACGCTATTACATTTTTGAGGTACATCCATATATTAGCATGCATCAATAATTCCTTCTTTTTTCATTACTGACTAGTATTCGATTATATGGATATATCACATTTTGTTTATTCATTCATCAGTTATCTTGACATTTAGATTGTCAATACTTGTTATTGTCTGTCTTTTTTATTATAGCCATTCTAGTGGGTACGAAGTAATGTTTTATTATAGTTTGAATTCACATTTCCCTGATGACAAATGATGTTGAGCATTTCTTATGTGTTTATTATCCTTTGGTATCTCTTCTTTGATAAGATATCTATTCAGCTCTTGCCCATTTTTTAATTAGGCTCTTAGCCTTATAATTGAGTTGAGCCTCATTGGATCTTAAATTCTCGGATTGAATTTTCCGAAAACAATCTTTAAGATTTTTTTCTTAATGCAATGATGACTTTATTTTAATATTTCCCAATACTTCCCAAGAATCACTTCCTTGCATGATTGTAATACTTCTTTTTCCCAACTTGCAAAAAGTTGGAAAAGATAAAATGTCATTGAGTAAAATACTTTCTCTTCTAGGGCATTCTTACAGCCAGTTTATTTATTTGGCAATACATTGTTTTCTAGGCTTTCTTTCCCAATTTCTCCTTATTCAAACAGGATAGCTTCATGCCAGTTATCCTATTTGATTTTGTTGTTAGAAAGAGAATATTCATTCTATCAGAAAAACTGGGTGAAGAATTATTAAACAGTGAGCTTCCTGATCCAGAACAATTAGGATCTCAGTAACGTGAACCTTGAGCAGGACTTTGGAGTCATTCCAATCAAAAGTGAGTAACTACAACGAATCTTCTTCTCCTTGGTGCCTAATTCAATTTCAGTTATAAGTATTTTTGAAAGTGAGTTAACTCTTTTAAGCCAAAGGAGTATAATTTTAGAGCACTTCAAAGTGAACTTTTCATTTGATACCTCAAAATACTGCCATGCCTTTTAATATTTTGCAGTGCAAGGCAACTTCTTGGCCCCAAAGAAATTATGTGCCACAGCGATTTAGGGATTAGAAAGAAAAGAGGCTACTACAGTTCCAATCCTGCCTTCTGATTTACTATGTGTACATACACGGTGTGGCCTGTGGGTTCATGTTATTGTGGTACGCATCCCAAATGTCATCCTAATTCTAATAAAAGAGCCCTGGCTTTGACAGTGTTCTTTATGTTCACCTTGTATTGGAACAGGCTGCTGACAATTCTTTGAATTTACCTTAGGGTAAAACTCTTCACCTTCCCCCATCATCTCATCAGTTAAGTCGCTGTGATCTGCTGTCACAGCCCACCATTCAGGTAAGTATTTTTAGCTAAATCATCACAATAATAGGTATTTGCAAGGATATTTTTAGATCAGATGCTACCACATACACCTGCAGCATAGAGGGAAGACTTGCCTATCAAACTCTCCTAAGTCATGGAGAATAAATACCCTAAGTTACTGAGATGAAATGTCCTTTAAAAATAGAAGAGTCTTCATACAAAGAGGAAACACTTTAGGAATGCTGACAATCTAGAGATCCAGGAACCTCCTTAGTCTCATTGGCCCTATGTCACTGATCCAAATCTTATTTGGTTTTAGCTTTTAGTTTAATTTGGCTGAGAACTCTTATTATTTGAAAGTGATATTATATTAACTGTAAGTTGGTTATAGGGTATTTTTAGTTTATTCCCTATTATTTTGTATATGAAATATATTTGGAGTTTGATGTATTCTGAAGATTCAATATTATCCCAAATTTGTTCAAATATAAAAAACATATGAATACATTTAAGTATTAAGTATTAAGCCTGGGGAAAATATATATAAAAATATTAACAGTAGCTACCTCTGGGTAATTTTCTGAGAAATATTTTCATCATATATACTTTTTTATATGTTCATCCTATATACTTCCTCATATATACTTTCTCATATATCTATATACTTTCTTAGAATTTAAAATAGAGGATTTTTTTTAATGCTGCACATACTAATTATACCTTCTCATTCACAACATTTCTTAAAATTATACTGACTGGCAGAATACAATGAACGGGTGTTCTGAAACTTAGGGATACTATCTCTTTGAAATACTATTTTGATATATCCTCTCATTCAACAACCATCAATTTGTACCCACTATGTGCCAAAGATTGTTCATATCAGAAATATAAACATGAAAGGCATGGTTCCTATTTGCAATCAGCTCATTTTCATGTCAGGATTGTATCATGCCCTAGAAGTAGGCCTATAGTTTGCATCTTCTAACAAAGAGCAAATAAGTTTTTCAATCTCTATTATTCTATAATAGCTTCGTCATTTGCAATTTCTCATTTTAAACATGACAAGCATAGACAGCTAGGTAGGTAGGTAAGTGGGTATGTGGGTAGATAAATACATAGATAAACTGCTGAAGAATGACAAATTTGAATGGGCAATAATTTCTTCTTAATCAAGTTAACCAACTAACTTGCTCAAATTACTTTTGTGTAGGATTTTTCAGACTTACATTCTGAATGTTAGAGGCACTTTGAATCAACTCATTTTTCTCTTCTATTGTCAATTTTGTAGTCTTGTGGCTTTGTTTTTTACAGTCTTTAGGTTAGTGCCATACCACCAAATGACATACAGGCTGTTCCAAGACTGAGTGAAGTCTTGTTTTAACTGGCATATAACTGTTTTTATTTGGGTTTCTGTGGAATTTGGAAGTCTGCAACTCATCCAAAATAAGGGCATTCCACAAATTCCATTTCTTAAAAGCCATCCCTCCTTCATATAGTGTTTCCATTTCCTTCAATGTAACTAAACTTTTAGCAGGAACATTCCCAAAAAAGTGAGAAACGAAGGTTTTTTGGGGTTTTTTGTTTTTTTTTTTTTTTGAAAAAGGGAGGTGTTTTAAGATAAGCAAAGCAGAATTCTTACTCAGCAAATCCTTTTGGTAGTATATTAATAGTAGCAAAAGGAGGACCAGTAGTAATAGTAGTATAGAAAAATAATTATAATATAGTTAAACACTTAAAGCACCAACCCTTTTAAACACATCTAGAAAATCCAAGAGTTAAAAATGTCATTTTGTACATGTATTAGTTGATTCAATACAAATAATAGGCACAATTCTTTAACAATGTGTGTTTTTCTCAAATCATTTAAGTAAAAACTACGTTTTCCTGGGTTGCCAAATTTTTAGCCTAAAAATCTTAGTTTTTCTTTTAAATACAAAAGTTTATTTGGACTCCAACCACTTCAAATGCAAAGAGAAACGGGAACAGAATCTGCTATGGGAAGGAGGCCTTAAGTAAGACCTTGGCTATTATCCCACGTAAGATTACCCCTGTGGCATCTTGTTTCCTGAGAAATAAAGTGTAAGGCAGCTCCCCACATACATGGGTCAGTCTCTTTTGATGTGCGGGTAAAACTCATTAAAGTTAATGGGGATGAGGCGCATACATCAAGGCGAGCATGGAACCCACAGAATATAATAGCAGAGGAGACTCTGAGAACATTCTGACTGTGAATGAGCAGTTGGTTTGTTGAATTGTAATAAGGGCTGTGTTCCGGGTCCTCATTTCATCTGGGAAAGGCTTGGCATATTTTCTCAAACCCTGCCTTTGTGCAGACTCATGGCAGAGTGTTTTGTTCTAGGGATGTGCTGCTCACGTCTACTCGCAGAGCACAATTCAATACAAATACTTTAGAGTGTGCTACTTTGTGGGAAATAGGCTCCATAAGAGTTGAAGTAACTTGGATTCTTTTGCTTGAGAAAAGGAAAACTACTCTGAAGCATATAAAGAATGCAGTGAAGAGTGAACAAAAGGAAATGAGCTTACACGGCCATAAGGTTAAAAAGAAGAAAGACCTGACAGTGCTGATTGTCAAAATTAGGTACCCATAGGGTTTTGCAGGTTTCTCTAGAGATGTTTAAAAACCAGAGAGAGTAGGGGGTGCCTGGGTGGCTCAGTTGGTTGACTTTCTGACTCTTGGTTTTGACTCAGGTCATGATCTCATGGGTTGTGGGATCAAGCCCTGGGTTGGGCTCCACGCTCAGTGGAGAGTCTGCTTGGGGATTCTCTCTCTCCCTCTCCCTGCCCCCACTCACATGCACTCTCTCTCTCTCTCAAATAAATAAATAAATCTTTAAAAACAAAACAACAGAGAGAGTCAGGGGTGCCACTGGTAAGTCAGGATGAAGGGCTAGGTAGATATTCCTATGATACTACTCTTCTCAAGGGAAAAATGCCATTAAAATAAAATGTTCCATGTATCTTAACATGTGTGTAAAACAAGGAGATTACCTTTCATTTGAAATGAGCGTATAGTAACTAATGCTCCAGTGGCATGGGGTACATACCAGTATCAGAGTTACTATTGTCTTCTATTGTTTCATTAGTCTCAGACTCATGTTTTCATCAATACTACTGGTCCTCTGTTCCCTCAGTTCATATTAATAACAGTAACAAATAAAGAAATCATTATCCCTTTCCAATTTTTGTGACATTTTGAATCATTACAAGTTTTAATAGAGAGGAGAAGGGATATTGTGTCATGGTTCCCAAACTTCATATTCACTTCAAAAATTTTCAATGATTTCCGTGTGATATTTTGTATTTTGAGAATCTGTTGATGAGACAAATACAAAATGACAACCAAAAAAAACTACCATCAATTTTTTTATCATTTTTAAAAAAGATTTTATTTATTTATTTGACAGAGACAAAGCGAGAGAGGGAACACAAGCAGGGGGAGTGGGAGAAAGAAAAGCAGGCTTCCCGCCAAGTGGGGAGCCTAATGTGGGGCTCGATCCCAGGACCCTAGGATCATGACCTGAGCCGAAGGCAGACGCCTAACGACTGAGCCACCCAGGTGCCCTTTATCATTTTTTTAAATGAATGTATTTTATTAATCCCAGTGGCATATATACATTTGAAAAATTGTACCTATGGGACACTATGTGTTAAGTGTCCAGACAGTGTTTGGCATACATATTCAAAGGCCCCTAAGAGAAATAACTACCCAACCCTAGCCAAGGAGGTCTGGATCTGCAGTACTTCCCTGAACACATGAGTAAATGTCTTCTCTTTTTTGAACCTGAATTTTCTTATCCATAAAATAAGGATGTTGGACCAGCTGCTCTTTAAGAATCCTTTGAGCTCTAAAACTTCCTTGATTATATCAGGTCCTTTATTTAACAACCATATGCAACTGGATTTAAATGTCACACGTGGATGTAAATGTCAATGTGTGGCACTATTAATATGCTTTTCATGCTAGGGAAGTTGTTCTTATAAAAAATTTATCAATATTCCTATGTGTTTATGTTTAGTGAACCCATTATAAATATCCAGCTTGCCTATTCTTAAATACTGCTTTATTTTTCATATTTCATTTAGTCAATAGATCTTCAAAACTAGGTTTCAACATGTTTATCCTTATATTATAGATGGAAACAATGAAGTCTGTCCAAAGAATCACGTAGTAAGTCAATGACATAGTTTACAATGGAGGTGTCATTAGGAGATTATTTCTGCAAAGAATGCAAAAAGAATCTGTTTATGCTCTCTTCACAGTAATGAGTAAGTTATTGAAATAATCACCGTAGGTGATTTTCTTCTCCAAAATTATCACTGTCTTAATTACTGATGACTATTAACTCAGTATTTTTCTAGTTTATGCTATTTGATTGGAATTGATTAAAAGATTATAATGCAGCTATATCTGGGTTTATATGGTTCTCAAATGTTGAAGCTAAACTCTCCCTTAAAATAATTAATATTACTGCTTCTGTAAATAGCATTTTCAGGAAAATTTTGAGAGTGAATGAGTTAGTGAAATTCTATTAGGAGCTGTCCTTAGTAAATTTCAATAAATATACTTTTAAATTTTAAAATATCAAGTCACATTTTTATATATATTTTTTACAGATTTTATTTATTTATTTGCCAGAGACAGAGAGAGAACTCGAGCACAAGCAGGGGGAGTGGCAGGCAGAGGGAGAAGTAGACTCCCCGCTGAGCAAGGAGCCCAATGTGGGACTCGATCCCAGGACCCTGGGATCGTGACCCAAGCCCAAGACAGACGCTTAACTGACTGAGCCACCCAGGCATCCCCACCAACTTTTTAAAATATATATATTTTTTCAAGTCACATTTTAATGTTTATATACCTATTCGATATGTTTACTTTTCTTCAGTAATATGATTCTAGTGTTATTTTTAGTGTTTATTTTACACTTCTATGTTTTTCCTGAAGTGAGTTTATATACAAAACGAATACACCCTTATATACAAGCATGCACATATAAGTGTCATGCACATATCTCTTCCTCTTCTTGATCACCTAGAATTCTCAGTGGATATTTTAGGTAGCCATAGGAATAACTTTTATTTGTAATTGCACCATCATTTTAAAGCCTCATTACTGGAAAACATTTTGTTTTAGAATACTGGAAGTCTAGAAATAAAGAGATTTCTCCTTCAAAAAACTTGGGGTAGTCAATGTTTTAAGCACAACTGAGCACCTAATGGACTTGGAAGAAGAGTAGCTTTCAATTTGGAGCAAGAGAACTCTGTCCAGAACAAACCAGTACCAGTCTAACAAGGGTTTACTATGTTTACATTTCACCCAGGTATAAAAAATTCTGAGTAAGAATCTAAGAGGTCACATCAAGACAAACATGATAAAGAGACAGAGGTTTAGCTGTCAGTGGAAAGGAGAAAAGTAGAGCCTAAATCACAAGGAACTAAAACCCAGAAAACTTCTGTAGAGCCAGGGAGTGTAGCCCTGAGACTTCTGTCAGCTCTACTCTTCCTTCTTTTTATCCTCCTCATCCTGAATGGAGTAGAATGACAGGGCTACATGGCAGGCCCCTGAAGGGATTGGCCACATTCAGAGTCACTCTGCTGTGTGGATTTGAATGCATTCAGGGAAATTGACTCTGCAAGCTGGAGCCAGCTTTGCACTCTTGATTCAGCACTTGCGAATTCAAGGCTGCTGAGCAGTCTCTTCATAAAACTTGCCCAGGATTGCTTGGCAGGGTAAAGATCTTCCTCAAAAATACACTGATTAAGGAATGGTTCCTATACAGTCTGGAAAGTGCTGCATGAGATAAATAAGGGCAAAAGGGTGGGGCACCTGTATGGCTCAGAAACTCATGAGGGTGGGGCACCTGGATAGCTCAGTCGGGTAAGTGGCTGCCTTCTGCTCATGTTGCTCAGGTCGTGATCCCAGGGCCCTAGGATGGAGCCCTGGGTAGGGCTCCCTGTTCAGTGGGGAGTCTGCTTCTCCCTCTCCTTCTGCCCCATTCCTGCCCCTCCCCCTGCTCAACCTCTCTCTCGATATCTCTCTAAGTAAATAAAATCTTAAAAAAAAAAAAAGAAAGAAACTCACAAGGGTTTTTAAAAATAGGCTCTTGATTGGCCCCTACATGATGAGAGGACACAAAATGGGAATCTAGACACAGACAAAAAGTTGAGAGACACGACTATAGTTTCAAGCCTAAAAAAAAGTTTCAGAAATTAATTTCAGCTTTACATAATCACACAGGAAGCAATTAAATGAAACAAGACCAAATGCTTGTTCAGAAATTAATTTCTATGCTAATCTTGAACCCTAAATTTTTGCTAATCCTGTTTCAGTTTAATCACTTTTACAAAAGCACACACCATGTTTACCAAACACCACTGTTTAGCAGTTTTCACAACATATTTTGTTTTGATACGGGTCTTGTCATTCTTGCCCTCAACTTACAAATTAAAAAAAAAAAAAGGCAATCAAACCTAAACACAATCACACACAAATTTTGGAATATTTCTTGATACAAATGCCCCTGAAAATTAAAATTTTTATAAATTAGTTTGGCCCAGTCCAAATGATCAGAGGTCTCTACAACAAACCTCTGGAATCACTTCCGTTGGCTAAGTAATAATCCAGGAGATTACCAAATGGTGGATGGACAAATGCTGCCATGATGGCTTTTGACACATTAATGAACGCCAAATCATGTAGTAGTCATTTTCCAAAGTAAGTGGTTATCACCCCTACACAAAGACTTTAAAGATTCTAAGTAAGATGATTACTGCTTTAACATGGGCTGAAGAAACTTGAGAGGGACCGCTAACCCATCTTTCTTCCTCTAGATCGAAATACATTTATGACATCTAAGGACAGACTACTTTCCCAATTGGTTTATTCAGTCAGTTCATTCATTCACTCATAAACGTTTATTGAGTGCTGGATATTATGTTTGGTACTAGAGATATGAAGAAAAAAACAAATCCCCTATCCTCACTTTAATAGGAGAGACAAACAGAACCCTCTCAAATTATAGTGATAAGCATGATAGAAGAATGTTCTCCCCTGGGAGTGAGGATGTAGCAAGGAAGGCTTTCAACCAGAGCTTGAAAGAGGAGAAGGAGCTGCAGTGATGGGTAGAGTCAGAAAGGACCAAGGAATGGGCACATGTGCAAAGGGCATAGAGAGGGAAGAGTTTGATTTGATCATTCCATTCTCATCAACCATCTTTTCTTAATTACAAAAAAAGGTGAAAGAAACTCAATAGGAATCTTTTGGAAAGACAGATGACGTGTGTTTACACTAGATTACAGCTCAGAATTTTATTGCTTCAGGGCAAGAGAAAGGAATCAATGGCCAAGGACTCCTTTTCCACTTAAAAGTTTCTGATTTTTGAAGCTGCAACACAAACTTAACAATAAAGTGATAAGAAAGGTCAACTTTCGCTTGTGACTATAGTAGTCAGGATAGGTATGGAACGGAATTGGGAGAAAACAGGAGGGAGTCCAAGAGGCATCGTCAAACAACCCATAAAAACCATCATCCAATATAGCCCTAGCTCCTCAATCCTCTTTAAACATTATTCATAACCTCCCGTTTGAGAGGCTGTGATATATCCCCATTTGTAGAAATCTCCATTACCTTTTTAAAAGTTAGCTCAAAACATGACCCATATAATTGTCGCCTACATTCCTCATTTTTAACACTTAAAAGTTCAGAATTCTTAGGTGCTTCCCTTTCTTCAATTCAAGGGAAATAATGGAAACATTCGGGTCATCACAAAGACAGAAATAAAACAAAACAGAAAATGTACATTAAATTTAGCAGAAATCATTTTGTAGGGCTTCAGTAGAACTGGACTGCAATTGTCTAATACGCTAAGAAGCACTTCATCCCATATTTGTCTGCCCCACCCCTCAAATCTATGACGTGAGATAATTTTTTTTACGTGACTACCCATTTAAATAGTTAAAATCTCCCTAGATGTGGCACATGATAAAATCAATATAAAACTTAAGCTGAGGGGCGCCTGGGTGGCGCTGCTGGCTAAGCATCTGCCTTCGGCTCAGGTCATGATCTCAGGGTCCTGGGATCGAGCCCTGCATAGGGCTCCCTGCTCAGTGGGGAGTCTGCTTCTCCCCCTCCCTTGCTCCCTCCTCACCCCTGCTTGTGCACTCTCTCTCTCTCTCTCTCTGCCTCAAATAAATAAATAAAATCTTTTAAAAAAACTAAAACTGGATTCAACTTTAAAATGAATCTTGTTACGGTGAAAACCCAAATATCACATCATTAAACTCCCTCATTAAATTAATATTAGTGGCACAGTCTTTCCTTTCCCCCCTTGTTTAAGAAACTAAATCTTCTTTGTGTTGACATCTCAATATATTTGAAGGATCAGTTAAAGGTAGAATTCCAACCTCCTGTAAAACAGAGAAGAATAAAAAATAGCAATGGTTACTAACTGTTGTAATAGGTCGCTCTCAGTGGCATTCAAAAGAGAGTGTGCTCTTTAACAGGGCAATTCTACTTCTAAGACTTGTCTATGGAGAGATAAATAGACAAGAATGTCCATGGCTGTATTATTTATATTATAAAAAAGGGAAAACAAACTTATTCTGATTAAAAGAGGAATGGATAAATCAATTATGTTAGAACAATGGTATGGAATACTATGCAACCATTAGAAAGAATGAGATCTATTTACATGTACTAACACGAAAAGATCTCCAAGACAAATTAAGTGAAAAAAGCATGTTACTTAATAAAGCATATGTATATAGCTGGATCCCATTCATGTGCAAAAGTGTATGTGTATGTACAGTACCTGCATCTATACATCTGATACATAGGAAAGGTTGGGAAGGATGCCCATCTGTGGAGGAAAGCAGATAGAGTGAGTGGAAAGGGAGTAAGGAGATGGCAAAGAGGAATTTGTTACTTATGCTTTTCTGTTGTTGACACCGGTATGATTAAAACTTTTTTAAAAATTAAAAAGAGAACAGTATTTACTAGCTGCTAACCAAGAGAAAAGAACAGCAATGCAACAAAAAGCCTAAAGTGAAGAAAGTTAAGAGCCCCAGTACACATCAGAGAAAGGGTACTAGAAGTCTGTTTGAGCAGACTGAAAACTATCTTGGTAGCGGCTTCTTGTTCTTTTCCTGATATCAGATAAGGTATTTTCAAACAGTGAATTATGTAACCCCAAAGCATAACATCTCTGACTGGTATGCGCTCGGACTATATACCATACAGATTGTATCATTTCGTAATATGTGTCAAGCATGTCACTAAAAAGGCATGAAACATATGCTTTTTATCTGTGATAAATCACCTTGACTAGGTCACAGAACGAGTAGATTGCAGACTGCAGGGTTTTCTAAGTGCCACATAAGAGCCCTGAACCATGGTGACGCTCCTCATTTTGCTGGCATAAATGACACATGCCATCAAAATCACAGCCCCATCTCACATTCGTCACATTTTTGACAGGCAATTTTCATTCAGTAATGTTTGTTCATATGAAATGCCATAAAACAAAAGGAGATATATATCAGTCTTTTTCATTTCAAAAGTATCAAAGAGTATTCAACTATACTCTTTATAATGCTGGTAATTTAGAGTTATTAGAATTAATATAGTAAAACATAAATACTTAAAACACAATAACTTGAATAACTATACAGGGATTTTTGTCCCATGGTACTCATGGCATTTAGTTCCTTTCTCTTCCCTTTCTTCTTGTTTTTCTTCCTCCCATCCTTTCTTCCTGCCTTCCATAATTATGTATTAAACACCTGCAAGGGGTCAGTGTGTTGGGTGTTAAGGATCCAAAGAGGAGTATGACATAATTCCTGCCTTGCTTGGGTTTATAGGAGAGTAAGGTAGACCCATATGCAAACAGGACAATCTGAATAAAAACATGGTGTTGTAAACAAAATCCTGATGAGAAAGAACTAACACTTACTGGGTGTCTACTACATGCAAAGCACCATATTAGATGTTTTATATACATTTTTCATTTAACCTTCAAATTTAATCATACTTTCACATAAGTATTTATACCTTCTCTTTTGCAAATGAGGAACTCAAATTGCAGAAAAAATAGTGTTAAAAAATTTCAAAGCATCTGAGAAATAATCAGCAGTGCTATGAATGGTAAATTATAAACTTGGCTGGATTAATTGACTTGTCAATACCTGCTCCTGCACCAGAACTCAAAAATCTTGCTACCCACTGCCAAAGCTCAACTTTTAAGTGAACAGAAAGAAGTGGGCTAAAATAGATCATTGCAGTAAAACACAGTGTTCAGGGGCGCCTGGGTGGCTCAGTCGTTAAGCGTCTGCCTTCGGCTCAGGTCATGATCCCAGGGTCCTGGGATCGAGTCCCGCATCGGGCTCCCTGCTCCGCGGGAAGCCTGCTTCTCCCTCTCCCACTCCCCCTGCTTGTGTTCCTGCTGTCGCTATCTCTGTCTCTGTCAAATAGATAAATAAAATCTTTAAAAAAAACACACACACAGTGTTCATTTTTAATAATTGGGTATTGAATTTTAAGTAGATGACAATAGTATTATTTGATTAACAATTAATTAGAAAAGAATTGATAATTGGGCAAGTGAATTTTCCTGGAAATAAAAGTGTTGACACTATATACAGAAATGGAAGATTCTAGAACTGCTATTGAATGGCCTATCTGACTTCCATTTTACCAAGTTTCTTTAATTTCAGTTTATTTGTATTCTTAAAATAGGAGATAATTTTTCTTCTCTTTTTGGGGACAGTATTGGCTCAGTTTCTATAGCTAAGAAATACCTAGAAGACTTAAGGCTGTGTCATTTTTTTTTTTTTAAGATTTTATTTATTTGACAGAGAGAGCAAGAGAGCACAAGCTGGGGGAACAGTAGAGGGTGAGGGAGAAGCAGGCCCCCCACCAAGCAGGGAGCCCGATGCAGGGCTCGATCCCAGGACCCTGGGATCATGACCTGAACCGAAGGCAGACGCTTAACCATCTGAGCCACCCGGGCACTCCAAGGCTGTGTCATTTTTATATATTACATCTAGTAAACTTTTTTGGGAGAGGAGAGAGCATGCATTTTATAGCTGGAGTTTGAAACTGAAGATTTCAGGATACAAGAATATTAACTAAAGTATGAAAGAAAAGACAGTTAATGAGCCTTCTTCATAAATACAGTTTAACATTGTTTTCTTTGTTAATGGATGAATGGTAGCTTGTTTCCTTCTTTTCTTCTAACAAACATACATTAAATACCTACTATGTTTCAGGCTTTGTTTTAGGTAGTGGGGATATAAAAATGAAGTGGCTCACAGTCTAACAAAGACAAAGACCATGTTCCAGGCACTGTATTCTGTGCTTTACATAGATTATCTCATTTAATATCTGAAATAACTCCACCAGTTGGCACTAATATCTCCATTTTGCAAATGAAGACAACAAGGCTAATAGAGGTTAAGTACTTGCCCAAAGTCACACAACCAGAAAGTGGCATTGTTATGTGTCTTTGATTTTTAATTACTACATGACATTGTTATAATAGAGATATAAACAAAGACCTATGGGAGCCAGGAAGGCATAAAGGGAAGTGACTGATATGGCTTCAGGCAGTCCAGAGATGATTTATAGAGGAGATATCATGTGAACTTTACCTTGAAAGAAGGAATAGTGGATATTCCCTAGGTGGAGAAGAATGCATTCTAGAAGGGCATTCTAGGCTGGAAAAAAAACAAAAACAAAAACAAAATATGCAAAGGCACGGAGGTGTAAAAGGGCATGGCAAGGTTGAAGAAACAGATCAGGATCAGCAAGAAGTGAGTCAACAGACCTAGAGCTAGAGAGGAAGTTTCACACGCTTGAACAAGGAGCTTAGGCTTTATCCTGGAGGCAGCTGAAAGCTAAGAAGGGAGTGGAATAAAAAATTGTGTGTGTGTGTGTGTGAGTGTGTGTGTTTAAGATAATGCTTTTGTCATAGAATGGGCTGGAGTACAATGTCTACCTGTAACTGCCAACAGTGTATGGGAGAAAGAATGGGCTGCCCTGAGGCTTGTACATGATTTATAATAAGAAATATATATTTGTTCTATGTCCCCAGGCCCTGACACAGGGCTCCTAAAACCTCTGTAAATTCCTGAGTGACAAGAGCACTGAGAGCATCTTTTGTTCTAATGAGGTGACTCTGGGTGGGCTCCTAGATGGCTCCTGATTAGGGGCTGCTCACCAGAAAGACTAAGCCAGGATTAGAAGCTTAGAAGTTAGGGCACCTGGGTGGCTCAGTCGGTTAAGCATCTGCCTTCAGCTCAGGTCATGATTCCAGGTCCTGGGATTGAGCCCCACATTGGGCTCTCTGCTCCACAGGGAGCCTGCTTCTCCCTCTCCCTCTGCCTGATGCTCCCCCTGCTTGTACTCTCTCTCTCAAATAAATAAATAAAGTCTTTAAAAAAAAAAAAGAAGCTTGGAAGTTTCAGCCCTCTCCACCCCCACTTCTCTAGAGAGGGGAGAGATGTGGGAAATGGAGTTAATATTTGATCATGCCTGTATGAGGAAACCTCCATACAATCCCAATAGTATGGGGTTCAGATAGCTTCCAGGATGGTGAACATATCCACATCAGGAGGGTGATGCGCCCCATGTCCACACTGACAGAAACTCCTGTATTTGGGATCCTCTCAGACTTCACCCTAAGTATCTCTTCAGCTGGCTGTTCATCTGTATCCTTTATTTTTTTTAAGATTTTATTTATTTATTTTATTTGAGAGAGAGGGAGAGAGAGAGCTGGGGGAGGGGCAGATGGAGAGGGAGAGAATCCCAAGCAGACTCTGAGCTGAGGGCACGACCACAAGATCATGACCCAAGCCAAAACCAAGAGTTGGGCACCTAACCCACTGAGCCACCCAAGTGCCCCGTTTATCCGTATCCTTTATCATATCCTTTAATAAAGTGGTAAATATAAGAGCTTCCCTGAGTTCTGTGAGCTGCTCTAGCAAATTAATTGAACCCGAGGAGGGGGTAGTGGGAAGCTCCAACTTGAAAACAAGTCAGACAGAAGTTTTGGGTAACCTGGGAGACCTACTACTTGAAACTGGTATCTGAAGTGGGAGCTGTCTTGTGGGAGTTATCCCTTAACCTGTGGGATCTAAATATTGTCTCCAAGTAGACTGTGTCAGAACTGAGTTAAATTATAGGACACCCAGCTGATGTCCCAGAGAATTGCTTGTTGTAGGGAAAAAACCCCAAACATTTGGTGACCAGAGTATCAGAAGTGAAGTGTTCTGTGTGAAAGTAAAGGAGAAAGAGACAAAAGGAACAACTGATTTTTTTCCTTCATTTCCTCTAGTTCTGGGCTGTGCAGGTATTAAACTGTCTATACTGTGCAGGATGCTGAGGGGGGTTAATGAGACCAGGTAATAAGAGAAGTATATGCCATGTTAATGTGCTATGCATTTTTACGTATATTAACCACTTGATCCTTACAACAATCCTCAGAAGTTATTTCCTTCTTTATTTTGTGGAGAATTCTGGTTGCTAAGAAAGTTTACCAAAGGTCATACAGATGATCACTGGCAGAGGTGGAATTCACACCAGTCAGGTTTGTCTTCCTCCAAAGCCCATGGCCCTTCAAAGAGGACACACTCAAGGACTCTACAATTTATTTAATGGTTCCATTCATTCAGTTTGCCTTCACTGAATTTAAATAAAGTGCCTTCAAGAGCCAAAGTGTTAAAGCAGCAGAGAGAACAAAATAAGGGTCACATAGCAAATCTATAAAATACAGGCCTAGTTGGGGATCTTTTTAAAAGTATGCTCTATACTTCACCTTTGTTGGCATACTGCCATTCTCCTAAAAGGGAATTTTCTAAAGATGCATGTGTCATTTGCATTTGTGGTTTTGGAAACTTCCCAGAAAACTATGATCGGAATAAAAGGATGTGGTATTAAGGTAAAGATGACACTTAGCTTTACCTAGCAACCCAACTTCCAGAATTGAGGTTATTACTAAAATGACTTTGAGTAGGCTTTAGGCATTTAGATGTACACACACACACACACACACACACACACACACACACACACACAGAGTATCTTTTTAGAAAACCCAGACTTGCCTGCTGCCCTTAGGCCCTGTTTATAACATCACACTCCAGTGACTAAATGGCCTTGTTATCATATAATATCAAAATGTGATATAAAATATTTACACTGTTGTGGCAAAGTGCCATTAGACTTGTTTTATCATTCATCAAGTTTTACAAACAGATTGGAAAAGATAATCCACATGGTGCAAGGGCTATATAAATGTTAGTTGCTACTGCTGTTGTTATCCATCATCATTTTTGTTATTTTCCCAACCCAACCAGTCACCAGCATTAGTACTATCAGGAGTAGACCCTAAAACTATTTGGAGGGTCTACCAGTAGTAGGAATCTCATACGCCTTTGACCAAAGAAGTATCTTCTTTTATCTGAAAAAGGTACTCTTCAGATAATCAGGTTGACTCAACCAACCCATCATCCTCTTACCAGTTCCCTCTCCCATTTCCCCCCTTCTTCTTTCTTTTCTTCAACAAACATTTATTAACTCTCATAATTAATTCATCCATTTATTCAACAAATATATACTGGGTGCCTACTCTATGCCAGACCTGGTTTCAGGTGTGGGATTAGAGCAGTGGTTAAAGGAGACAAAAATACCTGCCCACCAGAAGATGCCATGGTAGTGGTTCCATCAGGCCACACATCTCAACCAGATCATCTGTCAGCCAGGGTTCAATATCAGATGTCCTGTCAGGACCCAAGCCCGGCAATGGGTAAAGAATGGGGAGACGAGGGCCCCTGGGTGGCTCAGTCGGTTAAGCGTCTGCCTTCGGCTTGGGTCATGATCTCAGGGTCCTGGGATAGAGTTCCACATTGGGCTCCCTGCTCAGTGGGCAGTCTGCTTCTCCCGCTCCTTCCCGCTTGTACTCTCTCTCACTATCTCTGTCTTTCTCAAATAAATAAGTAAATTATATATATATATATATATATATATATAAAAGAATGGGGAGACGAAAACACCAGGCCTCCAGACAGTTGACACTCCCCCCTCCCCCCACCCTGCCCCTCCCCCCTCTCTCCTGCTGGAGTCTGACTACATACCAACATGGTCAAGAACAATTTTCCTTATTGCTACACTCCCTTTTGTGTGATGCTCTGTGTGGTACCAGCTCTGGAATCTCAGTTCCCATAGCTGACACTGTGCTCTTCTTTCCAACTAGTGGATGCCTAACACCAAGCACCTAACACTTAATACCAAGCACCTAACACCAAGCACCAATACAGAGCCTTTCATGAGGAAAACTGTAAACAAGTTAAAAAACAGGGCATTTTACATGAAAATCAAGACTCCCAACCACAGGCTCTGCCAGGCAACTTACCGTTGGGTCCGAGCCTGTACCGAGGAACTCTGCAAACTAGGAATCCATGGATACACAGTCCACTTCTGTCAAGCTAAAAACTCCTGTCAGCAGTGCCTGAAGGGCATGACCAGGAAGATGGAATCTGACCTACTTCATACTCTGGCTCCTTCTCGGTAGGATCTTAATGAGTTTTGTTAAACCAAATCTTCTCAGTTACCCTAAAAAACCAAATCAAAATGATTCGTGTAGAAATGTCACTTTATCATGCAGTGTTGATTAAAATCACTTTTTCTAATGAGGACATGTAAAGTTATCCATTATGAGAGCAGGAACCGAAATGATCTAAAAAATAGGTAAATTAAACTCGGAAAACCAAAAGATGTTCTTTTGCCCAGTGATTCAGCCTCTTTCCCTCAAACCAAACCTTTTACTAGAAGTAATAACATCTGAGGAAAATGGATGCTTTCAGTCAAATTTCTTATTTTCCCTTTCTTCCTGGTGGAGGTGACTAATGAACAGTGAAATAGCCAGAAGGTAGGTGGGAAGCCACAGAGGAGAGGGGGAGGGGCAAAGGACAGGAACAATCCACAGATGGTAGCTAGGTCCGAAACAAGGTAGAATTTCGTGTATTGCCACTTTGCAAGGTGAGGGAAGAGGCGTGGAAAACACTAGGCCCAGTGCCTGCCAAGCATTTTATATCCATTATCTCTCAGCAATCCTGTGAGGGCTGCATTATTCTTATTGAAAGAAGAGAAACTGGAGGCTCAGAGAGTTCAGTAACTGGCCCAGTGCCACACAGCAAGGTGGTAGAGCCTGGATTGGAAACTAAACTCAAAGCTCTTCCCTTTCACCACAGGACTCCTCTGCACTACACCTTAGAATCCACTGCAAAACATGCCACCTTTCTCACATGGGAATAATTATGTTATTATGACAAATTAAAACATACTAAATAAGATTCTAGTGAAACATGTAGGGTATCATTGGTGCATGGAATGCAACTTGTAGCATATAGAAACATTACCTAGAGAGCTTGCTTAAACCGCATATTCCTGGGTCCCATCCCCAGAAGACAGAGTTTCAATAGGCCTGGGTAGAGTCTACATTTTTAACAGGCAACTAGGTAATTAATATAAGTGGTCCTTAGACCACACTTTAAGAAACAATGTCATCAACCTTACCCCAAATTGCCAAGTCTCAGTTTACTATTCCCTTGCCTTGTCACGTGCTTTATTCTAAGATAGATAGAGGGGCACCTGGGTGGCTCAGTTGGTTAAGCATCTGCCTTCGGCTCAGGTCATGATCCCAGGGTCCTGGGATCAAGCCCCGCATCAGGCTCTCTGCTCAGCGAGGAGCCTGCTTCTCCGTCTCCCTCTGCCTGCCACTCTGCCTACTTGGGCTCTCTCTCTCTCTGTCAAAAAGATAAATAAAGTCTTAAAAAAAAATAAGATAGATTCAGCCATGCCATAGTAGTAGTCTGGTATAGTGGGGGAAAAAAAAAACAAAAACAATACTGGTGAGAGAGGCCTTGGTGGAAAACTCTGTTGCTAACTAGTTGGGTAAACTCAAACAATGCCTTTAAATGTTGTGGGACTTCTTTTCCTTATTTGTAAAAGGGAGAATTTCTAAAATCACACATCTATGATTTCATTTGGCCAAAGGAAGCCAATTTTTAAAATGATAATGATCTATAAAGCCTAAACATTTCAACGGTGAAATGAAAGAAGCAGAGTCTACTTTCTTTATAAATTTTGTATCAACACAGTGTCTCCAGATATCATGGGTTTGGGGGAAGGGAATGGAATCCAAAAATGAAAGCAGGTATTACTTAAATTATATTTTTAAGACAATTTAGTTGTTTGCTTAGCAACCAATTTCTTCAATCAGGCAGTTGCATCTGTACTAAGAATTCCTCAAGTATATAGTGTTTCCAGTCTTAGAAAGCAAGTTGTTACACAATCATTATTCATTCTAATTTTCAGTAGCATCTTGAAGTTCAGAGCTATTTTGGGCTTACTTTTAAAGAACTAAAGACACCCCTTAATTTATATCAATACACTTGTGGATATTGAAACTACAGGTTGAGAATTGCTGATTTATATCTTGTTTTAAAATGCCCAGACACGGGGGCTCCTGGGTGGCTCAGTCAGTTAAGTGACCGACTCTTGATTTCGGCTCAGGTCATGATCTCAAGATCATGAGATTGAGCCCCGCACTGGGGCTTGGCGCTGGGCATGGAGTCTGCTTAAGATTCTCTCTCCCTCTCCTTCTGTCCCTCCCCTGCCACTCATGTGCCCTCTCTCTCTAAAATGCCCAAAGTGTGGCTTATTGGATAGTTAGTGTCCGTGGAGACAAGCTCAACAAGTGAAATGAGTCACATAAATGAAGACACAAGTTACAAAAGAGAAAGAGGAGCACCAGTGAAATGGCTATGGTTCTAACTCACCAAGGAAAATCATGACACAAATTTGCGGCACTTTCAGAAAATCATGTAGATATTTACCTCCTTGTTCCATGACTTATTAACACCTTCCTGGGAGGCATTAATTTGCTAGCTCAGCCTAGTCTAGTGACAGAACTTGATTACAGAGAGATAAGGAAAAGGTATATTATTATAGGAAAAATCGGAATCACCAGAAACAAAAGAAACAATTTGCTCAATTATGAACTAAGTTGAGATGCACTACTTATAGCAATGTTGAGGAAGACATTAATTTCACATTTAGATAATGTGTAATATTTTCTCCAGCATTTTGCGGTATAATTTAACAGCTCTTATTTTAAAAAGGAACTTTTCAACTCTATTGATGTTAGTTTTACCTCCAAAGCTTTCAATTATACCACATTCCCAAAAGCATCATATTAAGTAAACTCACTGCATTCATAATCTCACATAGCCCGTATAGCATAGTAGAGTCACTTAGGGAAGTGTTCTGAGATTATTTTGTGTGTATCATAAGGATAAATACTCCTTTTCAAATGTATTTTCTAGCTATTTCTTTAGCAAGATCTTGGAGAGTTCATAAATTGACTTTGACTTCTCCAGTTTATGATTTTGTGGCATCCAAGAAAGATAGAATGTTTTCTGCTGCAGCTAAGGAGTATAACAGTCTATTTACTTGTATTGCAAGGTAAACTCAGGAGTTAAAATGAAAAGGTTACTTTTTTAGGTCAAGAATTCTAAGGAGAACAATTTTTTTTTTATATTCCATACTAATCTTTAATAACATTCATAAATGTTATGACCTAAAAAAACCAAAGTAACTTTTTTTTGTCCTGGCTTTTAAAAAATGCCAGCCAATAACCTCTAATCCACACATAACTCAAAATAGGAACTCCAGAACCAAACCACTGACAACCCATCGAAGTCCAGGTGGGCACAAGGCTATGTAGGTGCTCGAGAATCTTCCCCCTTCACATTTTACTACAACTTCTTCTTTTTTTTTTTAATTTTTTAAAAATTTTATTATGTTATGTTAGTCACCATGCAATACATCTTCTAAAATGAAGAAAACAGTTCTGTGAGCCTGAAAGGGACCAGTGGAACTCCAAAGCTCTCTCTACCAAGACAAATGAGAAGAGTATGTATGTCCTTATTGGACTAGGGATGGCTACAATCATGATTTTCAGAAATTGTCAGAATGCTAGTTGGCCTGCAAAGTTTGCATTTACCTAATTTCTCAGAGGCTCTGGGCCTACTTCAGTAACTTTGGGTATAATTATGGTGTAAGAATATCCTGTCAATGCTGAGAGAAACAAAGATAGGCCTTTACTGGAAACGTGTCTCTTTTGTACCTAAAGAGTAAATAGTTTTTTCTAGAATTGTTTAGGCATTCAGAATCTGGGTAGGCTAAATAATTTTCAATAATAATTCCAACTAATAATAATTCTGAATAATCCCAGTGTCTGAAAGGCCAGAAGAAGGAATATCAAAGTAGATAAATACTTACTGGCTGCTAAAATTTATCAAGAATTTGACACGAATGATCTCAGTTAATCTTCATAATAATCCTTTGAAGTGTGTACAACTATATATTTCATTTTACAAATGAGGAAACTGAAGTCCAAAGAAGTTAAGCAACTTGCTTAAGGATTCATAGCTGGTAATGGCGGGCTAAGAATTTAACCAGGCAGAAGAGTTTCAGATCTGACATGTTTAAACAGTATGATATACCACCTCCCAGAAGGCCTCTTTTGTTTCCACAAGGTCCAGCTCTACAATGGTTAGCTTGTTTCTGCCTACCTGTTATTAGTTGCCAAGGTAATGAGACAATCTCTAAGGTAAGCAGTGTAAAATGTTCAAATGAGATTTAAATGAGGAACTTACATTTTTATTTATGCTACATTGTGCAGTACTAAAGGGAATTTATTTCATTCAATACTTCAGAAACCATACTATTAATTTGGGAATGTGATACTAGCATGGAAGACTTGCCCTATACAATCTGTTATTCTTTCAATAGGAATGTCACTGGCATTGAGAATACATTTAGGGACATGGAAGCATGGCTTCTTTGAACACACTCCAAGTGACAAGTCTCCTTGCAAGGCGTTGGGGAAGACGGGGCAACCCTTTACCTAGAATTTGTGGGACGTGGCCATAAGAGAGATTGAATTCTCACTCCTGTCACTGTGACTGGGAAAACCTCACTGCTTAGAGGAGTTCCTTGGAAGGAACTTGTTGACCACTCTAAGCCTGGGATGTCCCAGCAGCACCTCGGCAATGGATCTTTACACCTCCCCACTCACCTCTAGGGGCTGGTGAGTTCCTCAGCCCCAGTAGAGATGCTAAGAAATCCTAAGAACCTGTGCAATCCCTATGAATTAGGGTGCACAGCTGAATAGTGCACACTATTCTCTTCCCTTTCTATTTTGAGTTGTAGGGTTCTGTGTTATCTGCACTCACACAGATCTTCATGCCTTTGGAATGACAATGATCAAGTTCTCTTATCACCAATTTATTCAAAGCTTGTGGTTGAAACAGACAAAGAAATTACTGGAAAAAGTTGGAAAGTCTAAGAAGGTTTTAGTTAATTATGTAGCATTTAGTTGCCTAAAAGTACAAGTGCCTTTTCAAAAGGCAGCATGTCCAAATTTGTAATTACACTCTTACTGTTTAGACACAAGTTTATCCTATGTTTTACAAAACGTTTTTATTATTTCCTTATCTGACAATGGTTATTCGTGACCTTGTGGTCAGATAAGAAGGTTGGGCAGATGGTACTTTCAATTTAAATGGATTTTTATGCCATTAAAAAGAATGTTTGCTCTGTCTAAGAAGAGTATTGACTATAAAAGTCACAGGCTCCGGACTATTTCCTGTGGGATTTTTCCACTATCCTTCCAATTAGTCAGTCAATGTGATGTTTCTCTAAACATCATCATTTATTTTTCTCTGGAGGGTTTCCTTCTATCCCGTTCAAGAAAGATGATCCTGGAAAGTAAAGAAAGCTTTCTACACCCCCCAGTGCAATATTTATGATTAATTGCAGCCCATCATAATGAATGACAAAAGAAAAAAGCATTCAGTTTCCTTGCTCTTCTCATATAAAAAGCATTTGTTGCAATTTGAGTCCCAGCCAACTTCCATTGTTTAGGCAATAATTAGTAAAATTATACCCATCACCAACAATCATAACAGAAATTATATAATTGCAATTTAGACCAATGACCTTATACTTGTGAAAATAGAATGTGGGGTATTTAATTGCATAATGTGGCACTACAATTCTATACCTATAAATTCAAGGTTTTCATATTAGTTAATTAATTTATAATATCCTGTACCTAAACATTCCTGAAGGTGACAAAATTATGTCAGCTCCATAAAATATCCAAATAGCATCTTACTTCAAACAAACTGATGCATATCAAAAATAAGACTTCCACTCTCATATAAACAATGACTTCATATATTTCAGAAATTTGGGAAGACTTTGCAGCAAAACATGTTCAAATTAGACTGTTTAGGGAAATTGGTCTGTATAAATTATTGAATGATTAAAACAAACCACCATCTTTTGCAACCAGAGAAATGCTGAATCTGTTCAATACTTACTATCAGTAGAGTTCACCTTACGAAACAGAATGGGTGATGCATACAAAAACAAACCTCGACTTGGATGCTCTGCATCAACAGAACGATGAATAGAAGACTCTTCCAGCACAGTAGACAAATTTCCCCTTTAATAAGCAGCCAGGAAAAAGCAATATTTCAATGTTTGCTTTCCTTCCTCTGAGGGAGAAAGTTTCACTATGACTTATTTTACTTCCTTTTTATTCTGTCCTATTTTCTTGGCTCTCACAGACAGCTCCAGTAGCAACATGACAATACCACTTTGCACTTGCCCAAAGCGCCTTTTCTCTAAAAGTCTCAGCTGTGGTCTATGCGAGGAGAGTGTAAAACAGGGGAAACGATGCAAACATTGAAGTTCATCCTCTCGTGCAAACATTTTGAGAGACCCAGACCCATCTTAACCCAGACTAGGAATGAGAGACACTAAAACGAAACAAAACCCAAAAATAGCTCCTCCCAAAGTTCATACTTAGTGTCCTTGAGGCCTTTGGCAAGATTTACCATTATCTTGAACTCTGTCTCACATATAAAATAAAGCAATGCCATTTTCTTTATGAGGATGTGAAGAGTAACTAAATTGCATTTTCTAAAAGAAAACTTGGAAAAAACCCAGATTTTGGAGTTCTAAAAGTAGGCCTAAAGTGGGTTCCTAGAGCATATTAGTCTTGAAAGCATTTTTTCCTGGAGTAGAAAACATTCGCATTTCTATTTTTTTTAAAAACCTAAAAACTTATTTGTCCAGGGAAGAAATACCTCAAGCAAAATAAAACAAAACAAAAACACTTCAGAATACAATTTATCAAAAAGTTGTCAATGTTCTCTTCAAGTCTATGTACATGCATAGGTATATCTACATCTGTATCTATCTATACAAGTGTTGTTTAATAAAAGAAAAATAACTTACTTCAGAAACATCAGAGCTGTCAGTTGTATATTCAGGTTATTTAAGGTAACTATGATACGACAGAAATTTTGGACTCCCTAGATCCCTGATGAGTAGCTGCATTTCAGGGGTCTATGTTCATCCCTTTGCTCTCACCATTTATAATGGCCTTCCAAACTTAGAGCAGTTTTCTCTTCATATTTTGTTAAGATGCGAATAGTTCTTTTCAAAGTTTATCAGCTAAGAGTTGGTTTGTGTGGGTTGGAAGTTTCTCATTCCAGGTTTTGAATTTAATGAAACTGAAACAAAATACACATAAAAACTATTTATTCCTCCACCAAGAGAAAATAGAAAAAAAATGAACATCTCGAAGTAATCAGAAAGAACTTTGCAAACATGTACATTTTCTCTACATTTAAAGAAAATATGAGTTTTCAGAAAGAGACTACAAATGAGTATATATGGTGCCATTCTGTTTTTGTTTTCAAAAATATACATATGCACACAAGTAAATTAAATACAACAACATGTGTAACATATGATAGTATATTATGGCCGGGTGAGATTTATCCTGGGAATGCAAGGCTGGTTCAACATTAGAAAATCAGTCAATAGACTAAAGAAGAAAAATCATATGATATTCTCAATATTTACAAAAAAGCATCTGAAAAAATTCTACATCTATTCATGATACTTTTAGCAAGTTAGAAAATGAAGGAAAATTCCTTAAACTAATAAAGGGCATCTACAAAAAAACCTACAGCTAACATCATACGCAATGGCAAAAGAATGAATACCTTCTCCCTAAGAACAGGACCGAGGTAAGGATATCTGTTCTCACCACTCCTATTCAACATCATACTTAAGGTCCTAGCCAATGCAATAAGTCAATAAAAAGAAATAAAATGTATATATTTGGAAAAGGAGAAATAGCATTTTCTCTATTGAAAGATAAAAAACACATCTAAAGGTACTCAACATTAGTATAAGGAAATAAAAATTAAACCACCATTATATAGCACTACATACCTATTAGGTGGCTTAAAAAAACCTTATCATACTGATCAGAGTGCTGGTCAGGATGTGGAGCAACTAGAACGCTTATACTTGCTAGTGGACATGCAAATGTGATACAGCCACTCTGAAAAAGAGTTTGGCTTCCTATAAACATTTACTTAACATATGATCCAGCAAACCCATTTCTAGGTATTACCTAAGAGAAATGAACTTATTTTCCAGTGATTTTCTTCAAATTGCTAAAAACTGTAGACAACTCAAATGTCCTTTTGGTGAATGAAAATACACTCTGGTACATCTATAGAGTGAAATATTACTCAGCAATAAAAATAAATGAACTACTTATTCACACATGGATAAATCTGAAATGTCTTACGCTGTTTTCTTTATGAGGGTGCGAAGAGTAACTAGATTGCATTTTCTAAAATATGAGGAAAGGCAGACTCAAGTGGCTAAATCCTGTATAATTCTACTATATGACATTCCAGAAAAGACAAAATGATAGGAATAGAAAACAGATTAGTGGTCACCAGGGGCTATGGTTGGCAGTAGGAGGAGTATGGGCAGCAAAAGGAAATTTTTAGGGTGATGGAATTGTTCTATATCTTAATTGTACTGGTTATCACACAACAGTGTGTGTTAGCCAAAATTCATAGACCAGTACACCAAAAGTGTGACTTTTACTGTAGGTAAATATGATAAATTCAAAATGTGAATTAACACACACAAACACAAAACATAAAAACCTGCATGGATATATACCAAAATACTGATGGTGATTATCTCTTAGATATGGTATTATGGGAGATTTTCATTTTCTTCCTTGTCCTCTTTTGAAATTTAAAAATTATCCCCAATCAATATTTATTACTTTTGTGTCTAGGGGAAAAATAAGATCTTACTTTGTCATCTGTTGAATGTCTGCTTTGTGGAGGCCTCCTTGATTCCAGTCTTCCTTCCTTTTTCCCCTTCTGTCCTTTGTCCTTTATTTTTTAAAAAAATTTAAAAAATATTTATTTTTTAAGTAATTTAAGTATTTATTAAGTAATCTCTATACCCAGTGTGAGGCTTGAACTCATGACCCTGAGATCAAGAGTCACCTGCTCTTTAGACTGAGCCACCCCTGTCCTTTGTCCTTTATAACAGAATGTCCAGTTCAAGAAGCCGCAATAATTGCCTAATGCCTACTCAAGCAACTCCTACCTACTTGGCGGCCTTTTGAGTCTGTTTGTGATACAATAACATTAGGCAAAGATTTAGTGAGACCTTATTATGTACCAGGCACTGCTAGGTGCTCCACATGCAATAGCTTATATAATCCTAGCACAATGATCTTAAATGATGTACTTTTCTTGTCCTCAATTTATAGATGCCTATAGTTATAAGCTAACAGAGACAGAAGAGCAACGATACCAGAATCTGCATTCTCGACCACTGCAGTGGAGTGATATGGTTAAGAACCATGGCATCTGGAGGAAAGTTACCTGGGTTCTAAAGCTTGGCTCACTATTTTCGAGGTTACAGCCTTGGGAGAAATTACATAACTTCCCTGAATCTGTTTCCTGGACATAAAAGAAGGATAACAGTAGTAACCGTACATCAGTTGGTTGTGAGGATTAAGTCATATTACACATGTGAAGTGCCTGGTACATGATAGCTGTTCCCCCTTCACCCCACCCTCCTTCCCTCACCAGCAGTATTTTTTCCTCTTCAGCTCTAGCAGGAATCTTCAGCACCCATCAAGGTGATCTCCTAACTGTTCAGACATAGCAGCAGGCTCTTCTTGCCTTCATGTCATTGGTTTATTACTCCCTCAGCCCAGAACATCTCTTCTCTTCCACTCTCTGCCTTACTCTAGCCTACCAGGTTCAGCTCAAGATTTCCTTTGTCCAAGATAACATTTCTTTATATACCTCCTTATGGGTGGTCCCTAATGGTTTTATGGGCACTGATTTTTGTCTTCGATTAAAATGGTCATCCAGGGGGGCGCCTGGGTGGCTCAGTTGGTTAAGCCTTCGGCTCAGGTCATGATCCTGAGTCCTGGGATCGAGTCCCGCATCGGGCTCCCTGCTCGGCAGGGAGTCTGCTTCTCCCTCTGACCCTCCTCCCTCTCGTGCTCTCTGTCTCTCATTGTCTCTCTCGCAAAATTAAAAAAAAAAAAAAAAAATGGTCATCCAGGGCACCTGGGTGGCTCAGTCGTTAAGCATCTGCCTTCGGCTTCGGTCATGATCCCAGGGTCCTGGGATCGAGGCCCGCATCAGGCTCCCTGCTCCATGGGAAGCCTGCTTCTCCCTCTCCCACTCCCCCTGCTTGTGTTCCCTCTTTCGCTGTCTCTCTCTCTCTGTCAAATAAATAAATAAATAAATCTTTAAAAAAAATTAATAAAATATAAACCTTTGGAGCACAAAGTTCTGGAAACCCAGCCATGCATAACATAGTGATTACATAGGAAGAACTCAATTGAGTACTTATGTTTTGCTTTATTGATTCACCAAGAGTATTCACATTTGATGGAAATATTAATGTAAGCAAGATCATTTGATCTAGGCTACAAAATACTGACTGATTAAATTATGCATACAATTTCAACTTTAGTTTCAAAAGACCAAATTTACGAAGAGCCCAGCCCATCTTCCTTTATAGGGAAATGAAATAATTATTCTGTCAATGACCCCTTCAGTTAGGAGCTAATATCCTTTACAGCACCTTCAATTTGCACAGAATCTTAAGTTGAAGCTGCCTGTGTTAAGCAGTCTTTTGCAAAACATCACCTAAAATAATTGTCTTAAAGTAAAAAGATTTCTTTGTGCTTGGCCAATACTGTCCTGATAACTTGCAGTATTTCAATAAAAGGAAAATGCATATATTCACCTTATTTAAAGGTAAAGAATTAAGGTCAAGTGATTTACCCAGGGTCACAGTTGAGCACTACTATTGGATCCAGTTCTCTGAGACGACTGAGCCCCTATCTTACTCTCTTCACTGAATCCTAGAATTCTAAATAACTCCATATCTTTAAAGCATTTTACCCCCACTAATGATGCCACTTATTCTGAGTGCATACAATTTGTAAGCTCTCTCCAAAAGCGGCAAAAGTTGAGGCGATGTAACCACCCCCTTCCCCCACCACAGTCATGTAAACATCTTGGCTCTATCCCAGCTGAGTCACTGCCACAGAGTAAAGGACTCTCAAAAAAGTCAGACTGAGCTTAAACCATTCCACTAAAGCTGCTGCAGAGAAGTAGGTCATTAAGAAATAAAACATAAAATTAGCAAAACAGCATTTTTTCCACCATATGCTAAGAGGTTTCTCCAAATGATAACACACACACAAAAATCCATACATCAGACAGGAAGGCAAATTGAGAAAATGGCTTCAGGGATGGGTTGATTGAAATACTCAAGCAAGATGAATTGCTTTTTGATAATTAGATTTGAGGAAATTTTTCTTTCTTTCTTTCTTTCTTTTTTTTTTGTCTGCTGTGACTCCACTGTTTTGTGTATTGCAGAAAAACATAAAATTCCAAGGAGATAAAGGTCTTTCTCCACATGCTTCTTCTCTTTGTGCTTATATCCAAAACACAATGAGGACTTTCATAAAATTTCTCTTATCAGGCTTATTTGCCAAATATTTTCAATGTTAAAATGGTTCAGTATTTCAACCAAACTATAATTAAGACTTGAAGAAGAAAGTTATTCCAGGGTACATCATCATTAACATTCAAAATGAATAAAAGGGGGATAGTGTGAGTTTCAACAAATGAAATTAGCAAAATGAAACTGATTTTATATTTTAGGCAGTCCCTGATAGCCTAGCTCCTGAAATCATGGCATAAATAATGGCCCCAATTATTAAAACTGAGAAATTTAACAAGGCACAAGATCAAAGTGCATGCACACTGGGTTAATCTCACACTCATTCAGTCACAATTATTAAAAAATGCTTTCAGCTAAGCTTGCACTTTGAATTCAAGAGAATTTCTTAACTGACAGCAAATTTACAGCCTCTCCTTATTGCAGCAAATTTGCTTGACTTTTGGTCTTTATGCTGACATTTTGATAAACTAGTACTCCAGTCCCATCGAGAACTATCATGATAATGATCTATGGCAAACACTCACAAATTAAAAAAAGGGGGGGGGAGCAGAGATAACAGGATAACACACAAGTCTCCAACAGCAGAAAAAGTAATCAACAGTACCAACAAAAACCTTATTGGCAGGCTCTCTGCTTTCCTCCATATTGCAATCCACCCCTCCTCCTGCCCCCATCCCCTGGGAGGTATCCTGAATCTTTTCATTAAAGAGATTGGGATGGGAAGCGAGGGAGAGTCAGAGGCAGAGGACAAAGAGTGTGAGGAAGAGATAGGGAGAGGAAGAGACCAGAGACAGGGAGAGAGAGAGAGACAGAGACAGAGAGAGCCCAAGACAGATGACATGGAGAACAGGGCAAGATGGAAACAAAAACCTCTAAGTTAGAGCTAGTTGGTATTAGGTTAGGCATTGAGTTTAACAATCTATTGGAAAGTTCCAAACAAGAGTGAAACAAAGGTGGATGCACTCGGCTTAAATGGACTTGCTCAGTGTCACAGTCATAATTTGCCTGACCTTTCCACCACATTGCACCCCAGTTCATGTTCAGGGGCTCTCTTTTGAGCATCATCCAACCGTGGTATTTTCACTCAGGCTGTTCCAGTTGGATCAGCTGATGGAAAGCAGAAAATACTAATTTGTAACCTCCAAGGTTTTGGGATCAGGAAGTTATTTTTCATTTGAAACTCAACTGTCTGAGCCACTTATCCCCTGATACCATTATACAACACAGCTACTCAGGTTCTTCTCGGATCCTGACATTTCATTAATTACTACCAGAGAAGATCACCTCCGACACCTGTATTTGTCAAAACATCCTCTTCACCAGTGAAGTAGGAGGTAGGAGATATTATAGGATGGACTGATTCTGGAGGATTGACAATATGAAGCAAGAGTCTGTGTGTTTTGCCTTATATCACATGACATTGGCCTATTTGTTACACACAGCAGAAGACGCTGAGTATTCCAGTGAACTTCATTTCTAAATGCAGGCCAGTAACATTAACTATGCTGGTGGTTTCAAACTCTAATATGTATCAGAATTACCTGGATGAAAGGGCTTGTTAGAACACACACTGGTGGGCCCTCCCCGCCAGAGTTTCTGACTCATTTGGGGACCCACCTTGAGAACTCAGAAATCCCAGGTAATTTAGGAGGGTAAGGCTATGCGGGAAACAAATAGATTCACATATGCAAAGAGGTAAGAAGATGCCTCCTCTAGACCAGTGCTGTTTAAACTTGAGTGTGCCTATGAATCACCTGGGGGTCTTGTTAAAATCCACATTCTGACTGAGTAGGCTGGAGGGTTCTGAGATTCTGCATTTCTGATAAATTCCCAGGGGATGGTGGTGCCGCTGGTCCAGGAGCCACACTGAGATTCTACATTACCCAGGGCACTGTGTTTCAAAGTGAATCCTGAGGACTGTCCATATGAAAATCACAGGGTTGACTGGGGAGAGAAGTTATTGCCCTAAGTGCGGAGGTCTGGGCCCACCCCAAATACGCGCTGTGTCTAGGAAGAAACTCTGGAAGTGGGGCCCCAGGAATCTGCAGGTTGAACAAGTGTTTCTGCCAACTTCTACAGACTGAAAACAATAGACCGAGAGCTGGGAGTGGGGAAAAGGAGGGCAGGAAGAGGGGGATGTCAACAGGGGGTATTCAGTGGTCAGTATTTCCAGGTACTGATTGCCAGGGCCCATAGGTATTTTCTCTCCTTTATTCTATTGCCCGTATTTTGTTGGCTGTTGGTGACATCATGAGAAAAAGTAACCGGGATCTTAAAAGAAGGGGTAAAACATCTAATGGCTTATTTTTGCTCTGTATTAGCAAACACTTAGTAAGAAAAAAATGGAAACTATAGGTTACATTTTTTCAATTTTCCATAAATTTAAATTATTCCTGCTCTACCTATCCCACAAATTATTATCTAGACATCTTCTGTTAGTAGTAAGTGAAAAATGTTTCTGAAATGATTACTTAATATGTTGCTAAATCCAGGAGACAGCAACTGTCTGCCAGCAAGTGCCATATTGAAGTTTCCTAAACACTACAAAAAAAGGAAATTATTTACAGTTAGCATTCAACATTGGCAAACAAGTCATGCTATTAAAGATGTATTTGCATATGTTATATCAAGAGGCATGCAAATGTATGTGCAAAATGGGCATAATTAATCATTTCCACCAGTGATGAATATCCCATTTCCAATCTTGCTGTCCAACCCCTCCTTTCTTTTGAGCACAGATGTGTGTTTCTAACCTCCTGGGATCCCAGCATTATGTGCAATACCCTTTCCCCCAACTCTAGCTCCTACAGTTAAAGGACTGAAACATGGGAAGTAATTCCATGTTCTTATCCAAAGACTAAGCAAATAAACTTTGAAAAGCAGTAAATAGGGCCAGTGTTTTTAATCCTAGTTCTTACTGTCAGGAACGTCTAGAAAGCTTTTCAAAAGTTCAGATTCCCTAACCACCTCAAGATTCACATTCAGGAGGTTTGGGGTAGGCCAGGAAATTTATAACTGTAAAACACCCTGGGTGATTCAGATGATCGGTCAGGATTGGGCACTATGGGCATATATAAAAGAGCTTTGGACAGAATGAGGGAACTTTGATAATAGTTATTATTTTTGTTGTTAACCATAATTTTTGTTAATATTGAGTTCTTCCTACATATCCGGCATGTTACTAAACATTTTACGTATATTATCACTGAATCATCATAACAACCATCCTCTTACAGATGAGGAAACTAAGAGTTGGAAAGGTTAATAATTTGCCTAAAACCAGAGATAGTAAGTGGCAAAGCAAGAATTTGCTTTTATCACTAAGTAGTGCATGAGTCATTTGAGTAGTTACGTGAGTCATTTAAGTCATTAATTTTTCTCATTTGGACTGAGGGTTGTTGGACTAGACACTAGATCACTTCTAATCTTCCTTCAAGCTCTAATGTTTATTTGTGGAACTGAGTTGAACCAGAAGACATGGTTTTCGATCTTCTGGAGCTTAAGATGTGTTGTCAGACTCCCCTGCCCTCCTTCCCATGTCAGGTTTAAAGTGCGTCTTCATCTATGGTTCCTCATTTTCTATGGAGCGAACACTCCCTCACTGTCAGCCCCAATCCCTCTCTTGAGTTTCATCTCCCAGCACCTCAGGGCAGAATCCCAACCCTCCAGCTGATTAATGGGCTTACTAGCTCTGTGCCCTTGCTCACAGTATTCTTTCTGTCCCAAAGCTTTGTCCTTCTTGGTTGCTTGATGGACCAATCCCGCTCACTGTTCAGAGACCTCCTACATACCGATTCCTTTATGTAGGCATCCCTCTTTTCCTGGTCAGAATTAATTTGTTCTTTTATGATTTTATTTTGTGTTGCAGGTAAAGTGAACTTCAGTCCTAGCTCTCCAGCAATCTCAGTTTCAAATATTCTATCAGTTTATCCGCATAAGCACAGCAGTACTTGGCAGTCTTGGTTTAGACAACATGGCAACTGTAGTTACAGCATATATATCCGACTAGGGGCGTGGGCTGTTTTCCTGTTGGTGAGATTCTAGAGGGCACAGGCACCTGCCGAATCTGTTTGACTGTTCTCCCATCCACAGCCATCCATCCCTCTGACCCTCCATTCCTTTATTTTATTTCTTTATTTTAATTAACTTTTAAATTTTAATTCCAGCACAGTTAACATACAGTGTTAGTCTCAGGTGTATAATGTAACATACAGTATTATATTAGTTTCACGGATTCAACAATTTATACATTACTCAGTGCTCATCATGATAAGGAAAATCTTCTCTGTAGTTAAGAGTCTAGGGTGGCTCAGTCAGTTAAGTCCCTGGGTCAGGTCATGATCTCAGGGTCAGGAGATCAGGCCCTGCAGGGGGCTCTGTGCTGGGAGTGGAGCCTGCTTAAGATTCTCTCTCTCCCTCTCCCTCTGCCCGTCTTCCTCACCCAACTCATGTGCTTTCTAAACAAAGAAATAAGAGTCTATTTCTTAGTTTATCTCCTCTTTTTTTCTTTGCTCATTTGTTCTGTTTCTTAAATTCCACATATGAGTGAAATCATACGATACGTGTCTTTCTCTAACTTATTTTGTTTAGTGTTACACTCTCTAGCTCCATCCATGTTGTTGCAAATAGCAAGATTTCACTTTTTTATGGCTGAATAATAATCCATTATATATATATATATACCACATCTTCTTTATCCATTCATCTATCCACAGACACTTGAGCTGCTTCCAGAATTTGGCAATTGTAAATAATGCTGCTGTAAACATAGGGGTGCATGTATCATTTTGAATTGGTATTTTTGTATTTTTTGGGTAAATACCTAGTAGTGTGATTGCTGGATTGTAGGGTGGTTCTATTTTTAACTTTTTGAGGAACTTCCATACTGTTTTCCAGACTGGCTGCACCAGTTTGCTTTCCCACCAACAGTGTATGATGGTTCCCCTTTCTCCACATCCCCGCCAACACCTGTTGCTTCTTGTGTTGTTGATTTTTAGCCATTCTGACAGGTGTGAGGTGATACCTCATTGTGATTTTGATTTGCATCTCCCTGATGATAGTGACGTTGAGCATCTTTTCATGAGTCTGTTGGCCATCTGTATGTCTTCTTTGGAGAAATATCTGTTCATGTCTGCTGCCCATTTTTAATCAGATCATTTGTTTTTTTAGTGTTGAGTTGTATCAGTTTTTTATATATTTTGGATACTAACTATCGGAAATATCATTTGCAAATATCTTCTCCCATACAGTAAGTTGTATCTTACTGTATGGGAGAAGTTTAATTGTTTCCTTCACTGTGCAGAAACTTTTTATTTTGATGTAGTCCCAATAGTTTGTTTTTGTTTTTGTTTCCCTTGCCTCAGGAGACACATCTAGGAAAATAGTTGTTATGGCTGATGTCAGAACATTATTGCCTGTGCTCTGTTCTAGGATTTTTATGGTTTCAGGTCTCACATTTATGTCTTTAATCCATTTTGAGTTTATTTTTGTGTCTGGTGTGAGAAAGTGGTCCAGTTTCATTCTTTTGCATGTTCCAGTCCAATTTTCCCAAAACCGTTTGTTGAAGAGACTTTTTCCCATTGTATGTTCTTTCCTCCTTTGTCAAAGGTTAACTGACCATATAATCATGGGTTTATTTCTGGGTTTTCTATTCTATTCCATTGATCTATGTGTCTATTTTTGTGCCGGTACCATACTGTTTTGATTACTACAGCTCTGTAATATAACTTGAAGTCTGGAATTGATACTTTCAGTTTTTTCTTTTTCAAGATTGCTTTGGATATTCAGGGTCTTTTGTGGTCCCATACAAATTTTAGGATTGTTCTAGTTCTGTGAAAAATGCTGTTGGCATTTTGATAGGGATTGCATTAAATTTGTAGATTGCTTTGCATCCACTCATTTATTTGCATATGTGTCAGTTTATACAACCCAAATTTAAACTGCCTCTACTTGGCACAAAATAGACACTTCAATTTTTGTTGAATTGATATTAACTGATTTTATGTGAATTTCTGCTTGGATAAATCTTTTGCAATCAGCTTCTTCTCCACCACCACCCCTGCCACCTTGAATAAAAACTATTTCTTCTGAGGAAGTAGGTAATGAAGTATCAGAGGAATGATAGCTATAGAAAATGAATAGAAAGACAAAAATGTTAAATTTGATTAGTGCTGGCTATCAGCATAATAAAAGAGACAAAGCTGACATTGTGCTTTGGTTAAAAGACAATAATGAAGGCCAAGCTCCTCAGTTGGATCTGTGCCCAGCACTGCCTTTGTAACAAGCCTGGAAAAAGATTCAGACAGCATGTAATCAATGTGACCTGTAAGACTAAATGAAGGTAAGCAAGAGGCCGTGTCCTAGTCAGATCAGGCTCCTAAAACAAAATACCATAGACTGGCTGGCTGATAAAAAACTGAAATTTATTTCTCATAGTTCTGAAGCAGCAAGTCAATTATCAAGGTGCCAGCATGGGCAGGTTCAGTTGAAAGCTCTCTTCTGTGTTGCAGACTGCTGACTTCTCGTGGTATCCTCACATGGCAGAGAACTTAGGAAATAATCTCTCTTGTGACTCATATAAGGGCACTAAGCCCATTTCTGTAGGCTCCATCCTTATGACCTCATCTAAACCAAATAACCTTCCAAAGGCCCCACCTCCTAATGCCATCACAATGTGGGGTGTGGCTCCAACATACGAATTTTGAGGAGACACAAACATTCACTCCATAATAAGCCACCAATATATAGGTCCTCAGGGCCAGTCATCCAACCCACCACAAGAGTTGGCAGCATTCAGGGAAAAGAAGTATAGTAGACTTCCAAAAGGAGATCTGTATGTTTGGACACCAAGAGAACAAGGTACATAAAGAAAAATTTTTACTTAAATCTTTTCATAGTCATTATTGTTTGGCAACTTGGGGAAACTTTCAGACTTCCCAAGGTCTTCTTAAACATTGATTCTCTGTGCTCCCTGACTTTGTATCTGCCCCATTGACTACCATATTGTGGTTTGCTCTGACTTTATCTGTCACTTACTTAAACTGAAAGCTCTACAAAGAAGACAAGGTATAATTCACTTTGGTGTTCCCAAGGCCTGGTAAAGACATGAGAATTCCTCAATATGTTTGATGGATTAATAAAGGGAAAAATTAGCCACCTGTACCTATTACGGGTAGTTCCTTTTAATGATCACCTTTATAGGCTTGTAGAGTGGGAGGTGTTCTGTTTGTGTCATCCTGATGAAAAAGTAGGCTATCTCAGACTAGAGGTAGGCTTTTGACGTGGGGCGGCAGGGCGGGGGGGCTGCTAAACTTGGTGACAGCAAGGTAGAAAGGATAAAAGTGATCAAAGTGTAGGGGGTGTAATTGCACCAAATCCCCTCTGAAATAGAACACCAGACCTTTACTATCCCAGTAATTGCTAAAAAGCAGCTACAGTTCTGATTTTATTCTACTAGGACAGGAAAAGTTTCTTTTGCAAGTGTTTGTTCTCTTTTTCCAGCTTTACATGAGTATCCAAAGAATTCTTGTATAGGTAGCAAATGGCCTCCTCCTTGTGCACGATGAGAATTACAGCTTAACATTTACTTCCTCTTAACCAGGGCCCAGGAATCCTGAATCAATAATTTCAAAGACCTAATGAGATGGCCTTTGCTTCATAATGTGTTTTTCTATATCTTACTATCCATATGCCCTGCCCTTTTCTTTTTACAATCATCTGCAATTAGTTTTCCGTTATGACCTGTTTTGAACAGAGGATGCATTTCCCTTGATCATCTACTTGAATATTGTAAAATTATTCCACGTTTGATGAAACCTTGGTTATTCAAAAGAGGTTGTTCATAGGTGACCATATTTTCTTGTAGAGAAGTTTTTGAGGCTTGCCTTAGGGGTTAATGATGAGTCCTATAAGTGTTAGGGCTTTTAATATTATCCCAGCACAGCTTCCAACACATTTCAAGTCACCTTTACTTGCATCTCAGTTAGAAATCAAAGATACATGATTCCTGCTTCAGCCCTATTAAATGATATATTAAAAACAATAACAACACATGGTGTTAGTCAACACATTGACTCTCTTGCTCCTTTCTCTCTACTCTTTCCTTTCCCTAGTGCACACCTAAAGAGCATGACCCCACTGAATGTCAGTGGAAGTAAAAGGCACTATTCTGCTACAATTCTCTGATATTTTTTCCTAGATCCCAACGCCAGTGGGGATGTGGTTTCTAAAGGCTTCAGATGATTGAGGTCCCATCTTTTTAAGATTACCTTGTGTTGTTATAATTGTTTGTGACCCTTTACTGTGAAAATTTACCAAAAAAGCAATCTGTTTTGTTTTTGTTTTTTTCCATTTTTCAAATCCCATTACTTTGTTGTCTAAAGATAATATTGTGTGTGTGTGTGTGAGAGAGAGAGAGAGAGAGAGAGAGAGATGTTTCCATCTACTGTGGAGATTTTATGTGAACTATAACTCTCTCAAATTCCTTTCGGCTGGGAAGTTTTAGTCAGATTAGATCTAGATGAAGTTTTAAGTCTTTCAATGGTAAAAATAGCAAAGCACTTAAGAAAATGTTATCTACATACAAATAGTTCATACCTTCAAAGGGTATTTCTTATTTCTAATATTCAACCATCCTGACCATTTCAATAGGCCATACACAGAAAGTATAATCCTCCTTTCCCTACTTTATTATTTCTGATAGTGATATCACAGATTGAAGGATCATTAGAATTAGGCCCTGGATTTTTTATTTTCTTCAAAGGAAGTTGTCAAGATAAAGTATATGCTTTTTAAATCAGCTTATCACTGATAAGTCACTCCTTAGATTATTAAAGTTGCAAGAACTTCCACAACATCATTTACTTTTTATAGAGAAAAAATTTAATTATTATGGTAAGAAGAGAATAATGCAAGCCTATTCAGAGTTGTTGAAAGGCATAACTCCCAATACTTTATGCAGTACTTCGCAATACTGTCACTTCTCAATCATTTGAGTTCGGAATCTCTGCCGTGTGTTTGAGCAAAATCTTCTGCTGGCGCTTGTCTCATTAGGGCTGGAAGATCCTTCCTCCAGACTATCTGGTGTGTTGTCTCTCAAACTGGTGTTTTGCAGGGCACTGACCTTCAGGATGGTGGAAGAGACAATAGAGCAGAGTGGTTGAGATCATAGCAGTTATGGGCATGAGCTGAATGAACATGGATCAATGGCAAAGTATGTAAGAGTCCCAGGACACCGAGTATTTCAATGCTGTGCACCTGATGTCAACATAGTTCAAGCAGACTTTAATGCAGATACAGTCCTAGTTCTGTCCTTTCTACCTCTATGATTTTAAATGTTACCCTCGCAAATCCTCAGTCTTATTATTTATAAGATGGGCATAATTTTACAAGTTCCTGTCTCACTGGTGGTTGTGAGAATAAGATGAAATGATGCATGTCAATGTTTTTGTTCATGTATTTGTTTATTGCCTTTCTTCTATCTTACCTCCAAGTAAAAATCAGGACTTTGTCTTATTCGTGGAGGTATATCCAGTGCCAGGAACCATGTAGTACACATAGCAGGAGCTCAACAAATACTGTTTTTAAAAAATAAATGGGGGTGCCTGGGTGGCTCAGTCATTAAGCGTCTGCCTTCAGCTCAGGTCATGATCTCAGGGTCCTGGGATCAAGCCCCGCATCGGGCTCCCTGCTCAGCAGGAAGCCTGCTTCTCCCTCTCCCACTCCCCCTGCTTGTGTTCCCTCTCTCGCTGTGTCTCTCTGTCAAATAAATAAATAAAATCTTTTAAAAAAATAAATAAATGAATGAATTTTGGGCACCTGGGTGGCTTAGTCGGTTGGGCATCTGCCTTCGGCTCAGGTCATGATCTGAGTCGGGTCCTGGGATTGAGTCCTGTGCCAGGCTCCCTGCTCAGCTGGGAGCCTACTTCTCCCTCTCCCTCTGCCCCTCCCCCCCGGCTGCTTGTGCTCTCTCTCTCTCAAATAAATAAAATATTTTAAAAAATAAATGAATTTTAAAAAATATGATAAATTCTTGGCATGATTCCTGGCAGACAGTAAGTGCTTAATAAATATTAGAATAAAAACCTACTTCTATGAGATGTTTTTTCAAATAAAGGATCTTGTGTAATATATATTATAAAGACTCTGAGATAGCCATTAGTGAAGAAACCTGTATAACTTCATTAGTTCCATTTACCATCTTGTTTGGGCAGAAAACCTTTTCTTCCCAGCTCTACCTGTTAAATAACATTCTGCAACATTACCATTGGACACATGTTGGGAAATAATGAGTTAGTCCAGTATGCCTATGTTAGAAATAAGGAAACTGAGGTCCAGATATTAAATGATTTGCCTAGGTCAAGTAGCCTGTAGCAGCAATTCCAGAATTAGAGGAAAATATTCCAACTCCCAGGCCTGCATTTTTTCCCCCAGACCAAGTGAGCAGGGGCATGTGGGCAGTGACATTGTACCAGAAGATATGGATTCAAGACCCATCTGCGTTTCCCAGCATTGAGGTCTCTATCAGACACTGCTGGAACCCCTTCTCCTATCCTCTCCTCCCTTTAATGGGGCCTCTTTGATACGTGAGCATGGTATACCTCCTAGAATTGGTCCTCATGAATGTGAAACCTGGAAGTGTAGGGGTGTTACCCACCCAAAGGGCAACTCTTGACCAATAGGAATGGTTACTCTTGGGTAAATGCTTTCTCCTTCTGTCCCTCAGGCAGATAATTCCAGGTGCATTCTATGTGTCTCCCTTTAGGGGCCCTGTGCGATAGATCCCAGCTGCCCACATCAGTGACATAGTCCACAAGTGAGTAGTGGTATAGGCAACTCTTCAAATTCCTAGCTTCTGTCCTTTACAGTCTGTCTGTCTTTTCCCAGGTGTGTTACGCTTTTGCTTACTACTGAAAACAGCTGTGTCATCTCTCTCGAGCCCATTAAACAGGTGCTGGGTTTCACACCAAAGGTGGCTGTGATTCAGCAGGTGGAGGCATAAAATAGGAAGTGAAATCTAAACATAAGTTGGACTAGAATGGGGGCCGCTAACAGATGAGAGGTGCTACTAGGCTCAAAGCTCTGCTGTTTTTTTCTCCTGAATTTTCAAGAATTTTGAGAAGGCATGAGAACAATGTGTTTACAAACATACTCTGTGTTTATGACACCTTCTGGTTTTTCTGTTATGCTGAATAAAACAAGGGAGCTATAGTTGGTGTGGGGAAAGAGTGAAATTGAGACAGTTACAACAATCCTTTAACAACATTGGGTAACCTACCAGGGCATGAGAGGTTCAAGCTTTAAGCTTCTCATTCTGCTCTTTATATCCAAGGCAAGAAAGGGAGGCAACACAGCTGTATTAGACTGTGGAAACAAAGACCCAAGCATCTCAGTTTATTTCCTGCTCATGTAATAATACAGTGCAGGTGCTCCTCTTCAGCAATTAATTTTCTTCCGTGTTATGACTCAGGGACATGGGCTCTTCCACGTTGTGGCTCTGTTGTTCCCTGAAGCCTTGTCCCTGTCATCTGCATTCAGCTGGCAGAAGAAGAGAGTATGGAGAAGGTACTCTGCTCACAGAAAACCAAAGCTCATATTCCACTAGCAAAAATTGGTCCCATGGCTTCCCCTAGAAGCAAGGAGGTTGGGAAATGTAGTGACCAGCTAGGGCAGTGATTTCTCAGCAACAAGTATGTTCTATGGAAGGTGGAGCATGAGTTGGGGGGAGCAACTAGCCATCTCTACCACAGCAGTACAATTGTCAAGAATGCCGGTTCTAGGGTCCAATGAGTCTGGATCCAGACCCTGGCTCTACCACTAGCTAGCCGTGCATGTGGGCATGTTATTTCACTTCTCTGAGACCTCTTCCTCATCTGTAAAATGAGGATAATGGAAGAATCTGTCTCTTAGAGTTGCCATGGGATTGAACTGAGATCATGTACATACACTCTTGTAACTGTGCCTGGCACATAATGAGCACTCAGCAAATGGTGTTTTTGTTATTAACTATGAAGAAATGACAGCATCTCACTTAGTGAGTTTTCTATAGTTCGCAAGAAACAGAAACATATAAAAGTTACCTCACTTAATTTGAATTTATTTTCTAAGAGATACAAGGGCACAAAAAAGAGCAGGAAAAAATCTGAGCAACCACACAGCCAGCTTCTTAGCATGAGAAGATTGCACAGGTGAAGAGAAGGGCTTCACTTGTGGAACAATAGACCTGGAAGCTTAAGAGTACCGCTCAAGACGAACACTGGCTGCCCCACCCACAGGAGTCAGCTCTTTGCTGGTTCAGCATCTCTTTTTTCTGCCACTTCTGACTGACCACTCTGCCCATCTCAGCCCCTCCTTGTTTCTCCTCTGAGCTTTTCTCTGTGTATCATGGCTTCTTTGCCATTATATTTTCTGTAAGTCTCTGTCTATGTCTTGTGCTCAGACACCCTGAGAGGATCCGATTGTTAGATAGTCCTTATCCAATAAAGGGCACCTGTCACTGGCCACAACCCAGAGCCAATCCACCTAGGCTTTTGATAGCTGTTTTTGTGCCTACTGTGAATCTCTGGCTCAATCAACTGTGCCTATGGCAGTAGGAATATATCATACAAACATGGTGATCTGGTACAAAAAAATGTTTCATGCTTCCTTGTTTAGAAAGGAATAGTGGTTGAAGCTGGCACTCAGAATATCAGGAATAGGGAAAATCATTAAAATTTACAGTGGTGAATAGTAATTTCTTTGACATCAGCCTAGAAATATTTTCTAGATATTTCTCCCCAGGCAAGGGAAACAAAAGCAAAATTAAACTATTGAGACTACACCAAAAAAAAAAAAAAAAAAAAAGCTTTTGCACAGTGAAGGAAGCCATCAAGAAAACAAAAAGACAACCTATGCAATGGAAGAAGATATTTGCAAATGATATACCCAATAAAGGGTCAGTACCCAAAATATATAAAGAACTTATACAACTCAACACCCAAAAAACAAATAACCTAATTTAAAAATGGGCACAAGACATGAATAGACATTTCTCCAAAGAAGACATCCAGGTGACCAACAGACACATGAAAAGATGCTCAACATCACTATCATCAGGGAAATGCAAATCCAAATCACAATAAGATATCACCTCACACCTGTCAGAATGGCTAAAATCAACAACACAAGAAGCAACAGGTGTTGGCGAGGATGTGGAGAAAGGGGAACCCTCATACACTGTTGGTGGGAAAGCAAACTGGTGCAGCCAGTCGGGAAAAAAACAGTATGGAAGTTCCTCAAAAAGTTAAAAATAGAACTACCTTACAATCCAGCAATTGTACTACTGGGTATTTACCCAAAGAAAATGAAGACATTATTTTGGAAATACACATGCACCCCTATGTTTATTGCAGTATTATTTAGAATAGCCAGAACATGGAAGCAGCCCAAGTGTCCATCCATAGATGAATGGATAAAGAAGAAGTGGTATTTATACACAATGGAATATTACTCAGCCATAAAAAAGAATGAGATCTTGCCATTTACAACAACATGGGTGGACCTAAAGGGTATAATGCTAAGTGAAATAAATCAGACAGAGAAGGACAAATACCATATGATTTCGCTCATATATGGAATTTAAGAAACAAAAAAAAATGAATAAACAAAGAAAAAAGAGACAAACAAAAATACAGAGAACAAACTGGTGGTTGTCAGAGGGGAGGTGGGTAAGAGGATGAGTGAAATAGATAAAGGGGATTAAGAGTATACACTTACTGTGATTAGCATTGAGTAATATATGGAATTGTTAAATCATTACACTGTTTACCTGAAATGAATTTTTTTGTTTTTTTTTTTTTGTATTTTTACTTTTTTTTTTATTATACTTCAATTAAAATTTTTTTTTCACTGGTGAAAATCCTCAAACCTATTATCTGCCTTTAATTTGCTATGGATTAACTTGGCTTCCCAAATCTTATGAAGGAGTGCTTAAAGACATTTTTAAAATTTATTTATTTAAGAGAGTGGGCGAGAGAGAAAGAGAGCAAGCACAAGCAGGGGAGGAGTAGACGGAGAGGGAGAAGCAGGCTCCCCGTTGAGCAGAGCCCGATGCAAGGCTCAATCCTTGGACTCTAGGATCATGACCTGAGCTGAAGGCAGACACTTAACTGACTGAGCCACCCAGGCGCCCCTAAATGAGTGCTTAAAAGCGAAGTTTTAAGGTCAGTTCACTTAACTGGTATCCCTGGTTGAAGTTTGTCTACATTTACCCATCTTCTATACTGCCATCAGGGTTCCTGTCCCCATATCAATCTGATTATTCTACTTTGCCTGCTTAAAAATCTAAATTGATTCCTTTCTATCGGTAAGTAAGCTCCAACTTCTTCACCTGGAATACCAGGCCCTCTAGACACTGCCACTCATGACTTATCTTCTACCTTCCCCTCTACTACCCTTCTGCCAGTGACCCACCACACTGGATTTTCTCCATTCTCTTTCACACTTTTGGACCATGTATATGCTATTCTCCGCTAGGGATTTCGTTCCCTACCCCATTAGCACCTAGCAAATACTGATTTATCCTTCAAGGTCCAACTTCTCTCTAAGGTGTTTTTCTGGATCCTCCAGTCTCCATCTGTCTCCTCCCCACCCCCTACCCTCCTATGCCTAGGTGAAACCAGCTATCTCTTTACCTGATTCCTGTAGCATGTAAACATACTTCTGTTGTGATGTTTATTATTTTACATCCTGGTTATCCAAGAGTTAGTCTCCCAGGCACACAGCTGTGAGCCTCAAAAGCAGAGAACATGTCTTACTCATCTTTTACATTCCCAGGACCCAAGAGAACATCTGTCTCATTTAGCACTCAATGCCTGTTTGTTGAATTTTATTGGAATTCAAAACCCTGATACCAGAGAGGAATCTGGAGCATGAAAACAAAATCTACTCATTCTTCTGTGTGTGTTTCCTTTTACACAGTATCTTTACGTCTCAAGGGTCATTTTATGGTGGACCACACTTAGTCTATTCTATATAGTATGAAAGAGAAGTAAATCTATGTTTTCTATAACGTCACCTAATGAAAGCTTCCATTCTTATTTAAAACCTAGGAAAAGTAGATTATTTTTAAAAGTCATGTGATCCTCAAACGTTCTCTCTTACGCTTTTTCTCTTAATGTAAGTGTCATCATCAGGAGAGTAATGAAGCTACCGAGGTACGTTAACTGAAGACATGAAAAAACCACGTTTCTCCACATGTGGACACAGACCCTCTTTGAGTTTTTGAAAAGTAATTTCTTATTACTAGACCTCTTTTTTTTTTTTTTTTTTTTTTTTTGCGGAGGACACTTGCACTTTGGACTCTTGCAGAGAAGTTGGCATTTGGAAATGTGTGTGGGGCTGGTATGAGTGTCACAGTGGTCAGAGGACCAGAGGGTGCTCTGGCATTTAGTGGGTGGGAGCCACAAATGTTAAATACCTTGCAATGCATGGGTCAGTCATGCAAACCGAACATTGTCCCATCAATGCCAATAACATCCAGTTGAGAACCACTGAGTTAAGGGATATGTTAAGCCCCCAAGTTGAAAACCATTGAGTTAACTGTTGATATGCTTTAAGCCTTTTTTTTTTTTTTTTAAGATGAGATGAGAGCAAACCATAGGAATCCAAAAGGAAGCTCCTGCCTTAGTTTAAAGACTTTTGATTTAAAGAAAATTCAGTTTTTCTTCCGTGCATAAAATATGGGCTTATATCACATTCACTGGAAACAGGAGACTTCTAAAAGCATCCACAAGAGAAGCAGTTAGCATGCCCTCTTGCTTGTGAATATAAGGGAGAATAATGGAATAAAATGGCCCTTCCTTTGAAATACATTTAATTTAATAAAACACCAAATTAAAGGCAGAACAGTCTCATCCCTATTACAAAATAACCTGCAGAGTGAAAACTGAAACATGCACAATTTCATTAACCTTCCATTCATAAAGCATAATGTAGGGAAAATGCCATTTTAACATCCAAGTGAACAAGGCTATTTCCATGCCTTGAGAGAGCTTTACATATTAACATTGTCAGTGTAGAAATGATGTGGAGGAACAAAATCTCAGACAGACAAAGCACTGAGAAATATTTATCCTTTTAATCATCTATTTTTTTGGATGAAGATATTTCCTTTTCATATAGTGTTTTGTCTGCTTTGTTAAATATTCTTAACAGCATACGGAAAGCGTGTTGGTTGTGACTTAGTGATATTTATCAGATTTGGGGATTGTGTTAAATCCTGATCCAGGGTGTGTAGAATCATAGAATTTCAGAACCTTGCAACATCAAAAGAAATCACAAGAATCAAGTTCCCTATTTTGCAGATAAGGAAGCTGAGGCTCAAAGAGATTAGGGACAGTAGAAGTGATGGCTCGCTCCAAGGCCACAGAGAGAAAGCAGCAGATCTGGGTAGGTTTGCTTTGGAGCTCTATGCGTCTTCTAGTTACAGACTGTCTTTAGTGAACCTTTAATTATTTTCTGAATAGATAACGACAATTCAAAACCCTGTTCATTTTACAGCATTCCTTAGCTGTTAGTACCAACACAGTGAGTTCCTGACAAAAAAAGAGACAGAGGAATTGGGGCAAAAACAAACAACCATGCAATTTACAAAATTGCAAAATATATCCACCTAACATTTGAAAAACATGTCATATTTCATTAAAATATTGCGCTACATTCAGCTACAGTCATTGCAGAAGGATGCAGCATCATTTACCTTCTCTGGCTCCAACGGGTTGGCACAAGGCAGGCCCATCCTTTGGCACCCACCCCTTCCTCCCTCCCACACATGTCATTTGCAAATAAACTGTGCACCTAACATTTGCTTTGTACAAGTGAGTTTTAAACCCAGGAAAGAATACAATATATTTTAGTATATTATAGCAATAGGCTTCAAGTTTAATGAGATTTGGATCGAATGTAGCAATTTGGAAGTCTCTTCAAGCTTATTAAAATGAGATTCTACCCAAGTTTACAATAGGTACAATAACATTTGGAATGTGACCATGTCTTGCTTAAGAAAAGCTTTTTCAGTGGATATGTAAAGCAAATTGCTTATGTAATACTCTCCTCTCCTTTCCAGAGTTCTAGTCTATGACCACTGATCCTGGAACAAAATGTCCCCATTTGACAGGTATTGTAGCATTTGGGTAATTAGCTTAAAATGTAGCTGATTTGTCCTCCTGCTACTAGCCCCGAGGTGACCAGTGTCTGAAAGCTTGTTTTAAAGCCATTCAACAAACAGGAAGAACCACACCTGTTGCATGTGATTTCCTCCCCATTAAATTAGGATGAATAATTTATTAAGAACTGCTTATGCACAGACACTCCAGTGAGTGGCTGAGAGAGAAGATTGTTGGCTGCTGGTGTTTTTGCTATTTCTGGCTGTTCTTGAGTGGAAGCTTCCCCCCCCCCGGCCCCCCCGCCCCGCTCCGCCCCGTGGCAGTAAGCCAAAAAGCCCTGTGACCCCAGACTTTCATCTAAGCCCTTAGTGCCCCAGAACCTTTCCCCTATGGCAAAGGCCATTGTTTCTTTTGTAACTGTGGCAGACACTGTGGGTTGGCTACTCAACTGACCTTCACAGCCCCCATCTTTCTATAGGCTGAAATAGGCAGATGTTCCTATTCCCTGCTCCCTTGCATCCAGAGTGGTCACATAACCCAGGTTTAAACTATAAAGCCTAAGGCAAAGTCTGTTGGGGGGTGGGGGTGGGGGCTTCCGGGAAATCGCTTCTTCCCTATTTGAGAGGTGGTTTGGCACTGCAAAGGCTCCAGTTCTTGTCTGTGAATCCCTGATAAAGTTAATTATACTCTCTGGGCTTTGGTTTTTCTTATCTGCTGTAGAATTAAATGAGTCAACACATATAAAGTACTTAGGGTAGCCCCTGACATACTGTAAATGCTCAAAAAATTTAGTTACAATTATAATTAATAACAAGTAGAAGGCTTATGATAAATATTTCTGCTAGCTGCCTTTGGAAATGGCTTTGTGAGGTCATGATGCCTGGAGTCATGGCAACAATTTTGTGACCGTGAGGGGAAGATCAAGAGAATCACAGACTCTAATTCTATCCTTGCATTGTGAAGATGCTGACCGAAATCTGCCTAGCTCAAGGTTTTCTTCAGTAAACAATAGATACTCTTAACAGTGGATATTCTGCTGCTATCTGCAGAATAATCCCATCTAATACTGTCACTATTAACTCAACATGTAAGCTCTGCTGTCTTGGCCTCCAGCTGTTCTCTTGGCTTTGCTTACCATGTACCGCTTCCTCCTCTGGTGAAAACCTTTTAGGATGTTCCCTCCTAACAGTGTGTGATGGATTTTCTTTAATCTGCTCTGGGAACTCTCTTAAATAGACTGTGGGTTTGATAACAGCCTCCTGTGTGAGAATCAGGGTTTAAGGAGGGACAAGGGAGTTATTAACTCCTCATCCTACTTCTGAGTAGGATCTAACTGTAAAATAGGTAGGTCCTCCTTGCTCCTGTAGGGCTGGCCCCTGCCTGTAAATATTTTCGTGAGTCGCAGGGGTCCCAATCTGGCAACCTACAGGCTGTCTCTGAGGTGGCTGTAGGGGATCTCCTCAATCTCCAGGCATCATAGCATGTGGGTTCTGATGGGAATCCAAGGCCACGGCACGTGTAGATGTGGACAGGAGAATTGAGTGGTGCCTTGAATATCACATGATGCTTCTTTGCCAAGATCACGGTAGAGCTGCCCCACCTCTGCTCCCCCAGTGCACTTAAATTTCTTCTAGCAAAGTTTGTTCTCCCTGCTCTTTCATTTTCCAAACCACTCCTGAGAAGACTGATCTGAAAAATATTGAAGGCAATGATCTTATAGAATGGCAGAGGAAGGAAGAAACACGAAAACAGCAGCTCTGGGACTCACTCTTCTCTAGACAATTGGCCTCTTGCTGGGTGCCTTATATCTATGTTTCTATACCCAACTTTGATGATAAGCTCCTAAGGATTTCTCTCAGTCTGTTCTTCACTGAAACCACTGTAAAATCACAGTAAAAACAAGGATAATGAAAAGAATGTCACTTTGTACCCCACCTGGGTTCTAGAATTAAATCCAGCTCGGGTCAGAAACAAGCCATGGGACCCAGTTGCTGTCACCGACCATTAAACCTCAGTGAAATTATTTTCAATATTTCCAGTGCATTTGTAGATGATTTTTCTGTCATATAAAATTCAGAACGAGGAGGAAGTTTCTCTGGGGAAATTTAGAAGAAAGAAAGGCACATTTATCTATTGCCTGGGTCTGTTTTCATTTTTTAAGCACATCAGTGTATTTATTATTTGGCTAAACACCCACAAGGTGTCACATGTAAGGATCGACACATGGCCATGGGCTACATTCTCAGAAGAGATTGGACCCTCTGGAAGTCAAGGTAAATGATTTGGGTTATTAAGGTGTTGGTGAATGAATTGCCCCAGCTCTTCAGCACCCTGTGTCCTGCTAACTCTCAGGACGTGCTTATTCAATGTACATAACAGACATACTGCCATGCACATCGCTGGGGGATGGCCCAGGGCTCACCAGGGACCTCGGTTTCTAGAACTGCCAGAAACAGAGCAATAGAAGCTCCTTCATGGCATTTCCACCCCCACTGTGTCCGACTTGCCCAAGCCCCCTTTCCAGCTAAACAAGCCGTTTCCCCCCCAGTGCTTCCTGAGTCCTTAATCCTTTTACTGAGAAGCCAGAAAAAGAGGTCAGTGCAAAATGGGTGTTGCAAAGAAAAACCCTGGGTCTTTTTTACCCAAGAAAAGCAGAGCATTTCTGAATTCTGGCTCTGAGACAGAAAAGCCCTGTCTCTAAGTCCCTGCTCATGATGACTGCCTGCGGACTTACTGGAAAGTATTCCGGCTGATATTAACTGCTGTGATCACGTATCTGGGGAGAAACACTTTGAAAGTACCCAGAACCGGTGGTTTGGAAGCAAGGAGGCCAAGCAGTCTACTATCATTATGCGTTAACTTTAAATGAGAGAATATAAGAAAGCTTTGGGATACGTAGAGTCTTAGGCATTTGCCTCGTACTGTGCCAAGTGTTCTTATGTTCCGAGAACTTAGACACCAGGAGGGAGACAAGACCACTCTATGCAAAATAAATAAACAGTTAAGGGCTTGACTGCGTGGTTGTATAGATAGTGGGGTGTCAGCTGGACCTGAGAGAGCACTGGGACTGAAGCTGTCAAGGGCACTTGGTAGAGAGGCTGCAAACTCATGGCTGGGGCTCTGTCAGGGAGAACATAAATTTAGAAAAGATCGAGATATGGAAACTTGTTTTTATCCACAAAGGCTATCTGTGTGGGTCAGGAATGCAATCAGACAACTTACGTGGGTCTGGCTCAAACTTCGTACTTAGTTTAAGATATGATTTATAGCTTCAGACACCTATAAACACAAAGATACTGCAAAATGATTGGAGTATTTAGAACAAAATTGAGAGCTGGTTTTACTATAGCATGTGGCTACATAGGAACTAATGTTTGATGGCTTCTTCTTCCTACAGAGATTAATGAGTTAGGACTTCCATTTCCAGGAAACGTATGTTCATGGTTTTAGTCACCTTCTTGCTAGAGAGAAAATAGGAGGGAACTGCATTCATTCCACCCATGGATTTCGCTTTGTCTGGATTCCCAAAGTAATGAATGAGTTTTTAAGTAGCAGTAGGTGAATTCTTCTTTGCCTTTTCCTGATATGTAGATTACCTAGGAGGAAAATCTAGCCAGGGGAGTATTTAGGGAAAAGAGTACTGATGCCTGCAATTTACTTTGAAATGCTTCAAAAAATAAGATGGATTGCTGGGTGGATACAGGGATGAATAGATATGTAGATATGTGAGAAAGCAAGTCTAGTAAAAGAGTAATAAAAAAATCTAAGTGGTAAGTATAAGCCTGCTCGTATAAAATTATTTTAACTTTTATAATAATATGGTGGGGGAAAACTCAGGTTACCCCACCACATAGGCACACACTTTCATCTAATAGTTAAAGATCATAATCTGAAAGGACATAAAAAAAGTAGCCTGGACTAAGTCCTAGAAATGAATGAGAAATAAGAATTGTATATGTGATTTTTTAAAAGGAAAGCTCAAATCTATCTCTATCAGCCAACTGTTGATGTCAGAAATTCCCCCATTAGAAACACAGTCTTTTGAGTTAAGGGGTTACTCCATAAAAACCTCCTGGGGTTCTTGGAGGATTCCCAGATTAGGCTCCACTAGTCATTAATACTCAAATGCAAATCTTCCATTTCCAAATAACTTGTAGCTAAAAAGATTGGGATAAAGGACACAGAAAAGAGAACATAACACTGAAAGTTTTAGGGGAAGAGTGCAAGATGCTGAAAGAATGTCTGCAGAGGCATTAAAGATCAACCTCACCTTCTTACCAGGCTGCCCTGGGCCAACAAATATCCTTATATTAGTGTTTGTTGCTCTTGAATTCTAAATAAAAATTTTCTGGAACTCCAGTGGAGATACCCTGTGGCAATTTAAAAAGGCTTATAAACTACTCTTCTATAGCTCTTACTACCTGATACCAAAGACTCAAGTCCAAATCATATCCCCATAATGAACACTTGGAACCATGGACTATTTATCTATGGTTAGGCTTAAACTTTGACTTGTCTTTTTCTTTTTTTTTTTTTTTTTTGTGGAGGGGAATATTTTCATTTTTGTATGCCTATCTATTTTTCTATCATCAGAGACACACTTTTCTTAGCCTGGATTCCTCAGAAAGCAGAGCCTGAGCCAAGGGTTCATGTGCTACAATTTTGTTAGGGAAGGTTCACCAAGAATCAGGAGTGAAGGACAAGGGAAGTGAGATAAAAAAGGAGATAGAACCAATACAAGAAAGTGTTTTGAGCTGGTCACCAGTGAATACAACTAATTATTTGGTATCACAGGACCATATTCCGTGGAGCCATGTAAACAATGTCTCAGGAATGTCCCTTTGGGGGAGAAAAGGGGAAGAATTTATCGCTTGCTCCCATATCCCATTGGTCAAAGCTTCACTCTATAGAGTTAATTTTTGTGCACAGCTACGTGTGCATGTGTAAAGGTTGCTGTGAAATTCTATGTCTAGGTCTTGGTATCAGAGAAGTCCCAGAGTAACAGGTGAGCTTTGCACAGCATGGGTGTGAGGCAAAGCGCTGTTAGGCCATGCCTTTGTGAAGCTGCTTGCTGCAGTAAGAGCTGTAGCAAGAGACAAGTGAAGCCAAGAGATCCAAAGTTGTGGCTAAGAATGGTCTGACACAGGGGTGTCTGGGTGGCACAGTTGGTTAAGCATCCAATTCTTGGTTTTGGCTTGGGTCCCTGATCTCAGGGTCTTGAGATCAAGCCCCGTGCTCTGCACGGGGTCTGCTTAAGTTTCTCTCTCCCTCTCCCTCTGTTCCCCCAGCCCCCTTCCCCATGTGCTCGCTCTCTCACATGCTCTCTCTCTCTAAAATAAATAAATAAGTCTTAAAAAAAAAAGAAAAAGAGAATAGTCTAACGCGGTCCACCCCGGTACCAAGCAGCTTGCTTGTGCCCTCTGTCATCTGGCTCACTTAATATACTCTGGAGCCTCTGTTTTCCTAAGAACAAGAGGCCCTCACTTTCTCCTTGAAGGGCTGAGTCTAAGTCTGAGTCTTCCAAGTCTTCCCTGATCTGAATCTAGTCAGTCACAGAGTCTCCCTCAAGGTGGTAGCAGTTGAAATTTCCAAAAAGATCCAAGGCAGGAGGGTTAGTGAAATAAGATGCAGTCCCCCAGTTGTAGCGGGTCCTAAGGCCATAATTGCCATTCACCAGCTTCCTCTTCCACCTCCCACTTTAGATTTCTATCACTTTGGCTAGCAGTTTGCCACCGATGGACACTGCATTTGCCTCGTAGTATAATTGAGTACTGTGTCCCCAAGGGGACGAGGTCCTTATTGCTTTGCCTTTGGGCTGTGATTGCTATCATTACCCATTTTCTCTGGATGCACCAAAATACATCCTCATGAATCCTGTGCATTTCAGAGGTACTCTTCTCTGCTCACATTGCACAAAGCAACTACAGCTCCTCATAGCCTTCAGTACAGCAACTCTTTCTTTGCTTGCTGATCCACCAGCCAAAGAAACCCAAAGTAACTTGGTAGCAGTTGCAGTTTCAAGTTCAGTGGAAACCTTACTGTGACCTCTGGGCACCAAGGCCTCTCAACCTGGAAAATCCTGTTTGTAGGGATGGAAAACACAAATTCCATAAGGAGGTTGCTGGGAGGGATGATGAGAGAGGCCATGCTCCTTCCCTAACCCACTCACATGTTGTAACTATTAGGAACATAACACCATATATTGGCTGATGGTTCAGCACATATATTGAATGCCCAGAGGGGAGTGCTTCAGTTCTGCAGGGTATTTTCCCCAAGGTGGTGACTTAGCTGAGGCTTTAAGAGCCCATTCTCCCATTCCACTAGCCTGGCTGCTGCTTGATGAGCAGGCACATGGTAGATCCTATTGTCACACTTCTTCTGTTGTTGCCGTAAAATGGGTCTCTTGGTCTTAGGTAATGTTGTGAGAGCTACCACATCAATACATCAGGCATTCTGAAAGGCCTCGGATGGTTATGCTGGTGAAGGCACTTTGGGAAGGGAAAAAAGCCCATATGCAGAGTATCAATTCCAGCAAAAATGAATTACTGCATGCCGGGGTTCCAATATAACTGGCCTGCCATGAAGTGGCTGGCTGGTCTCACTGAAGAATGACGTCATATCAAGGAACTGGTATCCATCTCTGCTTCTGACAGTGCTAGTAGATAGAGCAGCCTTGGTAAGGGAGAGCCCATACTCCTGGGCCCACGCATAGGCTCCTTCCTTGCTACCTTGGTCACTCTGTTTATGGGATCACTGCATGAACACAGCTCAGGAGAGACACTGGCTTACATCTGTGGGATAAATCATCTGCTCCCCTGGTTGTTGAAATCCTCCTCTGTTGTGGATGCTCTTTGGTGATCATTACTATAAGACACAGAGATTTGCACACTGGATGCCCAGTCCCATAGGTCAAGCTACATGTCTCTTCTCTCTACTTTCTTGCTCCATTTGATGAAACCATCTTCCAAGAAACTGTATAAACTACATCTTAGAGATTGTACATTGTATTGGGATGGGAGAGAAAGATGGACCAATTGCTCCCCCACTGGGGGAGAACTCTGGTTTCCTAATGGTCTAAGATTTTAACCATGGGATTGACTATCTTATATCTCTAGGTTGTTGCTCATGCAGGGACACCTCGTTGGGTCATATGCCTGTGCGTCAACAGGGAAGCCCCGGGAAGAAAGTGAATGGCTTGCAGTGCAGTCGTGAGGCTAGAGAGTGTCAGCCACTGGAAGTCCATGAGAGCCCGTGCGGAGCTTACAAGTGTTACAGTGGTTGGAACAAGACAGGTAAGGCTGAGAATAATCAAAGTAGAACATAAGTGTTTGATACACCCTTCAAAAGCATATTTCCAAAGAAATGTGACCCAGCTGTCTCCAGGCTCTAGGAATCAATGAAGCAATTTTGTCCTTAATATAGAGTTTTATTGGATTGTAGGACTCCATCTGCATCACTCTGTCTCAACAGTCTCTCACCCTGGGGGTATTCTCGGGAGTCCTGGGGAGATGTCTCAAGGGTTCTTGAGACTCCTTCTGGGTCTGTGCTCATTGTGTATCTCTACATGCACCCCCTCCCCAGTACTGACAGACTCTGCCCCTGCAGGCTGATGGCCCTGCTCTGCTCTGAAGGCAGAGCCTTGCCTTGACCACCCAGTGCATTGCCACACAGAAAGGAAATGGTGTTCGCCCCAGCGTTATGCTCTGTTGTGGGAGAAGCCTCATCCACAGTGGGGTTGCTTGGGCTCTGTGGTGTTACCAAGTGTGGTGGCACTGCTTTTCCAGGCTTCTTTGGTCTTCTCTCTAGGGTAACACCCAGAGAGCTGGGACAGGGTGGCTGCTTCCATGCAGCCATGCGGAACCAAGAGTCATTACTCCTTTTGATCCTGAAGTCCTATTGCCAAGCCCAGCTTGCTGGGCCAGAATTTCTCTTTCCCCGAGGATAAATGTTCTACTGGGGACTGCACAGACCTTGGACTTTCGTGTTTGCTGCATCTTTCTCCTCCAAATCCCTTTCCTCCGGGTCACTGGAGCACTCAGTTCAAATTCTTTATCCAGGAGGTTCCCGAGGACTCTTATCAACCAGGACTACTCCTATCTACTACTAGCAGATTTAAAACTGAGGCCTGAGGAAATAAAGTGACTAGTCCAAGGCTACACACTAGTTAGTAGCAGATCCTGCACTCCAGCCAGATTCCTAATGCCTGTTGGGCAGGCATTTCCACCTCTATGCCCTGCTCGGTAACAAGGCCTTCTCCTTTAGGTGTCTTTTTACTACCATGTTACATGAATGTCTCCCTCTTTAATTTTGAAGTCTACTGTGCCTGAGGTGATCCAGCCTCGCTCCTTGAGAAAGGCTGCTGAAAACAGTATTTATACCACCAGATTTTAGTCATTCTCTTTCTTAGTGACATCTCTGATGAATTGGTAGAAACACTGCTGTCTGAAATGTTTCTAAGTCAGCAGCCACCTCTTCATTTTTTCACTAGCTATGCTAATTTAAAAAAAGACAAAATTATGGAAACAATTTGGTTAAAAATGCCATAATTTTTGCTTCTCTTCCTCTTACCCTCATCCCTCTCTCTCTCTCTTTCACACACACACACACACACACACAATCTCCAACAACTATTATTTCCTGCACTCAATAGGCCGCAAAGGAGCTTAAGAAGTTGTCTAGATTGTTCTTCTTGGACATGACCACAACCGGGCGTCCTAGATACAAGCAGAGTTGACTGTACAGAGCACTCCTCCTTCAAAATTGCCCTTCAGTTTCTAATAAGTCTCACTAAGAGTGAACCTACATAAGTACCCACCACTGCCAAGCAGTGTGTGTGTGAGTCAAAGGAACCAGAGAAGCCCCACTGCTCCTGGAGGCCCACAGTGCAGACAGAGAAGTCTACAAAGGGACCCACAGCTTCATTTTCTACATGCATTATGCTGGGTTCTTTATCAGGGAGCTTTTTCTGGGAGACAGGCCCCAATAGCCACCCCTTCCAAATGGACACACGAGGCATGGCAGGGAGCTTGCACGTGGTACAAGATTCTCTGGATTCATCATACCATCTCCTTATCAAGAAATCTATCCTTGGGGTGCCTGGGTGGCTCAGCCGGTTAAGAGTCTCTGCCTTTGGCTCAGGTTGTGATCCCGGAGTCCAGGGATCGAGCCCCGCATCAGGCTCCCTACAGGGAGTCTGCTTCTTCCTCAGCCCTTCACCCCGCTTGTGCTCTATCGCTCTTCCTCTCTCTCAAATAAATAAATAAAATCTTAAAAAAAAAAAGAAATCTAACCCTTCAGAGCAGAGGCTGTTCCTATTACTTTTCATTGACTAACACAAAGAGGCAGTGGAACAGTATCTCTGTTGACCCTTAGCTTTCTCCAGGCTCCATCATTATCCCACGAGAGGCACATCTAGCCTCTTACTCAATGCTGGCAGCAAATGCTATGAAGTCCACTGAACAGACTTTTATTGAGAACACCCTATCTACTGAGCTCTTGGTAATATAAACCCGGCACATGAGAAACTTATGATCAAGTGAGAAAGAAGCTATCACTAATGATGATGGTGACAATGATTAGTATATGCCAGACCCTTTGCTAACTCACTTCATTCCCACATCAACCCTATTAAGTATTATTATCTCCAATCCTTATTCATGAGGAAGCTGAGGTTCAGAGAGGTTAAATAACTTGCCCAAGGCCACACAGTTAATTAGTGACGGAGTCAAATGAAAGGCCATGATGCAACCACTGTGAAAAAGTAGACAATTTCTGCAGAAGGTGGTAAGAATATTAAGGAGGATGTACAAGCTACCTAGGGAGCACAGAGAAGTCACCTAACTTAGTCTGAGGCATTACAGAAAGCTTCCCGGAGAAGATGTTCTCTGAGTGGCTTCAGAATCCGCAATCTGTAGTCCAAAGACAGAGTCGCTAATGCAGTCACAAAGGATAGGCACCATCTCCACCTCTGTGGAGGCTTGTCGAATTTCCACCCACTTTTCCATCCTCCACATCGTGGCTGGACATGACTTGCCCAAACTCTCGTTGGTCCCGGTACCAGCCTCTTATTCAGAGGGAGTATATCCTTCTTATGCTTCTGCCCTCCTCCCTCCCCAGTTTGCTTGCTCAATTCCTGTACAGTCTAAAGCAAGTAAGAGAGTTGGTTGCTGCCTCCCTTTCACCATTAAGTGAACCCGGGTGGCAGGCGAAGAGAATTAATGCATTGAATCTGAATATATCTGGAATGGAGTTACTCCATTACAAACTCATTGTGTCATACTTGAACAATATAAGGATTCTTTCCTTCTCTCCCAGAGCCCACAGCTGCAATATTTCTGTGCTGCTTTGCAGACTCTTATCAGAGTTTTAATGAAGTGTAGTTGGTTTGAAGTAAAGTCCATCGGTTCTCATGAAAATAATTAAATTTTGGTCTTGCTCTGCAAATTTAGCTCTAAAACAGGACTCGGGGCTCATTATTCTGAAAACAGTAATTTATTTTCATCCCCAAATATTAATTGTGCTGCTTATTTTCACCTGATAGAATGATGAGCTCATTATCAAGAAGGGTTTGCCCATAGGAAACAACTGATTACAACGATCTAGAAACTGGTTGCTCAGAAAGAATTTGAAAGGGTCGGACACTACGATGTTGCAGGGTCTTTGGCTAGGAAACAAGGAAACTAATTAGCACACATAATCCTACTGACATTCTAAGGCAGCCCACTATGGCTATTGGGGTGTTTGTAAAAGATCTGTGGCTTTATTTTTTTTGTAGCAGTAATCACCAATTATGAACACAGGGCTGGGGAATTACAAGGTCTTTTTGTCCATCCTCTAATCTCCAATTACGCCTATATGTCAGATGGGCAAGACCATCTTTCTCTCAGTTTAAAGACTGCCAATAGTTTCATTTCAGGGGCCTGGCACATAGTAGCTTCTCAGTAAATATTTGTTGAATGAAAAACAAATCTGAGCGCCTCTTCTGTCTTTCCTGGACCTCCTAGGAGTGATTTTTCAGCTAAGCTTTCTATTGTAGACTCCAAGACATTATGTAATTTTTCCAACCATGGCTTAAAAGGAGAAAAAAGGAGAAGGAAGAAAGGAAGGAAGGAAGGGGAGCTATCAGGAGAAGGTGAGGGAAAAGGGGGGTGGGGAAGCAGGAGGGACAGAGGAAAACATAGGCGAGAGGGAGGGTGATGGAGGTTAACAGCCTGCGTGGGTAGGTGAGCAAGCGTCTAGTAAGGCACTTAATGGCCTAATAGCAGCTTTCGATAGCTAGGGGCTAATCGAAAACAAGTGATATGACCCGGTAGTCTCAGTAAATGGGAGGCAGAAATAGCCCCCTGGGAAGAATCTGGGTTTGTGATGGTTAAACAGACTGAATAAAACAGGTTAAAAGAAGAAGAAGAAGAGAGAGAGACAGGTGGGGGGAGGCAGGGAGGCAGGAAGGAAGGAAGGAAGCCCTCCAATTTAAAAAATCTATAGTCTCCCTAGAACCTTCACTTTCACAGTGATAAGAAAGGCTTTAGTTTCCAAAAGAGACTTTTCTAGAGCGAGATCCTAAAGTTGTCAGGCCCACAGGTCAGAGTGCTGGTTGTGGGAAAATTGAGCCTGCTTATGCCAGAAAGCAGAGCTAACTAATTCAGATAGTACAGATTCTTTCTTTCCTTGTTAGAAATTTGGCTCATTTTACCACTTTCTATATCAGCCAAGGCCAAGATGACAGTTTTACGTGCCCTGCTCAGCAACTTAAAATGCTTCATTATCAACAAGTTCTTCACTATGTCTAACTTCTCTCTCTCTTGCTTTAACACAAGTTCCCTTTTTCCTCTCTGTCCAGACTCAACAGACGAGATTAACTTGTGCCTATCTTCTGTACAGTACATTCCTTCATACGCTTTACTATTAGGTCATTCATTAGCCATCTCCCCCCAAGGAAGGCTTTGAAAAATAACTGAATAGATAATGAGACCTGATTCTGCTGTCTGCCTTTTCCTAACACATCCTAGTGCACAGTATCATGAACCAGCCATGGGGAAGAGAATCACAATAAAACCATTTCAGACTGGGAATTAACTGCACATTTCTTTAACATTTACCCAAAGTATCACACAAAGACTAACCACTTAATCTTCCAAGCATTTTTATAAGATTCATGAAGACCAGGAATTATCACCTCCACATGAGGGAAGAAACTGGAATGTGCCTTTTCCCTGCTGGTTATCAACGCAGCTAGGAAACCCTCCAATGCCTGGATTTGAGCTTTCCTGCCTTGCTCACAGCCTAAAAGGTTCTTCTTGTCTCCAAGTTAAAAGTCCAGAAAAATATCAAGAAAATCTGAAAGCCTCAGCCACGAACAGAAACTAGTTTCCAGTCTCCCTGTTGTTCTAACACTTCCCTAGGCCTCCCGATTCACTCCCCGAGCACCCAGACTTCTCACCCTGAAATTCCCTTTCTCCAGAGAAAAGCCTTGCAGGAACTCCTCTGGCCACTGAGGTGGTTCATGACAATAACTTTCTCAAAATTTTCCATTGGGCATCAGCTGCTCTTTAAGTTCAAGTGAAGAGAAAGGTCATCATCTTTCTTGCTGCTTAAACTGAAGCATGACTCAGAAGAACAAACAGCAAAGAGATGCCGTTAATCCCCACATTATTTTTTAATACCCCACGTGGTCTCGAAGGCCCCACCTAACAAGATCCAGGCCTAAAGTGAGTCTGTCTTTCCTTATGTAACTGTTTACCTTTGCAGAGATTCTCTAAGCTCCAGGACGTGCAGGTGGCTGCAGAAAAGGCACCACGTTCCTTTTTCCTCACGCTGGACAGAAATGCGCCAGGCAAGGCTGGCTTCCTCTGGGGTCAGGGAAGCAGATGGCCAAGCCCATGTTAGAGCAGAAAGTGTGGAGCCAAGAGTATGGGCAGACTTCTCATGAAGGCGGTCAGAAAAGGTGGTGGGGACGGAGGGGAGATGAAAAGGCCCTATCCCCAGGCAACACTCCCTCCCAGGCCCAAGAGCATCTGTGAAATTCCATCAGCGCCCTTGTTCCCTGGGAGAAGACCACAAACCACACACTGAATCATTAACAAGCCAGTGGGAGTTTGTTCACTGGGGGGCTGGAGACTGCAGAGGTTCCCAGGTGTGCCAGCCGACTCCATTCCCAATGCTGCTCATGCCCTGTGGAAGAATATGTAAGCTGGAGCCATGCAAGGAGAGGGAGCAGGCAGCCCGGTCTTCTCTCCTTGGTCCAGCCAGTGGTTTGGAAGACTCCATGCCTTGTTTCTGCTCCCTGGCCTACTGGACTCGCACACCTTCCACACACACTCAGAACTCTGCTGCTCTTAGAATGCACACCTCACCATCTTGACCTAGAGCTCTAGGTTTTCAGCTTGGAGTTTTTTGCGGTCTAGTGTCAAAATAGGTCAACAGAGTCTCGGCTTTGGTGCCTTGGCAATTCGGAGAGTAAAGGCTCGGTTTTAAAAAAGAACAAAGAGGGGCGCCTGAGTGGCTCAGTCGGTTAAGTGTCTGCCTTTGGGCCAGGTCATGATCCCAGGGTCCTGGGATCGAGCCCTGCATTGGGCTCCCTGCTCCACAGGGAGTCTGCTTCTCCCTGTCCCTCTGCCTCTCCCCCTGCTTATGCTCTCTCTGTCTCTCTCAAGTAAATAAATCTTTAAAATAAAATAAAAATTAAAAAAAACAAAGAAAAAAAAGTTCATACCTGCCCAGCTACATTTTGGGTGAGTATGGGTAAACCTACCTTTACCCTGTTAAATGTTAGGAGGGCCCTACCCATTCTATCCTGAACAGGCTGCATGGGCTGGGAGCATCCTTTATACACCCCAGATTCCTGATCATACAGTGTCCCACTGCAATTTCTAAAACATGGAGTGTGAACTCTCTTTTCTTGGTTTTAAGGCTAGAATTTCAGAAGTGATTTCAAATTTAATCACCCCGTTCTCATTTCCTATAGGTTCTGACATCCCCCACCTGGAAATGTATCCTCTGTCTTTTGGTGGAATGCCTCCCAGATTTTGCCAAGTGGCTCAAATGACATTTCCCACTAAAGGGGAGATTAACTTCTTATTATTCCATCCAATAAATAATATAATTATGTATTATTAATTTATTATTATTAATCCCTTAACAGTAACGGATTGAGAAACACACTCATGATTCTGCTCTCCTGCAACCAAGTTTTTCAAGGAATTGGCCAATTATTCTTCTGGCCAGGGTATGTCTCAAACACTTGTATTCACATTCCTCATTTGGGGCAAGCTCTCACCATCTCAACTGCCATGGGACATCAGGTAATTATCTGGGCCATTCAGGCAAAATCTCACTTGTGTCTGAATCATCTACGTTAATTTAGGGACAGGCTAGAATTCTACCTAGATACTTGTCTCCACATTCTGTTTTACTTTGGAGACCTGTCTTCTTAGATACAACTGGAGTCTCACACATCTCTCCCCTGGGTTACCTGCACCAATGTGGTAATATGAAGTTGGGCAGGACTTAGATTTTTCGTTCTTTTCCTTCAATTTTGTCTCAGTTTCTATCCTATTTTAGGAAAGGTGGAAGTTACACATCTTTTTTTATGCCCATTTTATGCCCGAAATGAAAAAGGAAGAAGTTAATGACCAAACTTTTTTTTAAAAGATCTTATTTGGGGAGAAAGAGTGAGCATGAGCGGCAGGGGGGCGGGGTGGGGGTGGGGCAGAGTGAGAGGGAGAGAGGGAACCTCAAGCAGATTCCACAGGGAGCTCAGAGCCTGATTCGGGGCTTGGTCTCACAACCCTGAGATCATGACCTGAGCCGAAATCAAGAGTTGGATGTGTAACCAACTGAGCCACTCAGGCACCCCAATGACCAAACATTTTTGATCATTTTTGTCTCAGACCATTCCTTCTAGGTCCATCGAGAGAGGACAGAGGCTGTGTTGATTCTGTCTGTGAAAGACTAAGACAAGTGGGTTTAAATAATGCATAGCTTTTCAATCTATTAAGGAGGTGGCTATGTGGTTATCATACTTAAATGACTGAGAATTGGCAGGAGCTGACATTCAAATGACACAGGAAGGAAAAGAGGAGAGGGTGGTGGTGGCAGTGCCAGAATGATGACTTATTAAACAATCTCACCCCTCTCGCAGCATATGTCATGTTTCCGCTGGTATTGCTACACATTTCCATTATGTTCTACTTCTCAAACCAGAACACACACACCTCCTCCATCCCAGGAAATAAGGAGCCATGTACCCAGTTCCGGTAGACAGAGGATAAATAAGTCCATCTTCTTGGAATATGAATTTTTCTCCAAAGATTTGGGGATTAGGACATACAAATTTTTTAAAGACTATTTATTTGAGAAAGAGAGAGAGAGTGAGAGAGAGAGAGAGCACGAGTGGGGTGAGGGGCAGAGGGAGAAGGAGACTCCCCACCGCCAAGCAGGGAGCCCAATGCAGGGCTTGATCCTGGGACCCCAGGATCACAACCTGAGCCGAAGGCAGACACTGGACTGACTGAGGCACCCAGGCTCCCCCATATAAAACAATTTAATGAATAATTTAATTTTATAATAAAATAGCAGTATATCATAAAGTAGAGTATAATATTTTTTACATAAAAAGTGGAGAGAGCGCAACCAACTTTTCCAACTTCTGTGAGTGTTCAGCTCAATGCCGGATTTCCAGGGAGTTGTATTTCCTCGCTCCTGCAGGTAGGGTACCCAGGCAGAATCATTTGGGAAGCACATCCTGCGGTATCTAACAAAGAAAAGACTACCTGGCGCATCAGGGGCCGAAGGCTGGCCCGCAGCGGACGTTCTGTTGGAAAGGGCTGACCCAGGCACCCTGCCGTGCAGGCGGGTAGCGCGTGGCCGGAGCCCAAACGAGCCGTTTCTTTCCTCTTGCTGTAAATAAACCCCCACTGTCTACCCATTGCTAATGCTTCTCACTTGACGGTAGTTATGAGGCCATTAGTAAAAACAGGAATCTGCTCTTTCCCCATCTGCATATTGGACAAGTCCTGTACTATTTAGCTCGGGAGGCCTGATAAGCAGCCAGCACAATCTGCCCATTGACTGCTGGCCTTCTTTCCAGTGCCGAGTCCCAGAGTCTCCCGGCTTAGACTCTTATTTTGCATGTCTCTAGCTGTCCCCGATTGAATGCTTTTCAGTCGCACCTGCATGGCACTTGTAAGAGAAGAGAAAGGGCTCCCTTTGAGCTAATTCACACCCCCGGCCCTCACACTTGTTCCACTCTTGTGTGTCCTGGGGAATCTCTAATTTGAGGCCAAAACATGTTTAAAGAATGCTGTTTTCATGCACGCACAATGCACTGTTGATTTTGACCCATACTCCTAGGAACATGCTGGGTACTTCCCTTGTACTTTTCGTTCCCAAAGAAGGCGGCCTGGCCGTGATAACGGGGCTCCATCTCCTCCTCCTTTCGGGTGGCTCTGAGGTCAGCTATGCCCGCGTCCAGGCCTTCAGGGAGTGTGCATAATAATCGCCTCTGGATTTAGCATCTTAACTCTCTCTCTGGATTTGGGTCTCCCTCTGTGGATTTTTGTGCAGAAATTTACTTAAGACATGAACAGCTCACTGCTATAGTCCCATGGGGGGTAAACACATTTGAAAATTATTATCATGATGACAGAATATTAGATGCCATGATGAATTAGGAAGTTCAGATGCCAATTTATGATGCAGTGAGATTTAGAAAGAATTAATCTTATAATTGTTGCTACCAGAATTTCTTTCGTGAAGAGAATTGACTGCTCAGTTCCTTCAGGTTAGGGACTGGATCTCTTTCGCTCCTCTTTGAATACCAGCTCAGTGGTGGGCACAGAATAGGTGCTCAATAAATATTCGTTGAAAGAAAAAGAATGCAGATAAAATATACTGATGAACCATTTAGATAGACTTAATATAGCACCTGGAAGAACAAGGCAGAACAAAGGAAAAACCAAATGGTTATGCCGAAGAAAATGGAAGCAACTGGCTTTTAAGAGGTGAGGGAAAGGGCAGTGCGAGGGTGGAACAATGTTTCAGGAGGCAGGAGCAGAGATACTGAAGCTCAAGGGTGTATTAAAGTCAGTCTGGGGCCCTGAACATGTGGTTCTTGATCTCCAGGTTGTGAGTTTGAGCCCCACATTGGGTGTAGAGATTACTTAAAAATTAAAAAAAAATCTTTAAAAAAATAAAGTCAGTTTTAAGTTATGTTTCAGGGTTATAAAATCCCTCCATCTGCACATATTTACATAAAATCCACTATACACACAGAGGTCTCGGTTTTAATTTTTTTTACCTGCTTTGTGGCAAGCAGTGAACAGTGCTGAGTGTCATGTGTGGGAAAGTACCAAGTGAGCAAGGACCACACACATGGCTGGTCAGATGATCGAGACACCATTTCACCAGAGATGCCACCTCTTCCTTCCTCCCCTCCCCCAAATTCCAGGAGAGCTTGGATTTGTCGAGTGCACCTGTGCACATGAGGGATGGGTTTCATTTTGATCTCCAGTGACATCTAAACATGATAAAGAACAACCACTGGGCTACCTACTTGACTGGTACTGCATATTGCTCAAGACCTGTTTTCTCTTTCAACACTTCCCATTATCTTCCTCTCCCAGTTTTTACGATGCCTTGAATAATTTCACTATCATGAAATATGAGAGAACGGTTCTGCTAAGAAGAGGAAAAGAAGCAACAAAATGAGAAATATGTTTATTCCCATTATGTCTCAGAGATATTTGGGCAAGGAATTATCACCCATGAGGTCTATTATTGCCCTCGGTAAGACCCAGCTTAGTATAGGTAGAATGGCTTTTGGAAAATGCTTGTTATCTTGAATCCAAAGTAATAATTAATCAGTGTGAATCCAAAGTAATAAGTAATTAAATATAGGAAATTATGATAAAATCTAAAACTCCAGATGAGATTTGTTAAAAACAATCTTTCACGTCACCAAGGAAATGTCCTTTTCCATCTCTAACCATCTCAACCACCATGATGGATTAACAAGATTAAAACAATAACTGTCTCTACCACTGACTATGATAATAGGTGTCCTTTATCATATTTCTTCATTCAAACTTAAAAGAAATACATTTGATTGAATTTGAACTTGTAGGAAATTTGCATACCAAGAGATGGCTTAATGTTAATGGTCTCTGAAATTGTTTGGGGCTTTTCCCCAAATTCTCCAAAGATTTCTCCCAGAACAATATCCTGGGAGATGAATGGGGGAGGGCAGACACTTGGCATATGAGTAATTCACACTGGCATATTACAATCTGTGATTTCTGCTATTTGTAAGAAACTCTGGAGTTCTATGATGCATAGAAATGTGTCATTTTGAACTTCACCTTAATGTGGCTTTGTTGTTCTCTACTGCTCTGGTACTCAATAGCTTTCTAGAAGTGATAAACTCTTTCTCTATGAAAAATAACCAATGTGTTTATTGAAGATTGAAAAGGTGGTTAATTCACGATGTGAAGGAACAGACTTTTGTTTGAAGTGTGGTTCTAGAAGAACCTGAGTTTCCCAAAGTATGCAACCTTTTCAAATACTAAGTTGTCTGCTGGTGTCGAATGCAAGACATTAAGATTCAGAAAGAATAATTTTCATTAACAACAGTTCTTAGCTCACACTTTAACACAGAGGCACAGTATAGAAGTGCCATCATATTCAGGTTCTACTTCCCACTCACCCATTAGCCAGTTGTGTAAATTTGGGACCGTTACTTCACCTCTCTGGTCATTGTTATTATCACTATTATCATGACCAGCATTTACTGAGCCTTTAACTATGAGTTAGGCATGTGCTACGATTTTTACCAGATTATCTCATTTAATGCTTGCCACCACCTGATACGTGGGCACTATTATTATCTGTAGAAACAAATCATACTGAATAATAACAGTTAACAGTTATTGAATGCTTATCATGGGGGATATTATGCCAAGTGCTTTACATGTATCATCTCATATAATCTTCATAATCCTCATAGCAATGAGCTGGGTCCTATTAAACTTCTATTTAACAGTTAGGAAGTCGTGGTTTAGAGAGGTTCGTTAATTTGTCCAAGATGACACAGCAAGTAAGAGATGAAGCGGGATTTTGAGTTAAAAATTCTCTGACTCTGGAGCTCAAGATCTTAACCACTAGGCTCTACTAGGTATATAGAGAGACCAGTCATCCTGAAAAACACACATCTGTGTACAGATGTTGAATTCTTTGTATTTATATAAGTGCCCAGTGCTGACAATATCCTGTCAATAGTCATTATGTCACAGAGATGGTATTTACCATGGGGAGGGCCAGCCCTTTAAGACATTTCATCTATAGTAATTTTCATGGATCCAGACTCACTTCATGTGGCTTCCTAAATGTGGCTAACAGCAAACACTGAAAGGACAATTGGTCGAGGTTCAGGTGGTAGAAATACTATGGAGTCCAAGCACATCTCTGTACAACTCTAGGTGGCCCACAAGGGATTGAATCTGTGCCTTGGTCACATAAGCACTGCACTCCATCCAAAGAAACCAATTGCCCTCATCAAATCCCAAGTGTTATCTTGAGCAATTTCATTTTTTGTACCCTAGTAAACAGATGGCAACAATCTGAGTTTCTGACACTTGAGCAAACTTTCTTTTTACCTCCCTTGGCTTGCAAAAGAAAGGAATCGAAAATAAAAGCTCACTGGGACAAGCAGAAGGCAGATTTCTAATGTAGATTAAACAAACTCTACACACACACACACACACACACACACACACACACAGAGCAACCAACAGAACAGCAGAGACAAGAGTGACCAGTGATTTGTCTATTATGAGAGCAGAGTGGGAGATTTGATAATACTTCATTTTCATGCATTTTCTTTAAAGGATCACAGGTCAACATTTAGACTTCACAGAAGGCACAGAAAAAATACAGTCTCTTAAACGGATTGTAAATCTGAGGAGCAGTTGTATCCAAATTATAGTTATTAATGTTATTTCTGTCTCTGGAGGAATGATAAATTACATTCAAGTCCATTATTAGCAGAGTTATTATGCATTTAGGAACTTAATTTGGGGACAGTTTTGATTTTCTTTGGAAGAGAAAAGGCAGACTCATCTTTTGGCTGAACCATGACTATTTTGGGATATAGTCTGATATCGTCTTCTAGAGAGACAGAGAGAGAGAGAGACTGGCCAAGTGTCACTCTGGTCCTCCATGGGTGGTGCTGATGAAAAGAGGAGGCGTATGCAGGGGATTTGTTCCCAGCTCAGCTTCATAATGATACTCTTTCTTTATCCTCACTAAAAATAACATTCGAATGAAGGAATTGGGTCACCTGGTGACATTTTTGGTAGTAGCAGTATATTGAGGGTGGGGGTGTGGGTGGGAACGCCTTGATGTTTTCATGCAGAACTGCACACATTTAGTGTTGGGTTTGTAGAAGGCGTTTCCAAAGAAAGCTATGAAAATTCCGCGTTTGCACCTCCTCAAAGCACAGCAAAGAGGGCTGCATTTCTGGGACATCTTGGGGGTACTCCCTCATGGAGGCAGGGGCTGAAGCAGATAAACACCACTTTCAAGTCTCATTTCAATCCTGCAATTCTGCATCTTTTCCCAGGTGATACACTGGCCCTAAGAAGTAAGCAATCACTTCCTCTCTCTTAATACGTTAGTTTCATTTTCCAAGTATGGAAAATACAAGCTGCAGATCATTCTAGTGTCAGATGGCTGAACTGAAATTTGGCGCCTTTAAAGACAGAAGACACTCGTATCCTAAGTTTTGTTTCCAGGACTTTCAGGAAACTTGGCACTTAGTAGAGTTCAATAAAGATGATTATAATGAATGAAAGATAATAATCTGAAACTTCTTACAGCCTCTCTGATGCATCCTCTGCTGTTTGCACTCTCACGCATTCAGCCTAGCCACTCGGGGCCCTGGCCAATACTTAGACATACCAAGCACCTGCCTCCTTCTGCATTTCCTGTACTCTTGGCCTAGAACACTTCCCCCATGTATTTGTGGGACTGGCTCCCACACCTTCTAAGAACGCCACCTTATCAGTGAGGACTTCTGTCAGTTCTCCCACCACCATCCTATTCTCCACATTCTTCCATTCTACTTACTAGAATCTGATATAGTGTATAAAGTGTGTAAGTTATATTTATATAACTTATTTGTCATCTTGATCCCTCACTTGCACGTGACCCCACAGGAACAGAGGCTTTGTCTTGTTCATTGCTGGTTCCTCAGAGATAGAAGCATTGATTGAGTGAATGAACAGATTTTTCTGTTAGCACTCCTCTAGCTGATAGGAATAGACACTTGCTCAAGCCATCTCAAGTAAAGGGGTTTTACCTTAATAAGAAGGAATGGCACAGAAATCTAAAAACAGGAGTGTTGGGGTTCCTTGGCAAGGCAGGTATCCGAGGGGAGAGAACTAGAGGGAGCCACCATGACTTCAATGGCAAGGTTGGGAAGACCATGACTCCAGCACTCCATCATTACCACATTTCCATCCTGCTCTCCCGGATTCCAGATGCCCTCAAAATATCCAAGAGTACCATGCTGACAGCTCCAGTTTTGAGCTTACTGCTCATCTCCATCAGCTCTCAGTCTCAGATGACCCACAGAGGAGTGTGATGGTCTCAGATCATCCTTTAAAGCCAGGCCAATATTTCCTGAGTCTCTAGCTTTTTGACCAGTTGGGCCAGTGTCCTCCCCAGGTCTGCTCACCTATGATGTGACACAGGCAACCTGTGTGATCCTGTGTGATCTGCTCCCCATTCAATAGAAGTCACTCAAGGGACAAATGCAGATCAGGCCATTGACCTCCCAAATACTCTCCTCCTCCTTCTCCAAGAATGCTCTTTCATCTCCTACCTTTTAAAGACAACAGGAGGTGAATTGCATCTTTTATTTGTTTGATTGACATTTTTAGTCAATTCGTTTAATCCAAAATTGCCTTAAAGATTATGACATGTATTAGTTTAACGTCTCATACTTCACGTGGAATCAGAAATCACACGAACATTCTTTTTGTTTTGAGCATCAGAGGCAGATTCTAGAAGGAATCTGACAAGTGTAGCTGGTGTGGCAGGTCCTGCACCATTCCTGGGCAGAGAAGCTGTCACAGACACAACTGACCAGGAACGCTGTATCTAGGGGGTTTGTTCCTCTTACCAGTCAGTCCAAGAATGGCTCGAGCTTGGGGAAGGGAATATGTTGAGATGGTTAAATTCAAAACAAAGGGACTGACAGGAGACAGTTATTTTGTGTGGCTCAGATGCTGGAAACTAAGGCTCGTGAAAGGTGTGTGATTAATCCCTCTACATGTCCTCTTTAAGTATCCTCTTGAGCCCAGGATTTCTTTTCCTTTCTGGTCTCAAGATTTTACTATTAAGAACCCTAACTAAGCTAAGGAGACCTGAGGCCCAACATGGACCCTGATGCTGTGCCTGGGAGATTATTGCCCACCACATTCTGCTGAAGGCAGGCAGCCATGAGTGATGGGGAAATGACCCTTACAGAAGCCCAGGAATGCATTCAGCCGGTCAGGTCATGTCACTCCTCTGCTCAGGGGCTGTCCGTCTCATGCAGAGGGAAAGCCAAAGTCCTTACAATGGCCTACAACTCTCTATCTGCTCTGTCCACCCCCATTACCTTTTCCTACTCTCCTATTCCTTCCCACCCACCCCCACTCTGCTCCAGCTACAGGGCCTTTTGCTGTCCTTAAGTGCACCAACAGGCTCCTGCCTAAGGACCTTTGTTCCATCTTCGCCTTCCACCTGGATGCTCTTCTCCTATATACCCCCAAGGCTCACTCCCTCACCTCCTTCAACTCTTTCCTCAAATCGCACTTCCCAGTGAGATCTATCCTGGGCACCCGGCTCATCACTACTGTCTAAAATCAGAACTGCACCCTTTCAACACTCCCAATCCCCCTTACCTTTACCATCAACTTACTGGTTCTATTTTGATTAATTTTAATTCCACTAGAATGTAAGCTTCATCAAGGTAGGAACTTTTGTCCTTTTTGTTCAGTGATGTATTCTAAGCACCTAGAATAGTGCCTGGGTCATAGTAGGTACTCAGTAAAATTTGTTGATTGAGCCAATTAATAATCTTTTTTAAAAAAAGATTTATTCATTCGAGAGAGAGAGAGAGTACACTAGCTAGCACATGTGTACATGCAAGGTGGGGTGGGGGCAGAGGGAAAGAATCCCAAACAGACTCCCTGCAAAGCCCGAGGTGGGGCGGGGTTCAATCCCATGACCCTGAGACCCTGACCGAGCTGAAATCTAGAGTCAGACACCCAACCCACTGAGCTACCCAAGTGCTCCGAGCCAACAGATAACCTAATATTTTTTAATCCAATAGTCTTTCCCTCAGTTTCAGAATCTACCTCTTACTGAATCTGCCAGGAATCTGACCACATCCTTGAAGACTGTGTGCCAGTATGTTAGAGTTTATAAAGAAAACTGTGGGAGAAACTGCCCTCTCCCCAGGGGAATCTGAGGGAGCCCAAACCACACCCCAACTTCAGCTGTATGCTCTGGGCCAAGAATGACCTCTCTGAGAGCAGATAATCCAGCATCAGACTGTTCAAACTCTTGCTTTTTTTCCTTTCCCTTGCTTTGTTTTTGCATCATAATTATTGGCAAAATCTACATAACTTGAGCATAGGGGTGGGGGGAGACATAAACCTTAATAACACTGGTTTTCCAACTTGCATAAAAGATCTGGCAGGAAAAGAGTTTGAAATATTGGCAAGAAATAAGGATAGAGTTGGTGTATTGAGTTATCCCAATTATCTCAGATAATGGTACAATTATATCATCACCTCTGAGGAGGATGAAAGGAGAATATGCAAAGGCTATGATCTGCTCAGTTTCTGTACCCTGCCTGCACACCACAGACATATCCTGCATATCAAACCCCTGGAAGGAGACCGTTCAACTCACAGATACCCAGCTCCCAGCTGTTGCACACTGAGGAATCCTGTCAATGTCCCCAAGGCCCCATCCCTTTGGCCCATGTTCCAGGAGAGATGACTGTGGTCAGAGTCATCATAAAGTTTAAGTATATATGAATCATAAATAATGACGAATAACCACATTATAAATTTTGCAACGCTTGTTTCACAGGGCGGAGATTTATACCTAAAGATATTGGCAATGAAGGCTTCTTCTACCCTTTTAAGGCCTCAGGATACTTAGCAATAAACAAAGAAAGGAAATACCCTGAAGAATTTATTGAGGAAAGTCCTTGACCAGCCACACAGTCTGGGGCACTCTTGGTGTTGGCTCCCAGTGTGATGCACGGATTCTAACTTCACCTTCCAGGAGTGCTATTTCGATTATCAAGTCGATATCTCAAGGAAAGGGGTGGGAGGAGGAAAATTCTCATGGGAGACCAGAGTATAGACTACATCTCTGAGCTCTTCTTTAGAACCTGGAGGTTTGAGGTATAGTTTCAACTCCTCTTTTTTTTTTTTTTTTTAAAGATTTTATTTATTTATTTGACAGAGAGAGATATAGTGAGAGAGGGAACACAAGCAGGGGGAGTGGGAGAGGGAGAAGCAGGCTTCCCGCGGAGCAGGGAGCCCGATGTGGGGCTCGATCCCAGGACCCTGGGATCATGACCTGAGCCGAAGGCAGACGCTTAACGACTGAGCCACCCAGGCGCCCCTCAACTCCTCTCTTGAACACAGAGCCATTCACTAACATAGAATAGATATCTACAATTTTTTTCCAACTATCAATTTTGTGGGTATGCTTTATTTTTTAAAAAAAGAAGTCAAGCCTTGCTTCTCTCTGCTCCTGCCCAGTCAGAAAGTAAGGGATAAAATAAATGAAATCTGTGTGCTTTATAATGACCCCTTGGGTCACACCACCTGTCCCTCACACTGGGCCAGTGAGTCTATTTGCAAAGCTGATTTAAAATGAAAAATGAAATGTAGTGAACAAGCTGTACCCCTCTGCCCTGGTGAATGTTTTCTGAGTGAAGTTTGACCAGCCTCAAAATTCTTCACAAATTCAAGAGGAAAAGACATTAGGCTTCTAAATGGCCTGGATCAGGTTTCCATAGTAGCTTGGTTAGACAACAGACCTTTTCCCAAGAGTTATGCAGATCTTGTCAATAATGCTGGTGCAAAAACAAGAAAGCCAACAATGGGGTCTTGTTCATTTTAAGCTGAGTCATGAAAATCATGCACTAAAACCATCCATGGAGAAAGACCTGACTGGTAAATCTAATAGCCAACTTGGAAGGAATTTTTGAAAGGAAATGTTACCCTCTGTATCCTGAGAGGCATTCAAAGCAATGAGAGATGGAAGAAAAATAATTTGACATTGCTCTTCTCAACCTCATAAAACATTTTTAAAACTAACTCATTATCATAATTTATAGCAGGAACTAGTCTCTTAAGTCTCAATGGACAGTCTGTCTGACATCATAGTCCCATTTGTATGATTCATTTTTTTAAAAAGCAATCTTGCCAGACCATTAAGAAGTAAAACAATTAATTACCTTTATGATAGTTGGTTGCCTTCTGGCCCCTAGTTTTTCTCTTCAAGGGGAACATTATCACTCATGCAGTCTTGCCTGATATTTCTGCCAATGCATGTCAGAATACTGCCTGCATATTACCCATCCAAAACATGCAAAATGAGGCCCTTATTTCACTGACCATGCAAATTTAATACTATTCCTGTCTGTGTTGCTTACAGCTCTGTCTTCTACTCCAGGATCCCTTTACAGCAAAGCAATTATTCAACCTGACCTGCACTGCCAATACACCAAATGTCACCATTTATCCCAACAAATAGGAAAGCATTAGTTAAGGACAGAGCTGGTTTCACTGGTGCTCTCTCAAAGGGGACAGTGAGAAGGCTTTGGTGATGCAGAGCAAAGGATCAGGAAATGACTATATTCCTTCTGAGACTCTTATCTTCAACCACTTCCAAGGGAAAGTCAAATGCCATCTAAGTCCAAGAGAACCTGGCTTTTGTGTCTCTACCCCCTCCTTCTCACTTTGCAATCTTCACAATTACAGAAAAATCTCTCATTAGATTCTCTATTGCTTACTATAATCATTATGGCAGCAATTGCTGGGCAGATTTGCAATCTCTGATGTTTTACCACAATGAAGATATTAAATCCTCTTATAAACATGATCTCATTAATTCCCATAATAATACTCTGATACGAAACAAGGATCAAGACCTTCAATACACATTCTCTTTACAGACAGGGAAAGTCAGCAAGGTGCTGGGAGGCCATAGGGAATTAGCTAAGCTGGAATTAAAAGCTAGTGTTCTGATTCTCATTTGGTGCTAGTGCTGCTATAAATGATTCTACACTTAGAGGCACAAAATAAACAAAATACAAAAAATAAATAAATGAGGATCAGCAAGGATGGAGTAAAACTAAAAATAATTCCATAAAGTTTTAATAGCATTTCTGTAACTTTTGACTGTGGCTCTTTGCCTAGAGTAGAACATATAAAACCAAAGGAGAATAAGGCAAGAGATTGGAACCTTGAGACCGCACAAAGTGGTTTATCCTTTGACACAGAAAGCAAGTAGAGAAGAAACCATCGGTAACCAAAGGAAACACAGTGCAAGGTTGAAGCTATTGGTTTATTTTTAAAGATTGTATAGTATGAACTACAAAGGAAAATTTTGAGGCATGTGAAGACCACCCATGTTCTACTCCATTCAAATACAGTTTTTCCTTTGAGATGAACCTTAAATATCATCTCCTCCATGAAGTCATCTTTGATTGCTATAGGTCAGAGTAATTTCTATCTTGGCTGACCTCCTACAGCACTTTTCACCTAAACCATGGTTCTAGTTAGAGCATATGTCATTGTAAGGGGGGGAAAAACAACTACTAAAACCATCTCAAGAAAAAAGAGAGCTCTTGAAAGTATACAGTGGACTATCATAGAAATTAAATATGAGAATCACAAAAAAGGACTTAGCCAGAAAATTGTTGGGTAGGAATCTATTTTTCTCCCAGCCTCTGGAATATTTCTATTTCTCTCTCTTGCATCTCTCTGAAGACTGTTCACCAATGGTTCTTACTTCTCCAGATCCACAACTTGGCCATGAGTGTGACTTGCCTTAGTGCCACCTCCATTGCCAACTCCATATGACTCTACTTACCAAACATCCACTATGATCAGAACTGCAATCTCTGAGTCTTTTAATTCAAATTCTGAGAGGGAAATGTCACTGGCTAAGCCCTATGTATAGATTGGTACCCTTTACGTCAGATATCCAATCCTGGTCCAGCTTTTGTGACTTGGGTGTGGGGGATGGCTCATATGTGAGGCAGAGGTTCTCCTGCAGCTAGAAGGGGAAGATAAGTCAGGCTTGTCTCATCTATTTGTTCCCACAAGTCTTAGCATGTAATTGTATTCTGCCTTGCCTTCATATTTAACTTGTTTTCTATTATGAGACTTGCCTTTCCTGGTACAGTAAAATCTTCTTGGCATTAGGGCTTTCCTTTATTTTCTTTCTGCCTCTTTCAGGGCCTTAAAAATTATCAAAATATTAGTTGAACTGATTCTACCATTTTTTAGTAGATACTAAGTACAAAATGTAAATACTTCTTAGCTATTTGATAAGTGAATTAATAATGGTATATTTTCTGATTGCAATATCTGTTAAACATTCATTAAAGAAGACAGAAAATTGCCATATTTTCCTTTATAGAAGCTTGATCTCCTCATCGGCAACTATCACATGCAAGCATTTGTTCTTTACTATATTTCAAAATGGTTTTAAGATGACGTGTTCAGAGACTTCACTGTCTCATAATGACAGAGTAACTGATACCTGACTTGTCTTCTTACTGAAATAAACTATCACAAGGAACAAAACACATGAGGCAACTGCTTTCAGGCAAAGAATAACAGGCAGCATAGGACTGTAATTCCTGAGAGAAGGGAAGCATGAGATGAGCCCACAACTGCCTTGGGCACATTCCTGCCCTAACAGAGAGATGGAGACAAAGCAGAGTAAGCAGATAATGCAGACATGGTTTTGGGCTGCTTAAAGAGTTGGAGTATGTGGGTTCAGGCACTAGAGAAGAACCTGTGCAGAGAAGAGCTCCCAAAAGTTGGTGTGGGGATTCACCATGGATCCTGAGCAAGGGTGGATGGAGCTGCATGGCACAGGGCAAGACTCCAGGAAGCCCAGCAGATTGATTGCTGCAAGGCTGAGAGCTGAATGGTACTACCAATGGTAATGTCAGAGGTTATATAATCACTGGCAGATATTGGAGTTCTGGTCTAGAATCCGGTTGAGACCCAAAAAAGACTGCTTTAGGAATATAGTTCCTACTTTGGAAATAAGAACCTCAGGAATAAGGACCATATCACAAAGTAAAGGCTACAACTAAGACTAACCTCAACACCAAAATAGGCCTAGTGAAGAACAAAACTGAGCCCAACAGAACCAAAAAGAATCTACCCATGATTTAATTGCCCACAAGAATGAAACTCAACACTCTTTAAACTCAACATTCAACACCTAATCCAGGGTCTCTTTAATGGATCATCCATAATGTCCAGGCTACAGTAAAAATTTACTAGGTGTGCAAAGAAAAAGATAAATACTACCCAAGCTAAAGAAATAAAGAAAAAATAGAAACAGAACCCAAGATGTTCCAGATGCTGAAATTATTAGACAAGTACTTCAAAGGAGCTACTATAAACATGTTAAAGGATATAAAGTAAAAGATGGTCAAATAAGCACACAGATGGAAAATCTCAGAGAAATAGAAAATATAGATAAGAACAAATAAAAATTCTAAAACTGGGAAGTACAGTATCTGAAATAAAAATGATTAGTAAACTTGAAGAAAAATAAATAAAAATTACCCAATCTGGAGATAAGAGATAGGTTAAAAAAATGAACAAATCTCAGTAATCTATGGGATAATCATGTTAGGTAACATATTACAAAGTCTTCCATTAACCCAAAATTAGTCAAAAAAGAAGGAATAAAAAACATAAAAGGCAACTAGAAAAAAAATGAGATGGGAGACTTAAAACTAATAATATTAAATGCAAATGAACTAAATATTCCAATTAAAGGGAGGGATTAAGAAAGAATGCAACTAAATACTGTCTATAAGAGATCCACTTGAAACATAAAGACAGAATTAGCTTAAAGTAATGTAAACTTTATGTAAACAGTAAGCACAAAAAAATGTAACAGTAAGCACATGTAAACAGTAAGCACAAAAAAATTGCTATGGTTTATTGATACCTTCAAAATAAAGAGTATTATCACAGATAACGGCATCATTGGGAGTTCCGTACAATACATTCACTGAGGAAGAGAAAACTTGTGCCTGGTTTATAGATGGCTCTGCACCATATGCAGACACCATCCAAACGCGGACAGCTGCAGCGCCATAGCCCCTTCCTAGGATGTCACTGAAAGATAGCAGTGAAGGGAAATCCTTCCAGTGGGCAAAACTTCAAGCAACACACCTTGTTGCTCATTTTGCTTGGAAGGAAAAATGGTCAGAGGTATGACTCTATTGTGACTCATGTGCTATGGCCAATGGTTTGGCTGGATGGGCACAGACTTGGAAGGACCATGAATGGAAAATCAATGACAAGGAAGTCAGAAGAAGAGGTATATGGATAGACATCTCTGGATGGGCAAGAAAACGAAGATATCTGTGTCCCATGTGAATGCTCACCAAAGAGTGACCCCAGCAGAGGAGGACTTTAATAATCAAGTAGATAGGATAATGCTTTCTGTGGCTACAGGTCAGCCTCTTTCCCCAGGCACTCTTGCCATTTCCCAAAGAAGTCATGAATAAAGTGGCTATGGCAGCAGTGAAGGAGATTATGCATAGGATCAGCAGCATGAAATTCTACTCACCAAGGCCAATCTGGATACAATTACTGTTGAGTACCTAATCTGCCAGCAGCAGAAACCAACACTGAGTCCTTGATACGGCACCATTCCCTGGGCTGAATAGCCAGCTATCTGGTGGCAAGTTGATTACAATGAACAACATCTATCATGGAAGGGGCAGTGCTTTGTTCTTACAGCAATAAATACTCTGGATACAGACTTGCTTTCCCTGAATGCAATGCTTCTGCCAAAACTACCATCCGTGGACTTACAGAACACCTTATCCATCATCATGGTATTCCATACGGCTTCTGATTAAGGGACTTACCTCACAGCAGTGGGCTATGTGGCAATGGGCCCAGGCACATGGATTTCACTAGTCTCACTGTGTCCCTCATCATCCTAAAGCCGTTGCCTTGAAAGAATGGTGGAATGGCCTTTTAAAAACTTAGTCACAGTGCCATCTAGGTGACAATACCTTGAAGGGCTGTGGCAATGTCCTCCAAGAACAATGCAATATATGGCACTGTTTCTCGCACAGCTAGAATTCATGAATCTCAGAATCAAGGGGTGGAAATAGGAGTAGCACTACTCACTATTACATCTATTGATCCACCAGTAAAATTTTTGCTTTGATCTCTCTGACCTTACACTTTCCTTCTCTATTGATCTTAGTTCCAAAGGGAAGAATGTGTCCACCAGGAGACACAACAATGATTTCACTGAACCGGAAGTTATGACTGCGATCCAGCCACTTTGCACTCATGTCTCTGAGTCAACAGGCAAGAAGAGGGTCTGTACAGGCTAGAGTTTTTTTATCCTAATTATCAAGGAGAAACTGGGCTGTTACTATACAATGTATGTAAGGAAGTATGTAAATTACATACAATGTATGTAAGGTCTGGAATACAGGAATCCTTTAGGGTGTCTCTAAGTACTACCACGCCCTGTGATTCAAGTCAGTGCAAAACTAGCAACTCAATTCAAGCTGAACTGCTAAAGTCCCAGACCCTTCAGGAATGATGGCTTGAGTCACCCCACCAGGCAAAGAACGAAAACAAGCTGGGATGCTTGCTTTAGGCAAAGGAATATGGAAATAGTAGTTTAAATGATGTTAAAAGGTAGTTATAAATATCAGCTATGACCATGTGACCAGTTGCACATGAGGACTGTAATTGTTATATTTCTTACTTATTGTGTTATATAAACATGTTTATGTATATATAATCTAATAATTTGATATTTTTGTTTTTTTCCCTCTCTTATCGCCATATCATCCAACATAAGATGTACTAATAATAGTTAACTTTACATCATCATATCTAAGTTATAGGATATCAAGAAGAGGAGTGAACATTACTTACGACCTTTGCATCCTCCTCTGAGAATGGGTCAGTGTGTTTTTGGTTATGTACAGGATAGTTGGGTCATGTTGGGCAAAAGTAGGGCTTTGGTATTGTCTTTATTTGGAGATTAAGTATGACTTCTGGAGATGTGTATGGGTGCCAAGTTGTCAAGAGATAGGTTGTGACGATCACTTTTATGTCAATTCTACTAGGCAATAGTCCCCAGTTACTCAATCAAGCACTAATTCTAGGTGTTTCTCTGAAGGTATTTTGTAGATGTGATTAACATCTACAATCAGCTGACTGTAGTAAAGGAGATTATCCTCAATAATCTGGGTGGGTCTGGCCTAATCAGCTAGAAGACCTTATGAGCAAAACTGAGGTTTCACCGAAGAAAAAATTCTGCCTGTGTATGAAAGCTTCAACTCCTGCCTGAATGTTTCCAACCTGTCCTTTTATTTAAAAAAAAAAAAAAAAAAAAAAAATTTTATTTATTTTATTTTGGAGAGAGAGAGAGAGACAGCATGACTGGGGAAGGGAGAGGAACTAGCAGACTCCACACTGAGCACAGAGCCCAATGTGGGGCTCCATCTCATGACCCTGAGATCGTGACCTGAGCTAAAACCACATGTCGGCGATTCAGCCAACTGAACCACCCAGGTACCCCTAAATGCCAACCTGTCCTTCTTGATGACCTATCATACAGATTTTGGACTTGACTAGCCAGCACCCACAATTTTATAAGCCAATACCTTGCAGTATCACCACACACACACACACATTCCTATATGTATATACACATATATTTATCTAACTAGGTCTTTTTCTGGTGGAATTCTAATGGATACACTGCTCAACTCCTTTTCTGAATCCAGAAGAATGCTGATACCAATACTTGACAATAACATATAAGAAAAGAAAATTATAGACCAATACTGTTCATGAATTACAGACACAAAATTTCATAATAAAATGCTAACAAATCAAATGCAGCAATATAAAAATTATTACAATACATCATGACCAAGTGGAGGTTATTCCCAAATGAAAGTTGGCATAATATTAGAAAATTGATCACTGAACTTTATCACTTTAACAGAATAAAAGAGAAAAGCCATATCACCATCTTAATAGAGCAGCAAAAGCATTTGACATTCCACATTCATCTGTGGTAAAAATGACCACATTGCACATTCATCTGTGGTAAATGAGAACTACAAGGGAACTTTCCAGAGTGTGATAAAGAGCATCTATAAAAACCGACAGTAAATTTGTTAGTAGTGAAATATTGACTACATTCCCCCTAAGAATGGGAATAAGGCAAGAATAGCCATTCTTAACACTTCCAGGCATCGTTGCACACAGAGGTCATAACCAGTGCAATAAAGCAAGAAAAGGAAATGACAAACATAAAGATCTGTAAGACAAAGTAAAACTCTTTATTTACAGATAGCACGATTGCTTATGTTGAATGGTGACTCTACCACTTGCTTTGTGGTAATAGCTTTGTGATCTTGGGCTAATTACTTAGTATAACAAACCTTATTGTCCCCATCTGTAAGATGGTGATACCAAGTATAAAGATGAGATGAAATAATACATGTAAAGTGTTTAGCACCATGTCAGGCTCATGAGATATTAGCGTTGATAATGATAGTGGTAGTAACTTAAACAATCAAGGAGTTTATCCAGAGTTTTAACTTCTCTATGCTCCATTTCCTCATCTGTTAAATGGATAATACTATAGCCTACCACAAAGGGTTCTGTGAGGATTACAGAGCAAATGTATATAAAGTGCTTAGAACATTGCCTGACACAAAATAAGTGTCGATAGCGTTATCTACTTTTATTATCATTTAATTATATGTTCCACACTAAGAATAATCCCATATTTTTAAGTTGTTCTCTAAGAAGCCACCTTAAAAGAAAGGATTTGGGATTCAATCTTCTTGGTGAGAAACATAGCAGAGCTTCTCTAGAATGCTGAAGTGATATGTAGCCAAAGAAATTTAATCAGATTCAATAAGGAGTTATTGAATACCTGTAATACTCCATACCAGTCACTGCTAGGCACATTTATGTATTTTAATCTCCTCTAATCTTAAACTAACTTTTGGGTGGGTACTACTCTCAGGCCCATTTTATGGGAAACTGAGACACAGAAAGATCAAATAATGGGCCCAAAGACCCACTGCTAGTAACTGACCAAGTTAAAATATCTTTTCAAAGCCTCCAAGTCCCAGCATTCTGAGCACTTCTTAGTCATGTACAAGACTAAGCTCTGAACTAACCTCACCAGCTTGTATTTATTCTTTGTGTACAGATAAAATTAGTTAGTCAAAAGCATTTATTCTAAATGTCCAAATTAACACTGCAAGTGTGTGTCAAATTAATCCAAACTGTTGGGGGGCGGGGGCAGGAAGAGGGAGGGAGAAGGTATCACTCCATTCCAAGTATTTTGGATCAACACCAGCGTTTCTGCCCCAGTCTTCTAGACTCTATGCCATGAGGAAGAGAAATCAGGGTGTATAATATATGGAATCTCACCAAACTCCATGCCAATTCTTGCCAGGAAAAAAAAAAAAGCAGCAGCTAAAAATGTAACCTATGCTGGATCCTTACACAAAGTCAGCCTTCATTACTTACTGCTACATGTTGGTCTAGAAGAAATATTTCATTAACTACACTCTTGCTGTAGATTTTATCTAGTTGCCATAGAAACTTTGGAGGAAAAGCTTGTTTTTAACCCTTGGACTAGGTTTGCCACCCAGTTTTATAGCTCTATTTAAAGAGCCCCCTTGTTATTTTAAACTCTTCCCCTTCTGCTTGCCTGTTTTCTCCTGTGAGAAAGCTGGACAGGACCTGATCATGACCTTCAAACTGCCACTTACTGTGATTTTGAAGGCCCAATTTCTGAGAGGAGATGGCAACAGCCAACAGTGCTTTTCTGTGTTCATCTGCGACATGGGCTCTGGTCACAATGGAATTTTTTTAAGCTGAAGTTTCACTTCATTGCAAATAAAATGAACTCTTATTTCTATCATACCGCTGCCAAGCAAGCTCCCCCACCTAGCCCAAGTCTTCACAAAAGGCATCACGAGCCCCACCCAACTCCCCAGACAGCCTCTAAATTGGAAGTGGACGGTTTCTAGATGCCCTGAGTCCTTCTGTCCGCCCACATGCCCCTGCTCACTGCTCCTGGGGTTTCTTAATACATCACCAGAGTTGTGCTGATCTGCACAGCTTTCACTTCCCCGAGGGACGTACATGTGTATCTCAGAACAGAAATCTAGGCTCAGTTTACAGCCTGTGGGCTCCCAGGATATGAACTCCTGCCTGTCTCCATGCTGGATGACATCTTTCTAACACTGTCCCTTTGTTCTCCTGGCTGAGAGCTCATTTGGTGCATATGGACTTTCTCATCTGGTTACAATTCATTCTGTTCTATAGGAGAGAGGTGGGTGTTGGACGATGGGTTGTATTTAGTGGAGTCAGTTAGGGCCTGGCCTTGCTCTGGTTTGGAGGGAAGGTGGAGGGTTGGATGCTGGGCATTTGGGGATGTTAGAAAACGTAGCCTGTGGAGGACAGAAGATGGATTCCAACCTCTTTGAATTTTGGTCGTAGATGGAGGTGTGGTTGGGTACCATGGCTGAGAACAATTTCACATAAATAACATACTGCTTTTGCCAAAGCAGATATGGTCTCCCAAAGACGAAGTGGAGGTAGTAGCCTCATCTGTGTCCAGATCATGACTGCCACTCCATGGACTTAGCCTCTCGAGGTGAAGACAAAAATTGAGTGCTATGGTCTACCAAGGAGCTTGAAACTGCCAGGTAATTCCACCTTGCAGGAGGGCCACCCACTCAGAACATCTTGTATTAGAGCTTTCATGGTTAGGGAGCCCCAGAGAAAAGCCTGGATGACTCCCACAAGCAGAGGGAAAAAGAAAGATTCATTGCAACCTGTTCTGTTCCTGTGATTACTAACAAGTGAGATAAGCCAGCTCATCAGTGAAACACTCCCTGGAGATGAAAGGGCTTCAGGGTTGCCAAGATAGGCAGTCTTGCCCTGGTAGGAAGTCCAAAGAACAACTGCGGCTGGGTGGGTGTCTATACCTGGCTCTAGGCTGGCAAACACTCCGGGTGAGCCCTAGATGTGGGCAAGGAGGAATTTCAGTTGCATCTATGGGCTACTTTGAGCTACAGACTCCTTGTCTGTCTCATTTCTGAGACAGCAAAGCCCAGTACATAGTAGATGCTGAAGAAGTGTTTGTTAAACGTACACCAGGTTGTTTTTTGCTTTGGGGGTTTTTTGGGACTATAGATCATAGATTTCTTTCTTTCTTTTTTTTTTTAATAATAGCTTTATTGGGATATACATCATATATTATGAAATTAACCCTTTTTTTTTTTTTTTAAAGATTTTAGGTATTTATGTATTAGAGAGAGAGAGAGAAACAGCATGAGAGGGGAGAAGGTCAGAGGGAGAAGCAGGCTCCCCACTGAGCTGGGACCCTGATGTGGGGCTCGATCCCAGGACTCCAGGATCATGACCTGAACCGAAGGCAGTCGCTTAACCAACTGAGCCACTCAGGCGCCCGAAATTCACCCTTTTAAAGTATATAATTCAGTGGGCTTTAGTCTATTCACAGAGTTGTGCAATGATCACTACTATCTAATTTTATAACATTTTTATCACTTCTCTCAAAGACTCTGTCCCCAGGAGCCATCATTCACTATCCCCGATGCCTCAGTCCCTGGCAACCACTAAGTTACAGTCTGTCTCTGACCACAGATTTCTGACCAGTGCATTCAACAGATTTATGGACCTCTGCATAAGCACACAAGCAAAATTTCTACCCAGGTCATGCTCTTCAGAAAGCATTCCTTGTGCTATCCTGGTTCTAGCTAATCCAGCCTCATCCTTTCTATCACTTAAAAGAACAGATGGCTTCAGCCTCCTCCAGGCCAAGGCTGAGTCTCTGTATTGCCAAACATGTTGATGAGCACTGAAATTCAGCCCAGAATCACAATGAAAGCAAATGTGAAATACCTGGACATCGCCAGAGTAATTCAGGCATGTCCCCGTGCTTTAGCACCGTGTAGCCACTACATGGGTGATCCACTCTTGTGCACTAACTCTTAGCAAAAATGGAATCTAGGACATGCCAGATCAGTGATGAGAGGTCAAGCCTGGTCTGAAAAGATAGCATTGAAGGTGGACAATGGAGTCAGCCATGGGAATTCACATGAGGAGGCACCAAGTGCTGTCTTAGGATGAAGCCTCAAACCTGAAGCCCAGGGATGTGAACTTGCACTGGGAGCAGGGGGCTTAGCCTGAAGATCAAGCCCAAGGCAGACTTGGTCCAGGAGCTAGGATGGGCGGCCAAGTACTGAACACAGGAACTGTGGAGGCTGAACAGGGTGGTTCCAAGGACTATTGCCAAATAGCTTGTTGCTACCTCAGTCAGATTTATTAGCCCAGTTCAGCAGTTTTTGCCTGGGAGCATTTTAAGGGCACCACAGGTTTGACACGGGGAACTGAGAATCATTGATGGATAACAATGTGGAGGAGGTTTGGTCTTCCTTTAACAGCTTAGCCTCTTTAGAAAATGAAAGTTGGTGAAAACAGTTCTCCAGTTCTAAGAACATCATGGCAGCTTCCCTTAGAGAAAGTGGTGAGACTGTATTCTATCTATGGTCGGTGGTTAACACGGCTTTTTCAGGCTAGAATGTGAGCTTCTTGTAGGGGTTGTCCATGTCATTTTCATTTTCTGTCCCAAGTGCCTAGCAGTGTCTGGCACATTATAACCACTCAATAAAGATTTATTTAGTGAGTAAATAAATTTCTAGTACCTGTCTCCAGAAAAATATATGCTGCTTCTTTTTTCTAACTTCTCAAAGAGATAGGAGAGAAATAACTGTGTAAGATTTTCCCCAGAATTCACTGGCAAAAATAGTACCTTTCCTCCAAAAATCACTGTATTGGGTAGGGAAAATTATGATAAAATGTAAATCACTTCTTAAAATGTGTGCTTTTAAAATATGCTACTCTTATCAGGAGAAAAAATGGTACAGCACATCCAAGAGGAAGATATGTGAGCTGAATAAAGATTAAAAAAAAAAACAAAACACAACACAACACTTGATGTGAAGCCAGAGAAACGAGCCCTTAATGCTGATGGAGAGACGGCAAATACCTTGCCTGCGTGTTGACCCTTTTCCTCCCATGCTCGTGGCAGACAGTGCTAATCAAGGCTAGGCTATTCTTTCCCACCAAACTGAGGTTTAACTTTAGAATTCTTGCCAACACTGTATTTCATGCAGTCATTACTGGGTGGTTGGTGTTGATAGACATAATACAAGCCATTAGTCCTGGCTGAACTAGAACACAGGAAGGACAGGGCTGTGAAAGAATGGGAGGTCATTTACAGAAGACAAGAAGGGGACCTGGGCGGAGCCCCAGTGGGCAGCAGAGATCCTTAGTCTGGCTCAAGCCTTCTCTGCAGGTTGGTGGGTGCCTGCGAACGGTCTCAGCCTAACTCAAGGAATGCCCTGAGGCTGGGTCTGAAACCCAGACAGAAAAAAAAGGTCCTGTTTTCCAAGAAACCCAAGAAGCTAAGCTAAGAAGTGAGGTGACTTGGCAAAGTCTGTTACCCCAGGCCTGAGTCTAGAGAAGCAACCAGTTTACTGGAGGGGGAGTGAAGTAACTCAATTCTGCACCAGGCTGAGGGAATAACTGAGCCTGCCCAGGAGACATGCCTCAGCTACAGGCTGCCTGGACCCCAAGCTCCCCTGGCCGTGTGGAAAATCCCGATGTTATCCAGTTGTAGGGAGCAAACTGCATCTGCCCATGTTGGGGGGTGACAGGAAAACAAGGAAGGAAGGACTTGTTTCAGAAGTGAAGGGGTGCTCTCTGAGTCCCAGGCAGCCGGTTGGAGGAGAACCCTTTCTTCTGTCTTCCCAGGAGGGGACAAGAGACAATTACCTCGAGCATAGCCTTTTGTTTGGCATGCTTCGCCTCTCTTCATTGCCTAGCTCTGTAGGGCATGGCCTTCAGTTCCTCTTTTGAGGTGGCGCAATGAAACCCCAGACAGGCTACATGATGAGGTCTCCGACATCCAGCGAGGCAGCTGGGATCAGCCTTTAGGGTCTTGTTTGAGACCGCATTTCCCACTGAGCAGTGCTGACTCATGTGGGCTGAAAGGAGAGAAAGCCTGATGCCCGACAGCTCCCATCCTAAGGCTCCCATCCTAAGGTAATCAAATGACCCCCAAGAGAGGTGGGCGGGAGGAACGGCTATGTACCTAGTCTGAGTTTTCCACAGCCTTTTTCCTGAGAAGGTAGACACATTTTCTGGCCTTATGTGGAAGGGACTCAATACACAGTTTTTGATGTTGAGAATATCCTTCTAATCTGTCTGTTTGGCTGTGGATCAGAAGAGTCAGCGTGCGGGCTGGCCCACCCTTTCTCAGAGGCGCTGCGAAGTAAGTCAGGAAGACTTGGATTCCAGCGTGAGCGCTTACTAGCTCTGCAGCCTTGAGTTATTACTTTTACTCTCTGAGCAACTGTACCTTTAGGACACAACTAATCACTTCTTAAGGGCTGGCCTGAGGATTAAGAGCGTATGGAGACAGCATGACACATAATAAATGATCGATAATGCTAAATCCATCCCTCCCAGGCAAAGATGGAGGCTGGTGTTTCCGGCTCCTACAAAGTAGGCAGCACAGGAAAAGTCAGCGTTCGAGCGGATTCTGGACTCCTGCATTTCCAGCTACCCAGGCCAAGCTCTTTCCAGGCTGTCTCACCGGCCTGCAGGCTCAGGCTGGGGGTGAAGGGGACATTGGGGACAAGGTACCCGGCAACTCAGCAGGCCCAGCGGACCCTGCAGCCTCCGGGGCCCCGGCTCCTAAGTAGAGGCAGGCAGCTGTGTGCTGCCCTCGGGGCTGCTTTTGGATTCATTTCAAATGAAGCACAATTTGGAGAGAATTAGAATCATTTTGTTGGGAGGTGACAAAGGCAAGGAAGTCTGAGGGGGGAGTTGGAATTAAGGAGAGCTGAAGCAGCGAACGATACCTCAACGGCGATCCCAGTCACCAGGGGATGCTCCAAAAGGGCACCTCAGCTAGTGGCTCCCCGGATCCCCTTCCCAGGTAAGACAGCAGGAGCACATCTCAGAGTCCTGTCCCAATCTCCTCCCCTTCCTCACAGGGTCGGGTCTTCTCTCCTCTGCCGCGCTCAGCATCTGCCAGCTTCCTCAGCCAAGCCCACAGCCTGCCAGGAGGTCAGGTCCAAAACACAATTGCAACAGCAATAGTGAAGGCTGAGCAAACAGCCCTGAAATGATGATGAAAAGCTGAACCGGGGGAGCAGGCCGACTGTCTGGGAATGACACCAGAATGATAAATCAGGGCAACAAGTCCCCAAGTTCTCCAGACCGGGAACTTAACCGGGAGTGGTGGCTACTCCTCCTGAGCACCTTCTGGAAAAGCGGCACCCTTTCTTTTAAATACGTTCACGTGATGGTTGTGAAGACCGCGATGAAAAGCCATTGCAGCAAAGCGGGAAAGCAGGACCGGGAGGCCCTAGAGAAGGCAGTCAAAGGCTGACATGTTTTTAAAAAATCATTCTTCCCTAGCAACTCCTGGTAGTGGTGCCCTCTGGGAAGCCTCCAGCGCAGCCTGGGGGCTTTGTCCTGAGAGACTCAAAACTCTTGCAAGGCAGCAAGGGGACAGGTCCCCGGAACCCCCGGCCCCGGCGGGGACTCAGAACTGTGGTGCCGGGAGGTGAGCCTCGGGGCCGTGCTCGGGGCGTGAGCAGAGGCTCCACAGGAACACAGGCCCGGGGAAGGGAAGGTTGGCCCGAAACGGGGATGAGGGGAGTCAGCACAGCACCAAGACCTCCGAAGCCATCTCCTTCCTCCTCGCGAGCCATGCGGCCCCTGGTCGCAGGTTCCCAGGGAGCGGCTACATGTACCTTCAGAGGAACCAGCCTTCTAAGACCTTGAAAGAACCGGGGGTCTCTCCAGCTGAGGCGAGTGTGCCATTTCTTTCTCCAAAATGTCTTCCTGGTTTTCCTTTTCCTCTCTTCATTCTCACATCACTCTAGCCCAGGCTGTGTTACGTGTCTCTTGGATAACTGCCATGGCTCCTAGGTGGCCCTCTTGGCACAGTAGCTCCCTTCAGAGTCTTCCTGGGCCGTTAAGACCTTCTTCCTAAACGACTTTCTGTATCATGAAATTCCCTACATCAGATTTTATGCTGATATCCCGGGATGCAGTGTCTGGAGCTCAGACCCCTCTGTCTGGCTCTCCAAACCCTCCATAATCTAGCCCCAGCTTCTACAGCTCATGGAGAATCTGGCCTTTCCATCCCAGCGAAGCTGGGCTCCTCCCTGGTCCACGTTCACACCAGACTCGTCCTCACCTCCATTTCTTATTCCCCCCTCCTGCTGTGCCCTCCTCACCCTCTCTGCCTAATCAAATTCTACCCCTCCTTCAAACCCAGCTGCAGTTTCATTTATTCCTTGCCCTTCAGGACTTCTTAGGCCCCCGTGATCTCACTCTGAATTTCCGCTGAAGTCAGTGGTTCAATGTGACTCTTGATGAGATTCTGATTGTCTCATTTGTCTAGCTAGTGTGCAAGGGATTTGAGAGCAGGGCCACTGCTTGTATCCTTCAGTGGGAACCTACAGAACCAGAAAGACCACGATGTTCACATATAATAGGGTCACAATTCATGCTTGTTGGCTCTACAAAGTCCAGGGTGACCTTGAATTACAGTGAGGTCATTCATTCATTCAATAAATGCCCATTGAATAGCTACTATGTGTCACAATCGTGCTGAAGATCAAAATATGAAAAAGGCAGGCATGGTCCTAGGGGAACTTATAGAACAGTGGAAAAGATAGACAGTTAAACAAGCAGTTATGATACAGACTAGCATGATGATGCTCTGATAGGAACAAATAGCATGCTATGGGGGTACTGAATGAGGCCAACTCACCAAGTCCTGGGAAATCACAGAAGGCTTCCCAGGGCTGGTGTTTCTTAAAATAAGACCTCGAGTTAGCTGGTGAAGGGTGTTAGAGAGAATGAGAGAAGATTAGTTTAAAAAAACTGAAAGAGATTTAAAGTAGCTTGATCATTTCTCAGAATGATACCTTGGTTTTCCTCTATTTACTTAAAGGAACGTTATGCCAAAAAAATTATTAAATGATAATGTAATGATCTAAATCTATTAATCTATCCACCCACCTACTGTATTCTTAGCCAAGTGTACACAAGTCCTGAGTACTTGCTAGACATGGTCTAGGTGGGAGTATGAGGATACAGTTTTTATAGCAACTCTAGATTTTCATTCTTAGCTGCCTGAGATGTTTGGAATAGAGTTGCTTACAAATAGAGGGTGGGGAAGAAGGGGGAGGAAGGAGGGATGGAATGGACTCACACACCCTATTGCTATTCATAGCATTTCTTTTTCAACCAAAACATGGGAATAATCTGACTGCCAAGCTATTATGGATGAAACGAAGAGACTGCCTATGTACAAATCCGTATTCCCTATTACTAAGATCCAAAGGGCGAAGGCCCATCCCAGCTGCATTTTCACAAGTTTAGATCAGCAGGGTAGTTCCTTGGACAGAAAGGCAGCAAATTTACACATCACCCATTTCTCAGAACGGAGTCACAGCCTGGATGTACTGGCATTTTATTATGCGACTTCTGGATGACTTATCTAATATTGTCTCATTAAATTTTAAAGAACACAAGTGGTTTTACAAATAAAACATGGGATTCCAGGGTGCAAAAATGAATGGTTAAATCCAACTAATATTTTTAAGTTCCTGAAGGAATTGAAGTATGAGGGCTGTGTGTTTATGCAGGAGAAGAGATAATATTTTGTGACCGAATATTCTCCCAGTCACGCTGAGACCGTCCTAGCTGGGGACCTCTGAGCACAGAGGCATGGTGTCGTCTAGCTCACCGAGCTCTATCCTCATTTGTCCCAAGTACTGCCGCCTTCAGTTGCTGTGTGGAGCAATGGCTGGACCTCAGCATCTCATGCTAAGTATTCAGGGCACAAACATCAAACTCCTCTTTGTTGTCTATGGTGAAAAGCTGAGGAACACACCCAGGACCCTGCAACTCTACCGACTGGCTTGGAAACAGGAAGGCTCGGGCTGCGGTATTCAAGCACATTAAATGGCCGGCATTATCCGGAGCCCGCAGCCTGAGTTCATTGTCTTGCAGGTCTTTGACGCCGAGTCGGCTGGAGAAAGGCTGGGCGTAATTAGCTGGCCTGGTGAAAAGGGCTTCGCTCGTACCACATGCCTGGTTTTTGTCCTCAGAAGAGGGTGTTAATCTGAGAAAGGGTGAGCCTCTAGGGAGATACATTGGTGAAGAATTTTGAGGCTGTGTGGCTGGCTATCTTGTTACGGTGACTTTCAGGTGGGGAGGAGATCTCCAGTCAGAATTCAGATTTAGGCCAGGACATTTACCAGGGATAGAATCTAATGGAATCCGGCTGTTGACAATTGTGCACAGTGAGCTGTGGGCTCCTGTGTTGGGGGAATGAGATATAGTTTTCTAATAAATTCTTCCCAGTCTATATGAGTTGTTTCCAGGTACTTAAATGACTCAATAACTTAATTTTTCACTTTAAACCATGCTCTGTACAGGAAACAAGGCTGACATTATTAGGATTTTCAGACTTTAGATATGCCTCTTCCGGCCAGGCTAGTTTCAGACCCTGGGGTAGCATTGCAGAAATATTTCTTATAAATGATAATAAATAACCCACACTGTTCTTTGGAAAAGCAGAATCAGTCTTTTCAATGGCATGGAAAAGCACTGCAATGAGGAGAATATGGAGGTTTTTAGCACTCTGTAGACATAAATACAATCTCTCTGAGTGGAGGGTCTCCCACTCATATTGCCAGCTTCCCTTTGCCAGACCGTAAGTTTCCTCTAATTCCTGGGCCCTTTAGCTTGTAATTTTTTGAACAGCCAAATATATTTCCTTTCACGAGGACCCTACTAATCTGAACAGGCTAACAAGCTTCCCGTTCCCCCTCCTTCCTTCCTAGTGTGATCGTGGTCTCCAAGCTGACTCTGTCACCCATCTCAGCGGTTCCGTCCCCTGACACACCCACCTGGAGCCTGGCTGTGGAGATGCATCCTCAGAACTTGAGAGCAGGCTTAGCTGTGCCGAGACCAGCTGCGGGGATTTAACCATGAGACAACTCAGGACTTCAGCATTTGAACAGAACCTGAAAGTCATTTGTTTTGATGTCCTTCTCCACCAGTCATTTCTCCTCTAGTTGAAATCCTCACTGCTTTCTAAGACAGCTTTGCGTAACAGCCAGACATCACCAACTGCCATAAAGATCTCCCGCCCCTAACCCCAGGCGTTCTACTTCAGGCATCCCATTTCCCTTATGTATCCCCAGTGCAGCCCTCCCCACAATGATCATAGCTAGTTGTTTATACGTTATATCGTTTTTTCCTGCCGAACTCTCGAAGGCAGGAGCCCTGTCATATTTATCTTTGCATCTCCATTGTCGCTGACAAGCAAGAGTTGAAAAGAAAGGGGCACCTCTTCTAGCTTTCCCTTCAGCACTAATTCATCTCACTCTATCAGTCAACCAAAACAATCTATTTAGCTATTCCGTAGTTCAATCCACATTTCTCCAACCTGTTTGAAAAGATATCATGAAAGATCCTGTCAAGTAGCCTTCTAAAACCCAAATGTATTCCCCTGGTCTTTGGGTTTAATACTTCAATTTAAAACATGGAAATGGGGTTAACTGGGTGGCTCAGTCGGTTAAGCGTCTGCCTTCAGCTCAGGTCATGATCCCAAGTTCTGCATTGGGCTCTCTGCTCAGTGGGGAGTCTGCTTCTCCCTCTCCCTCTTCCTCTTCCTCTGCCTCTCCCCTGGCTTGTGCTTTCTTTCACTCATTCTCTCTCAAATAAAATCTTAAAAAAAAAAAACCATGGAAATGGATTTCATTTGTGTTATTTCTTTTTAGTGAATCCACGTGAGAATCTGGTAATCATGTATTCCCTCCCTTTCTACATTTTAACAAACTATTTGTTAGATAATGCGTCTTAGAAATTTGTTGGTGGTTAATGTTAACCAGTCAGAAGTTTCCGGAATCCATCTCTGAAATGTGGGGTAAACTTTATCCCTCTGATCTGTGGATATTCATTCCTTGTTCAAAGATTGTTAACACTTGTTCCTCAAGCATATCTTTAAATTATTTTCGTTCCCTGGAAAGTAATTTATCTGCTCTCACAAACTTGTATGTATTTCAAATGACCAGCTGCTCTCAATATGTTTGTCCCCAACCAGGGCTTCGCCCCACATCTCCAGGATGTATCCTCGCTGATGAAGGAAGATGAAAAACGAACTCATTCCTGCCCATTGGGGTAGTGTAACTCTGGGATGGGGAGCGTGGTGAGAGTCTGGAAGAGAGCCAGCTATTGGCAGAAGTAGATTTACCATGATGCTAATGGAGTTCAATCTTCAGGGTCCTTCACTAATTGTGTATTCTTTTTCTTAAAACTGTTCTGCCAAATTGTGTAACCTTCAAAGCACAGATACATGGATCTGCCCTTGGGTCTTGGGTAAGCTCACGTATTATGCTTCCACTGAAAGTGTTCTTATGGGTATTGCAAATAACCAGGCTATCAAAGCAAGAAATGAAAATATAGGGGTGTTTTATAGGCTAACCAGAGGCTTGAACTACTCAGTACTGATACCATAATTTCAGCAAGAATTTAGGAAATTCACTTAACCTCATTGTTATTTCACTCCTAGTTGACACTCATTCAGTGTTGACCCACTATGGCTTTACCCCAATTTAACAATAATTTGATAAATAAAAGTATTTGTTGACATACATATAAAACAGAAGAATTAACCTTTCAGAATGAGCATTTATTCAGTGAAGGGATTGATTTAATGAATGAGTACCAAACAAAGAAAAAAGAATGTGTAAGATTTATAGTTGGGAGAACAGACTTCTGAACACAAGCTAAGAAGCAGCAGAAGCTTGAACATATCCCTTCATCTGCATCAGTCTTAATTCCCCTTCTGGAAAATGGAGATGACAATACTTCCTGATAAAGAGATTGTAAAAATTGATACCATATATACTAACATACTTTGTAAACTGTGGAGACGATCTATAGATGGATGGTGTTATCTCCTCAAATCACCAAAATTGATTGATTTACAAAAATTTAATTTACACAAACTTTTTTTTAAGAATTTTTTTTTTTAAAGATTTTATTTGACAGAGACATAGCGAGAGAGGGAATACAAGCAGGGGGAGCAGGAGTGGGAGAAGCAGGCTTCCCGCGGAGCAGGGAGCCCGATGCGGGGCTCGATCCCAGGACCCTGAGACCATGACCTGAGTCAAAGGCAGACGCTTAACGACTGAGCCACCCAGGCGCCCCTACACAAACTTTTCTGAGTGCAATCTGTACATACTATTGGCAGTCATGTAGCGCATGAGTTAAAAATTTGTCAATGACAATGCAAATATCAAGTACTATACAGATCACTATCAGTTTAAACATCAATAAAATATCTTACCTTAAGAGTAAAATATCTCCAGTCCAGATCCTGCTTTTTTCCATTCAGTACAGTAGAAATGTTAATGATGTTGGGAATTATACTGGAAGTTCAGGATCAATAGACTCGTTATCCAACATTGTTATAGGATAAATATTCCTTCAGTTCCTTCTTTTAATGTGCTCCAGAGTCTAGGACATTTTGCTGATACTCCCCAGCCCAGGAAAACATCTCTCTAGATTTCCAGAGTGCTTGCACCTGAGGGTTCTGTCCGCTTTTTTTCTCCCCATAATAACACAAACTTCCAATTTGAGGATGACTTTCCATTCAGAAAAACAACCTTGGACAATAGTCTTAGGTTGCCCTTGAGATGCTTAAGCTCCTACATGGCAGAAAGATTTTTGTACCTGTTTCCTTTCAGAGGTCGCTGGAAGACTCGGGAAGACTTCAAGCCTCTCCGAGATGTCCGAGCACCTAGCTTGCAGGATCGATCTGTTGAGGTGGAAGGCTATTGCCTAATTTAGCTTAGCTCTGCTTACCAGCCATTTAAACATAGATTCTTCTCCTCACAATCTGTTGTTCTACAAGGAGGGCCTCATTTCACAAAATTCCATGCCGAGTGGAGCTTCCAGGCTCAACAGAGACAACTGCATTCATTACCACCAGCTCTTTCAATTCAGAGAGGAATCCTGTTTCAGTTCATTATCTCTCTGAGTTCTGGCTTCATCAGTCTCCATTAGGAAGTACGTTGCCTTTCTGCCAAGAGGCACCGAAGGTGAATGGCCCAGCTCCCTCCAACAGGTGCCAGGAGCCTCCTCCTCGCCAAGCCCTCCCCTCTACTGCTCTGTCTTCTGTAGGCCAGAAACCCAACTTCCCTCATTAGGGAGAATAGGTCTCTGCTGAAACCAGCTCTGACACACAGAGCGCAGATAGCATGTTCTTTCTGTACCTCCCTGTTCCCTTTCCTTCATGGCTGCCGGTCCTAGAATCCTCCATTGCTGCCACTGGGAGTTGGCTCACCTCAAATACAACTCTGTTCCCCAAAAGGATACAGACTGGGTGTTCAACCCCCTTTCTCAGCATCTCCCCCCTACTAGTGAACCTATGGCTTTCAAAGAAGGAAAAAGGAGAAGGAAATAAGAAATCAAGGCCAATTTTGGACAGTAGAAGGAAGGGTGAGGCAGACAAAGAAGAAGAAAGATGTGGGGTGAGAGTGTTAGGACATGGGGGCACCTGCCTGGAGTCAGAAACCCTTCCCAGGAGAGCAGAGGCACCCAGGCCCATAGGCCTAATGTACCATTTAATTGGCATGAAAAATTAGTCTCATCAATCCTTAGTTTTATTTAAAAATCAGTAAGATGGAACTAAAACACATTTATGTTTGTGCACTGGTGGGGTTTTCTTCTACCTTCACTCTTGTCATTTCTTTCCCTTCTCTAAGTTTAGTAAAACAAATAAAAACCCAGACCCTGTGTAGCATAAAACATCAAAACCGTCAAAGGAGACAGTGTACGTGAACAACAAAAAGATGTGTCTGTTTTGTAGACTCTCAGCTCTGAAGGATCTAAAGTCCCCTTCATACCCCCTCAGGAGGTTCTTCATGTAGCCCCCTACACGATGGAGGTAGGACCAGAACCTCCAAGATTCGCCATGCACTTGAGGGAGCAGACCCCTGTCCCCTCAGATCTCTCCACCACCTTCTCACACACCAGCCTCAGTGCTGCCTTCATTCCCAACAGCCAGCACCTGCCCCTCCTGAAAAGGACCCTCAGGTCTGCACACAGACTGCAGAAGTGATTGGGAATTTCCATCTTGGGGAGAAAGGTAGGGTTAGGCCTTAACAACCAATAATTATTGATTGCAGGGGTGTCAACTATCCAGCTCTCTGTCTGTCCTTTGCTGATGAAGAAGACTTTGAAGTAAGACCTCCTCTGTCTCCTAGAGCAACTCTGTGAGACTTTGCTTGATACTTTTCTATACCCCTCTTCCTGATCCCACTCCCCACCCCCGAATTTTTCCAGGGAAGGTTTCCTAATAAATCACTTTCACATGATCCCTCATCCCAGCAGCTGCCTCTGAAGATCCCAATCTAAGACATCCTAGAATGGAGCCAAGAAGGGGAGAGAGAGAACAAGCCTCCAGCAGGTGGGAGGGCAGGACATTGCAGCAAGGGGATAAGAGAGAAGGGCTTGACCTAGAGACTGAAAGGAGACTGATGGGAAAGTAAAGAAACATTTTGTACCATCTTCCAGTTCCCTTATATCTTCTAATAGTAATTGTGTGTGTGTGCATGCACACACATGTGGGTATATAATTTTCCTTTTTCCTTTCTGGTAAAGGACTATACGGCACGACCTTGGGATATTATAGGCATAACTAAAGAGATGCATGTTATTTTACCCCAAAATGTATTTTCTTTATATTTTCCTAATTTTGGTGACAACAAAACAGCTTTGACAGGAAATAAAATAAAGGAAAACACAGTTGAAAGAAATGGTATTATAGGAGCCTCCAGCAAAGTAACTGCAGGATATGGCAGGAATAGGTGGTGGGAATGAAGAGGCGTCTCCTTTCTGATTTCACAGAGGTACCTATTTGATCCTCTCCCCCCCAGGTCCTGAACTTGAGGGCCAGGCCCATTTCTGTCATGGATCTGAGAGTCTTGGCTGAGACTCTTAACCTCTGCATCTCCTTTCTCCCTCTGTAATATGAATGACAATTATGAAACTAGCATCTGTTACGTCTTGCTTTCAAGATGCCAGTGCTTTAAAGTTATTAATATTTAACCTATGCAACAATCCTTTGAGTAGCTATTACTATCTTTATTTTACAGACAAAAAACCAAGGCACAAAGAGATAAGAGAAATCTGCACAGTTACATGAAAAAATGCTTAACATCACTAACCATCAGGGAAATGCAAATCAACACCACAATGAGATATTACCTCACACCTGTTAGAATATCTAATATCCAAAAAACAAGAAACAACAAGTGTTGGCGAGGATGTGGAGAAAAGGGAACCCGTGTACACTGTTGGTGGGAATGCAAGCTGGTGTAGCCACTCTGGAAAACAGTACGGAGGTTCTTTAAAAAATTAAAAATAGAACTACTCTATGATCTAGTAATTCCACTTCTGGGTATTTATCTGAAGAAAATGAAAGTACTAACTCGAAAAGATATTGGCACCCCCATACTTATTGCAGCATTATTACAATAACCAAGATATGGAAACAACTTGTGTCCATTGATGGACAAATGAATAAAGAAATTGTGGTATATATATATATATATATATATATATATATATATACAATGGAATATAATTCAGCCATTAGAAAGAAATGAGATCTTGCCATTTGCAACAGGATTGATAGAACTTGAGGGCATTATGCTAAGTGAAATAAGTCAGAGAAAGAGAAATACCATATGATCTCACTCATATGTGTAATCTAAAATAAACAAACTCATAGATACAGAGAATGGAATGGTGATTACCAGAGGTGGGGGTTGGAGGGTGGGCAAAATGGGTGAAGGAAGGTCAAAAGGTACAAAATTCCAGTTATAAGTAAGTCATAGGAGTGTAACCAACGTATAGCATAGGGACTACAGTTAATAATACTGTACTGCATGTTTGAAAGTTGCTAAGAAAGTAGATCTTAAAAGTTCTCATCACAAAAAAATTTGTAACTAGAGTGACAGATGTTTAGACTTATCATGTGGTGATTTTACAATATAAGCAAAATAATGAATCACTATGTTGTACATTTGAAACTAACATAATGTTATATGTCAATTATTCCTCAAAAAAAAAATGAAACAAAATCTGCTTTTCCTACTTCACATAGTTGTGAGGAAGAAACAAAATAATGTATGTGAAAATCCTTTGACAATTCTAATGCACCACACATGTGCCATACAGTATCCTCACTACTCTTGTAACTAGTAGTGACCACATTAATAGTTGCTATCAGAGCTACGGACCTATCCATGTTATAAATAATCCTTCCCTAAAGGTCTCACAATACTGAAAGGCTATATTCCTGGAAAGGGTATAATGGGGCATTGTTGCCTGTAGAATATGTTTACTTGGAGTTTACAAGTTGCTTTCTGTCTGTGGTGGGGAACCTCAATTTGAACATAATGTCTCTCTCTAGTATCTAGTTGTATCTGAAGGATGAGCAAAGCAGGCTAACCAGGGAGCTCCTGAGGAGACCTAAGAGAGGAACTACAGAGATGGCTATTGGCCCTGCCCTTAGCATCTGCTTTGGGTTGAAACATAACAACAAAACAGCCTTTGTTAGGGCATAGAACAGATCCTTCCCTCCTAGCCCTCAGAATGAACCAACCCATAAACTTAACCAAAATTTGGAAACTTCACAACATTGGTGGAAGAAATTGAAGATGACACAAACAAATGGAAAGTTATTCTATGCTCATGAATTGGAAGAATTAATATTATTAAAATGTCCATATTACCCAAAGCAATCTACAGATTCAATGCAATCCCTATCAAAATAAGCATTTTTTTTTTTTTTACAAAATGAGAACAAATAATTCTAAAATTTGTATGGAAATACAAATGACCCTGAACAGCCAAAGCAATTTTGAGGAAGAAGAACAAAGCTGGAGGTATCACAATTCCAGATTCCAAGATACACTACAAAGCTGTAGTAATCAAAACATATGGTCCTGACATAAAAATAGACACATAGATCAATGAACAGAATAGAGAGCCCAGAAATAAACCCACAATTGTCTGGTCAATTAATCTATGACAAAGGAGGCAAGAATGTACAATGGGGAAAAGACAGTCTTTTCAATAAATGGTGCTGGGGAAACTGGACAGCTGCATGCCAAAGAATCAAATTGGGCCACCATTTAACACCATACACAAAAATAAACTCAAAATGGATTAAAGAACTAAATGTGAGACGTGACCATAAAATTCCCAGAAAAGAGTACAGGCAGTAATTTCTCTGACATTGGTTGAAGCAACATCCTTCTAGATATGTCTTCTAAGGCAAGGGAAACAAAAGCAAAAACAAACTACTGAGACTACATCAAAATAAAAAGCTTTTTCACAGCAAAAGAAAACATCAACAAAACAAAAAGGCAATCTATGGAATGGGAGAAGATAGTTGCAAATTGATATACCCAATAAGGGGTTAATATCCAAAATATATAAAGAACTTACACAACTCAACACCAAAACAAAACAAAACAAAAAAAAACCCAAACAAGCAGATTTAAAAATGGGCTGACGACCTGAATAGACATTTTTCCAGAGAAGACACACAGATGGCTAACAGGCATATGAAAAGGTGCCCAACATCACTAATCATCGGGGAAATGCAAATGAAAACCACAATGAAATATCACGTTACATCTGACCTGTTAGAATGGTTAAAAGAAAGACAGGACAAGAAATAACAAGTGTTAACAATAAGGTGGAGAAAAAGGAACCCTCATACGCTGTTGATGAGAAGGTAATTTGGTGCATTAACTGTGGGAAACAGTATGGAGGTTCTTCAAAAAATTAAAAATAGAAATACTATATAATCCAATAATTCCAATATTGGGTATTTACCCAAAGAAAATGAAAACATTAATTGAAAAAAAATGCACCTCAATGTTTATGCAATGTTTATTGCAGCATTATTTATAATAGCCAAGCTATGGAAGCAACCTGAGTGTCCATTGATAGATGGATAGATAAGGAAGATGTGTATATACACAATGGAATATTACACATAAAAAGGATGAGATCATGCCATTTGGGACAACACAGATGAACCTAGAGGATATTACGCAAAGTAAAATAAGTCAGTTTGAGAAAGACAAATGCCACATGATTTCACTCATAAATGGAATAAAAAAACAACAGAACAAATAGATAAGCAAACAAAAAACCAGAATCAGACCTATAAATACAGGGGACAAACTTGATGGTTGCCAGAGGGAAGGACGGTGGGGTTTTGGGCAAAATGGGTGAAAGGGAGTGGGATATATAGGCTTCTAGTTATGGAATGAAAAAGTCATGGGAATAAAGGGCACAGTGTAAGGAATATAGCCAATGATATTGGGTTTTTTAAAAATATTTGCTTATTTGAAATAGAGGGAGAGAGTGCTGAGGGGAGGGGCAGAAGGAGAGGGAGAGAGAGAGAATCTCAAGCAGACTCCCCGCCAGTGTGGATCCTGAGGTGGGGCTCAATCCCACGACCCCAAGATCATGACCTGAGTCAAAATCAAGAGTCAGACGCCCACTGGCTGAGCCACCCAGGCGCCCCTATAGTCAATGATATTGTGATAGCGATGTATGGGGACAGATGGCAGCTATACTTGTGAACACAGTATAATGTACAAGCTTGTCTAATCACTATGTTGTAGACCTGAAACTAATGTAACATTGTGTCAATATATTCACATTTTAAAAAATTTAAAAATTAAAAAAACAAAAAAGGACCCAACCCTATCAACACCTTGATTTCAGACTTGTAGCCTCCAGAACTGTGAGACAATACATTTCTGTTGTTTAAGCCACCCAGCTTGTGGTACTTTGTTACTAATACAGCCTCCTTTATTAATTTGTTATGTAACAAATTCTTTGTTACTAACACAGTTCATGTAATAACTAATACAGCTCCCCACTGATAAGCTGCATCTACTCGCAGCCCCTGATAGAGAAGGCGGAACCCCATTTAACCTCCCACTTTGGGTCAAAGCTATGGGGAAGAATGCAAGGAGTTCTGAGCCAAGGACAACCAATCTTAAAGTTGGCCAGGACCTAAGACTGCTGCAGCCTGCCTCAGCGAGATGACCCAGGACCATCAAAGCAATTCTCAGACAATAGGAGGCTGTAGTGGGTCATGGGTGTTAAGTTAGGAGCCCATGTAGACCCTAGCATGTGGCTGCCATTTTGAGTTGTGTATAGGATGAGAAAGCAGAGGAAGCTGGTCAAGAGAAAGTAAGAAGAATGGAGAGAGGCAAACTGACAAGAGAGACTGAAGAGAGAGACAGAGACAGAGAGACTGGCTGGGCCCTCTAGCTGTTTTGTTTCTGCTTTTCCTGAAGCCAGATTTCTCTGGGTTCCTTCATGCATAGCCTTTAATAAATTCCCCCCCTTTCGCTCTAGTAACTTGATTGTTCTCTTCCTTGCACCTAAAGTGGTGTGAGTATGACAGCTCAGAGAAGAAACTTCAGTCCCTAGAGAAGAATACACATAGCAAAATAGTGACTAGGACATTTCACTTGGTCCAGCTCCCCATGGTCTCCTGTCTTAATCTGAGAAATAGCAGAGTGAGTTAAAAACTAAGAAATTGCTTTTTCTAAAAGCCCTAAGATATTAGGCACTAGGTAGAATTGTTCTGGAACCCTGTGACAAAGCATAGCCTGAAAAATGGAGAGAAAGGTGGGGGCAGGGGTAAGGGAATGAGCATAGCGATGGAGCTAGAGCCTGGAAGGGTTCTGGGGACCCAGTCCTGAAGGCCTTACAGACCCGCTGAAGCAGTTTGGCCTTTTCCCAGAGAAGGAGAGTGGCCCAAACTGAAACGCATTTCAGAAAGATGAGGATACCAGCAGCGTGTGGGATGGATTTGAGGGGAGCAAGGCTGGAGGTAGGGACTATGACTAAGAGGCTGTCGCAGGATCCAGCCGCGAGGTGATGGTGGCCTAAGATGAGGACAGGACCCTGAAGGAGGAAAGAGGAAGGGACTGAGGGAAGAGATGTTGAGGGGGTAACACTGAGTGGAGCCGGTGAACGTAGAGCTGGTGGGGAGGAATGGATAAGGACTTACTCACTGAAGTGAACAGCGGGCAGAGATGAGTCCCTGGAGCCAAGGACCAAGGCAGCATCTTTCTGACCCTTACCACTCCAAGAACCAGTTCCTGGCATTTGAGGCCTGGCTCCTCGAGCATGGCCCCAACCCCAGGGGCTGAAGGCATATGCAAGCCCTGCAACAGCAGGAAACCTTCTCTCCAGGCTGCTGCGGGCTCGGAGCCTGGCGCTAGAGCTCAGGGTTTACACCTTCAGGAGAATCGAATCTCACATAATCACATATGTGACAAAGGCCTCAGCTATAAGCAACATTAATGAAGACAAATGAAGGGGCCGAACGCAGCAGCCCGCACAGCGGCTCCCAGGACCCTGCCTTGCAGGGAGGCTGCTGGGGCGGGGGGGGGGGGGGAAGCACCTCACTTTTGGCCACAGCTCTTTGCCTTGCCTGGTGGAGATGTAGGAGAACCCTCTCGCCGAGGGGGCGCCTCACCCACTGCCTGGACAGCCTGGGCTTGAGGACAGGCCGCGCATGGCAGGGGGTTTTGGGGGATGTCTAAGAAGATTCTAAGAGCATGTTTACACAATTTTACGAAAGCTATCTTAGGGGAGATATGCAAGTAGAGCTTAGTTGGATATGGTCTGATCGTGTTAAATAAACAAGCTCCCTGCATCCCATTGGTTGCTGATTGGGAACGTAGCTATTAGAATTTTAATTCTAGCCAGTGAGTAACGGTACCCGGGCAGGCATCCAACCGAGTGCCATGAATCGGTCCTGCATCCAGGATGGGGTTGGCTCTTAGCTCATTCCCTCCTCCCCTCCAAGGCCACTGGTATCTGCCCATCCATTTCTTTTTGTGACAGAACAGAAAACATTCGACTTTGGGAGTTTTGCTCCCCCCATCTCCTGAGGGGATCACAGCCAACAGATAAGAAGGCATTTATAAACCAAGCAGCCTAGGACTAGGCCTGGTGAAGTGGCTGTGGTTCTGTCCTGGCCCTGGCTGGCAGGGATGCGGGGGGCGGGCAGGCCCCACCGTGCCAGGCTGGGTTTTGATGCCTAGAACCAGCTCAGACAACCTTCAGAGGTGGAAAAGACAGCAGTCTAATGTGCCTTTGGTGAGAGGACCTAAAAAACTCCCCCATTCACAGGCAAAAGTGTTTGTTGTGAAAACATCCCAACTTGGCAGCAGGGAGACTCTCACCACCATTTCAGCATTGGCTCTGTGAAATTCAAGAGACTGCAGGGAGGACAACCTCTCTCCCAAGGGAGGTCTCCGACAGGACACTAAAAGAAAGACCCCTCATCAGAGTCCAAATGAAACATTCTCAGAATTTCCCGACATGAATTAAACAAGCCGATTTTATTAGATCAATATGAAGGGATTTGAAACTAATTAACCAGCGTGGAGATCAGATGAGCCAATGACAGCGAGACAATGGAATGAAAACTTGGCTTGTCCGTAAAAGGCCTGCCTGAATTCAGACACTGTAATAACACCGGGTCTCACTCACTGTGGAGGAAATTCCAATTGCTCAGTAAAAGAAAGTAAGGTGGGTGACAAATTCACTGTCACCAGCAATCTTCTTCAGGGAATATCCTCTTCATGACACTCCGATTGATTTTCCATTCCTGGAAGGAACAGAAGGAAGCAGAAGTGATCAGAAAACATAAATATCTTTTAATAAAGCCAGGCAGGATGCTGGAAGAACACATGTGTACAAGAGAAATAAACAAGAAAAATAATGCACTTGGGAAAATGAGTTTCCAGCATCAACGGGGTGACTGAGACAATAAAATTGGGATGGGAAACAGCGTGGAGCCTCTTACCACACGGCTTGCCTGGCAGCCACATCCTCAAGGCGGAGGCAGGGGAAGCTCACGTGTGGGGGGGCCAGTTTCCTCCTCTCCTGAAACAAACATTTGGGTCAGATGAACTCTAAGGTCCCTTCGGGCCCCAAGATGCTACTATTCGTTACTACAGTAATGCCCCCTTCTCCGTGGTTTTGCTTTCTGAGGTTTCAGTTACCCGTGGTCAGCAGCGATCCGTGGTTGGCCGCAGTCCAGGAGCAGATGATCCTCATTCTGAAGGTCAACAGTATCTTCTTGTAGACTTTCTCCTGTCGCTGAAGGTCAATAGTAGCCTAACGCTATGTCACGAGGCCTACCTCGTTCACCTCACTCATCTCATCGTGTAGGCATTTTACCATCTCACATCATCACAAGAGTGAGTTCGGTACAATAAGATCTTTTGAGAGAGAGAGAGACCATATTCACATAATTTTTATTACAGTATATAGTTATAATTGTTCTATTTTATGATTCTCTCTTACTGTGCATAATTAATAAATTAAGCTTTATCATAGGTATGCATGTATAGAAAAAACATAGTATACAGTTTTGATGCTTAGATACTACTATCCACAGTTTCAGGCATCCACTGGGGGGCCTGGAACGTATCCCCTGTGTGGATAAGGGAGGACTACCGCATTCCAGAGCTACCCTGAGAGAGGCCCAGGTCGGCTTTGACAGAGAACTGGTGATAACTGCATTGTGGGAGGACAGAGTGGGGACTTCTAAATCAGGGCTAGACCTGACCTCCACACACTCTCTTCATTTATCAGAATCTTCTCAGGACCCAGTCAGGTTGTCTCATATTATTTTATACCAGCCTAACGCTAGGCTGTCTGTGTGGTGGCTCAAAATGTACGCATCCCTCATGTCTCCTGAAGTGGTGAAAAGCCCTCAGCTTTTGGAGTCAAAAAGAACTGGATTCAAATCCCCACTATATCACCAGCTAGTTGTGTGATTCTAGACTAGTCACTTCCACATAATGGAGTATTAGGCAGCCATTAAGAAGAACAAAGGGCTCTGTAAGGACTTACATGGAGAAATGTCCACAATGTATTATTTAATAGTACACCAAAAGGTGGAAGCAACCCAAGTGTCTATCAATGGATGAATGGACAAACCAAATATATATATATATATATATATATATATATATATATGCCCATTGGGATATTATTCAGCCTTTAAAAGGAAGGAAATTCTGACATATCCTATAACATAGATGAACCTTGAAGACAGTACGCTAAGTGAAATAAGCCAGTCACAAAAGGACAAATCCTGTATGATTCCATTTATCTGAGGTGGTCAGATTCATAAAAATGGAAAGTAGAGTTGGTGGCTACTAGAGGTGGGGTGGGGGAGGGGAGGATAGTGAGGCAGTGTTTAATGAGTACAGCTTTTCAGTTCGGGAAGATAAAAAAGAGTTCTGGAGATGGATGGTGGCGATAGTTGCCCAACAATGTGAATGTACTTAATGCTACTCAACTGTACACTTAAAAGTGGTGAAAATGGTAAAATTCTATGTGATGTATGTTTTCTACAATAAAAAAGGTAAATAGCAGAACAGTAAATATGATATGATCCCATTTTGGTTACAATTTTTTTCAATCTCTATATTGTCTATGAACAGAGGAAAGTCTGGAAGGATACATACCACACCGGTCACCATGGTTACTTTGGGGGAGTGGGGTTGGAAAGGGGTGCTAACGGATACTATGATTTACAAGTTACATGCGTCTCAAAGCACAAGAGCTTGTGTTCAGTTTTGACAGGGCAATGCCAATCAAGTCTGACTCTCAAAAATCCCTCTGTTTCCAAAGGAAAAGGTATTCATCATGACTCTGGTTACTCCTTCCTGGAATGCAGTCTGTGGCTTTCCATTTTTTACCAAGTACAATCCAAACCCCTTAGCCTGGTATTTCAAGCCCTGCAACCAGCCTCTTACTCTTCCCTTTTAACTGCCTCCATGCGCTCGTATCACAACCATTCCCTGCTCCCTGAGCACAGTTCTTCACCTCTGTGGCTTTGACCAAACCATTCTCTCTCCCCACTGTCCTCCCCCTCGGTCTCTGCCTCCCGATACCTCATCCATTCTTCCAGGACACAGTCTCTGAATTCCTCCAGTGGAAGTGATTTCTCCTTCCTCCCTCAAGGCAATCATGACATCGAGCTCATCTCCGATTTGTCTGTGCATATACATCTTCTCTCCCCTCATGGACCCGACACTCCTTGGGAGAAGGGACTGGGCTTTATGCAGCCTGGTGTGCAAGGCACCTACCACAGTGTAATCGTACAATAGCAACAATGGGGATGGGGGGAGAGCGCCACACGGTGCCACCCGCACAACCCCGAGTGCAAGTGCCTCCTTAAATGTCACACCCTTGGGGCGCCTGGGTGGCTCAGTCGTTAAGCGTCTGCCTTCGGCTCAGGTCATGATCCCAGGGTCCTGGGATCGAGCCCCACATTGGGCTCCCTGCTCCGCGGGAAGCCTGCTTCTCCCTCCCCCACTCCCCCTGCTTGTGTTCCCTCTCTCTCCGTGTCTCTCTCTGTCAAATAAATAAATAAAAAATAAAATCTTTAAATGTCGCACCCTCGGCACCTGCCTCACCTCACTTAGTCCCAGCTGCTACCATTCACTGAGTGCCCGCACACCAGGCACCGACCTCACCAGATTTCTGTGGTATAGGTGGTATTTTCCCCATTTTGCAAATGAAGAAACCGTGGCGTAGAGATTAAATAACTTGCCTAAGATCGTATCGCAAAAACGGGAATTTGAACTCAGCCCTGACTTTCTAAAACATATGATCCCAATAATTACAATCGACTGCCCCACCAGTAGGCTTGCACATGCAGTAGGCGCTCAATACTTGAGTGTTTAATGACTTCAATCTGAGAGAGGGCAGCATGCCGCCGGGAGAGCGCAGGGATGGGTGACACAGTGCTGTGAAAACCTTCGGTAAGCACTAGAAATATCAGCTCATTCCCGCTTGCCACCTTCAAAAGAAAACCCCATCCTGGTTCTACTGCTCTGTTCAACCACAGCTTTCTCTTCACTCTCTTCCTCAATTTCAACACCCATTTTCTCTCCAACAGAAGCCTCATCCTCTCCCCCAAAGAGCCAGGCTCTGCTTATATCTTAGAACCTCTCGGATCCTGTCCTCAGACGCGCAGACTTGATTCGGCCACTCGACCTTTTGTGCTCTCCGGCAGCGCTGCTGGCGCAGAAGATGGGAAAGACTGTCAGACCCTGAGAAGAGATTCCAGGGGCTCTCGGAAGGGCAGGAAGGAGGGGCTGCCTGCTGCCGAGGGAAGGGGGGACCCCTGTGCATCAGCCCTTCCTCAGGAGCGCACAGCCCCAGCACGTGGTGTATCAAGACCTGCGCTGCCCGCATGCGGCCCCTGAAAAGGGTGGCTAGTCTGAACGGAGATAGGCTCTAGGTGTAAAACCGGATTCCAAGGCTTAGCAGAAAAAAAAGACTGCAAACTCTCGCATGAATAATTTTTAATGTTGATATGTTAAAATGGTAAGATCTTGGATAATTAGATTCAATATACATATTGTTAAAGTCAATCTCACGGTTTCTTTCTAGTTTTTTTTTTTTAAGATTTTATTTATTTATTCGACAGACAGAATGAGGGAGAGAGGGAGAGAGAGAGCATAAGCAGGGGAAGCAGCAGGCAGAGGGAGAGGGAGAACCAGACTCCCCGCTGAGCAGGGAGCCCGATGCAGGCCTTGATCCCAGGACCCTGAGATCATGACCGGAGCCGAAGGCAGCCACTTAACTGACTGAGCCACCCCAGTGCCCCTCTTTCTAGTTTTTTTAATAGGACTAGAAAATAGGAAATTACACATGTGACACATTTCTGGTCAGAGCCCATCCAGACCTGCAGACTCTGTTTCAGACCCAAATGCCAGTGTAGGCATTTTACCATCTCACATCATCACAAGAGTGAGTTCGGTACAATAAGATCTTTTGAGAGAGAGAGAGACCATATTCACATAATTTTTATTACAGTATATTGTTACCAACTCTTATCCAACCACTGGGGGGTCCCAGCTGCCTGGACTCAACTTAATCCCACTTGGACTTTCTGTACAGCCACATCTATAGTGACGCATACTCTGGAACTTAGAAGCATCCTGGCCTCTGAAGCCAACTGCAGAGTATGAGAATAAGAAATAGCTGGATCTTCGTGCATTCACTCATATTTCCCTCTCCGGCCCATCTCCCTGGCTTCTTTCATTTAGGACACTGGTTCTCAACGTGTGGTCCCTGGACCAGCAGCATTGCATCACCTGGGAACTTGAACTTGTTAGAAATGCAATTATCAGACACCATCCAGAAATTCTGATTCAGAAACTGTGGGGATGGGGCCCAGCAATCTGATTTTTAGTAAGCACCAAATGTTATTCTGATACATGCTAATGTTTTCTTTTTTTTTTCCTTTTTTCAAGTTTTTATTTAAATTCCAGTTAGTTAACATACAGTGTAATATTAGTTTCAGGTATAGAATTTAGTGATTCATTGCTTACATATAACACCCAGTGCTCATCCCAATAAATGCTCTCCTTAATGCCCATCAGCCATTTAGCCCACCCCTACCCACCTCCCCTCCAGCTACCCTCAGTTTGCTCTCTATATTTAAGAGTCTGTTTTCTGATTTTATCTCTCTTTTTCCCCCCTATGTTCCATCTGTTTTGTTTCTTAGATTCCACATGAGTGAAATCATATGGTATTTGTCTTTCTCTGACTTATTTTGCTTAGCATAATATACTCTAGCTCCATCCACATCATCGCAAATGGCAAGATTTCATTCTTTTGATGGCTGAGTAATATTCCATTGTATATATATATACCACATCTTCTTTATCCATTCACCAGTTGATGGACATTTGAGCTCTCTCCATACTTTGGCTATTGTTGATAATGCTGTTATAAACATTGGGGTACACGTGCCCCTTCGAATCAGTATTTTTGTATCCTTTGGGTAAATACGTGGTAGTGCAATTGCTGGACTGTAGGGTAGTTCTAACATGGATGTTTTAAAACCACTGTCTTGGTGCACTGTTTCTCAAACTTTGCTGCGTATTAAGACCACCTGGGGAGCTTTTCATCTGGGCTTTCCCAATGCCCAGATCACACCCCATGGCAAGTAAATCAGAATCTCTGGGGGTGGGACCCAGGCATCAGTTTTTTAAAAACCCCTCCCTTGATTTCAGTGTGCAGCTAGGGTTGAGCACCATCGTCTAAGGGTAAAGGACTTGAGAATTATCAGCCAGAGCTGGGCAGGCTGCAGTATGTAAGCGAGACAACCTTACTGGGGGAGGGGATGGGGAAAGACAGGGCAGTGCATCTTCTAATGGCATGAGAAAGAGGCTGAACTGCGCACGCCCAACCTAGAAGGTCTCTTTCAGTAGGTCAGCCGCTGTAATGAAACAGGGTTTAGTTCTTTAGATATTCTGAAGTTGAAATGACATACGGAAAGGGAACAGCTTTTCCCACAGTCCACCCAGAGGAGAGGTCAAGAGAGGCCCGGGTCCAGGTATGTTTAAATAAAGAGATGTCTCAATAGGGTTCCAAAAATTGTGATACATTTTAGAAACTTACATTTATTAAATTAAGGTTTGTAACACATGTAAAATTTAAAACATACACAAGGCAATGTAATCATCCTATTCGCAATGTAATAGCAGGATTTATTTTTAAAATTCATGGGCATGGTACCAAAATTTGGCAGAAGTTTAAAGCCAATGATAATTTCCTTCTTCCAGTCCTATTAGCATATCTTTGGGGATGAAATTTTCAAAAATCCAAATTTGAGCCCTTCGGTGACCGTGAGACCCATGGATGAAAGGCCCTCCTTTGCTGTGCCCCGGGAAAGGTGGGTTGGGGTACACGGGAAGGAAGTGGGGGCTCTGCAGGTGTGCACACACAATGCCAGCCCCCCACTAACCCCCACCTGCCCAACACACAACCTGTGCTGTATCTGCCATTCACCGCCCTCCTGGCCTCTGGTACCTCCTTGTCTGTAGGCAACAGGACTCAGAACAATGACAGTCCCAGGACCCCCGCTATCCACCTTATCAAAGTAATTCCTCCAGTTTGATACACAGTTGTCTGGGGAAGGGAGGAATTGTGGAAACACTTCCTTTGGGCAGAGCATGCAGTATTTTGGGTTTATAAAAGCACATATTCTTGGGTTCCAGAGGCTAGCCTCAGCTCAGGACTCGATGGGACATTAGGCTTTAGGAAGAAGAGAAAGCAGTTCCAGACTGAACAATTATTGCCTGAGTAGCAGGCACGTCAGTGAGGAGCTGCAGTTGGTCCCAGGGTATATGTTTTCTCCTCCAAGAGGTGAACTCAGAGACGTGGCCACTCAAGTGACCCCCAGCCGCATGCCTCAGAGGTCTCTAAGAAGGCCCATGGCCTGTGGGATCCACATAGTGCAGGCAGCTTACGTACCACAGGATGAGGAGTAGGGGGGTTGGGGGTGGGGCAGGGAGGAAACGGCAGCCTTGTCGTCACTGGCTCCCTGTGAATCCACGGCTGCCGCAGTCTTCCTGTTTCCTAGAGATACAAGCCCAGGCCTCATGCAATCTTCTCTCCTGGAGACCAAAGCTTCTCCGGAAGAAGGTCCACACCCAGGCAGAGGAGGGTGAACACTGGGATTCAAAGTCCAAGGCCAGCCGTTACATTTCACAGAGGGATCAGCCACTATAAACCCATGGCAAAGTCTGATTCCTTGGTCTCATTTGCCCCATTACCTTCCCTCTGGGTCCATAGGTTCCTGAGTTTCTTCAGCCTAGGAAAAACACGAGGAGGAGAGGGAAGAAAGGGAGAGGAAGGAGGGAGGGGCAAATAAGCACAAGGCCTGCCCACAGCCCCAGGGCACCAGGGTGGTAAACACTTGGAGGGAAGCCAGCTGTCTGGCACCTCGAATCTTCCACATCTCCCCAGCCAAGACTCAGACTTGTATATTCTGGGCTCTTTCTGCCTCATTTCACCCAGGCTTTAACGTACCCAGACCTCGGTCTGGGTTCTGTCCAAAACTTTCCTCTGGCAATCTAGATTGTAATGCAAGATGTACATTCTCAGAATCAGATTTCTGAGGCCTCAATGCAGGACAGTGTGGACTTAGCAGTCTGGCTACATTCCATTTCCGTCAGCCCATCAGATGAATACCAATGAGATGTTCATCGCTTCCACAGGATTCGGGAGACAACAATGGCCCAGGTAAATCGGAAGGACCCAGCCAGAGCTCAGCTGGTCTAGCTATTTAGGGAGAATAAGAACATAGAGGGTCTGAGATGATTAGTGGAATCAATCCTGAGGTTGTCATATTGCTCCTCCATTGGCCATACAGCTACTGGTCCTAAAATCCACCCCTCGATTCTGTAGGATGGAAGACTGCTTTCAAGAGACAAATCCCAGAGAGTCTTGCAACAAGTACCACAATAATAATAATAATAGCATTAGTACTGATGGTGGACATGCATCACTTTCTGTGTGCCAGGCACGATTCTAATGATTCACATGGATTTACTTGGCATAGGATCTCTGGGGCAAGGTAAGGACCAGCCTCACCAAGGTGGCCTTAGGCAGCTCCCCGGGGGACAGTCCCTTCCACGATGCTAGTTCTTTGACACAGACCCATCATGACTCTTCAACCTTAACCTGCGAGTTCAAGTCTTAGCCAGCTGAGGACCCAGGCCGACCCCTCATCCCAGGGAAAAGGGGAGCAAGCCCCCGGCAACTGCACTAAATGAGCTTGCCTTTAGGAGAAACACAGGAAGGAGTGAGTGTGAGCATCTTGAGGAGGCAAACGCTGTCTGATCATTGCTATTGCCCCCCTAGGGAGCCGTGGGGGTGAAGGGGTTGTCTCATTTTATGAAAATATGATCTATAAAAAGCCTAAATTAAAATGATTCAGAAAATTATTATTGTCTCTATAAAGCAACCTGCTCTGGAGTACCTTTCTGTATTTCCCTAAGTATATTTAAAACAGGATTTCAAAATTAGATTTACTGAAACCTCATCAAGCACACATGCAGTGCATGGCGCACAGCTATGTAAGTGCTCCTAAACCCCTGGTTTGCAAGAACCTTATTTTTCGAGGAGTGTGGTGGCCTGTGTGGGGGAGGGGGAGAAGGGAGCACAAACAACATCACACAGCTGCTGACCCTGTGTTGGCCCTGGGCGTTTTGGCATCACCATGTGGTCCTCACAAGACACCCTTGGGGGATATACCACCATCTCCATTTACAGATGAGGAAACTGAGGCTAGGGAGGTCAAATGCCATCCTCCTTAGTGCATAGCCATTAATAGTAGAGCTTTGTTAGAAGCCAGGCTCTCCTAACCCCAACGACCAGAACTACAGACAAGGTGCAAAGACTAACAGTTAGTCCCATGGCTCCCTAATCACAGATGTGGCTGCAGAATCCTGTCATTTCCCTTCTTTTTGGCCTTCTTTGTCTTCTCCATCCAGTCAGAATGAATTTTAGCTGTGTCCCGAGCGGAGTCTGCTTTCGGCTGCAAAGAGCAACTCAGTCGCTGGGGCCAGCCCAGCTGGTGGGTCTGTGAATTAATGCCATTTCCAGAGCCGTTCTCCAAAAACCACAGCTTGACTAGGAGGACTCAAATGCCTGTGTCTGTCCATAAGGGCATCCCTCGAAGCTGCCAGGTTGACCAAGAGGTGCCCTGGCGGTGGAACCACACAGGTGCACCGACCTCCAGAGGAGCACAACAAGAAGGTCTCAGGAAGCGCCGCCCCCCCGCCTCCCCACTCAGAGAAGTTGAGCTCCACGTGGATTCGCATCCTGACGCGCCAACACCCACTGCAGACCTGGCATATCTAACAAACACAGCGGTCAACCCCAAGACGCTGCAATTGTTACCTCATGTTAAAACGGACCTGACGCTGCAAGCAATTAGCACTGCATCTGTGAGGCAGGGAAAAACAACCAAGAGAACCGGGGCTTGAAAGGACTATTTTGGTCCAGATGGAAAATTGATACATTGTGTGCATGGTAAAAATCCTTTCAGATAGGTGTTTAAACCTTCAATTTTAAAATTCAGGTTTTAAGTGTTATTCTGGGAAAAGCAGCAGGATTCCTTTAACATCAGGAGATCTGTAAGTAAACTAAAAAGCCGTTGGAGTCTTCAGTAAAAGAATTCATGTAATAAATGAACTCAGGCGTTGGTGCAAATTAATCAAACTGCATCAATTACCAACTTTAATTAGTCACGGAATTTCAATACTCGAAGGGATCTTGGAAATCATCTGTTCCAAGAGTAGGAATTAGGGAAAATAAATGGTCAGGTGGAGAAAAACCTTCTGCCTGGAGAAACACACAAGGAAACAAAGAAACGCTGTCAGGAGGCAGCGTGCACAGGACTTCGCACATAGCCTGGGTTCAGAGCTCATGTCTGTTCTTGATGGCAGTAAAAACCTGGCTGAGATGTTTGACCTTAGCAAGCATTTATACCTCTGTAAACTAGGTAGGTGCAACACAAGGTTACTCTGAGGCCTAAGGGAGACAATCCACAGAAAAGGCTTAGTACGGTGCCTGGGATGCCATATGGTGCCCGGGACATCAGCCCTCAGTAAATATTAGCTCCATAGAAAAGGCAACTCTACAAACAGAATCTAAGTGTGCCAAACTGACACACTGTGTATCACTGGCCTTTCTCTTATGTGTCTAGAAAAGAAAAAACAATATGTGGTAGACCTAAGTACTCAGACGTCTGGCTATGAGAACAGGACATGGTACCCAAGGTCTTCTCAGAATTTAAAAAAAAAAAAAAAAAATGATCTTCATAGGAGTGATCCACATCTCTGCTAAGAAAGAAGCCAGACCTGATAAGCAAGACAAGAGGACCATGGAGATGGTGACTCTCCTCTTTTATAAGGGTAAGTGAAAGCTTCTTGCAATGGTTGTTAATGCAAAGCTGTCCCAAAGTTATGTAACTCTGGGCCAGGTATTTACCTGGCCAAAAGAGGTCCACCATGAGCCTCAATGGTGTCAATTTTAGCCTGGAGATGAACCAGTGTTATAGAGTGACTGACTGAGAAAAGTTAAAGGTTAACCAACAAAACATAACTCTGTATTTGTGTGTCTTTATGTCTTAACGTAACATTAATTTGGCCTTATCATATAACATTTATTAATTATGCTAGGGAAGGCAGCATAAAATCACAGGAGAATCACAGGCTGTGGAATATAAAAAATCCTGGTACTGGGAGGATTTTTTATCCATTGGTACTGGGAGACCTTGGATAAGAGATATAATCTCTTAACCCTCAGTGTTCCCATATGTAAAATGGGGATAACCACGCCCGCCTCATGTGTTGCCGTGAAGGGCCGGCACAGCGTCTGCCGCATAGTTGTACCTAATAAGTATTTGTTATGTTCATCAGCAGCTCTATTTTTTAATGGAAAAGAGGGCTATCCTTGCCTTACTCAGTTTCCCACACTGATAGGAATTCTAGCCACTTCAGGCCAAAGCCAAGGAATAGACAGCACTCTGTTCAGCAACAATGCACCTGAATTACAGACATGGTGTTTGTGCGGGGATTCGCCCTGGAGTATATAACTTCCCAAACCTGAACCTACAGGGTCAGAAAAGACAGCTGGACTTGAAGCAAGAGACAAGAGTCTTCATCCCATTTCTGCTACTAACTAGCTTTCTGTGTTTTGTTTGTTTGGTTCGGTTTTGACCTTAGGTGAGTCACTTAATACTTAACCTGTGTCTCCGGTTCCAAATTTATAAAATACGAGGGATTGTTTTTAGACTAGACAATATCCAAAGTCCCTTAGAGCTTTAGAAATACCATGTTTCTATAGCTGGTTCATGCTGTTATTAAAATGTGTGACTACACTCTACTCCAAAAGCCACAGGGCCCTCCTCCATGTGCTCCACCATGTTTCAACTCATGATCTGTTCCTTCAGTTAGTGGCTCCATGTAAACAGCAATTGCACAAACAGAATCAAAGTGAACCAGGTGTCACTGCCATACTTCTGCTCATTCTGGAGATCAGCAAAAGCCAGGTGAGCCGGGAGGAAATGGATCGGCCATGAAGACAGGATTTGACTGTGAAAACGAGTTTTCTGACGAGTTAAAACAGGAAGAATGCTCTGAAGACTATTTTATACCTAAATAATGCCACATGGATTAAAAAAAAAAAACAAAAACATGCAACCTCCCCTACCTCTGCAGGTTTTCATTTCCTGGGGCTGATAATATGTTTCACTTGATTCCAAACTGATCCCTCACCCTGGAAAAAATTTTGGTCAGAATTCAAAATAAAATGAGGGTATGTACCAATCAGACCAACGGGGACAAGCGCTTCAGTTTTATAGACTGTTCACATCTCACAAAACTAAGTAGTTGATTTATCATTGTAATTTTCCCAACACTTAGCAGTGTCTTGTACCTGGCAGCTCTTTGAAGGCAGAGATGATATTTCCATCTCTAGCACGGTGCCCTAGTGTATTACAGATGCTGGTTTTAGTTTGCTAGGACTACCTGAACCAAGGGCCACAGAAATGTATTTGCTCACCATTGGGAGGCTAGAAGTCTAAGATCAAGGTGTCAGTGGGGTTGGTTTGTTCTGAGGCCTCTCTCCTTGGCTTGTAGAGGACGGTGTCTCTCCCCTGTCTTCACAGGTCTTTCCTCTGTATGTCTCGGTCTAAACCTCCTCTTCTTTAAGGACTCTGGTCATATTCTCTTATGGCCCACCTACTAACCTCATGTTAACTTTTTCAAGACCCTATCTCCAAATAACATTCACATTCTGAGGTACTGGAGTTTAGAACTTCAACGTACATATAAATTTGTGTGTGGGGTTACATAGTTCAGCTCATACAGCACTCAATAGTGTTGGGTGAGTAAATGGTGGAAGGATAGGTCAATGAACAGATGGACTGGATGAATAAACAACCAACTGGTCAACAAATACTTGGCAAATTGAGCGAACTCACATAGTCACTTGTGAAGATTGGCTTTTGCTGTAATATCATCCCAAAGTTTCTTACGTTATGTATTTTAATCCAGCCTTACAAGAGGTTTTTAAAAATTACTGCTCACCAAATTCTATCAAGCTGACAAAAAATAGCTATACCCAGACTTATCAATGCCATTTCCCCTGTCCTGATCATTCTCACTTGTAATGACTTCCTGGACCCAAGAGAATATCAGTATTTGCCTACAATAAATAACTATTACATCTCCCATAAATGCCTACCTACTAAGAAACTTCACATTAGGGGAGCAGAAAGAACTAAGAAAATAGTTTTAGTCAGATCTAGTTCATGGTTCGTGCCTGGTTTTGTTTGCTTTAAACCGAACCTGGCTTGTACTTAGTTCCTAGGTTGTCTTAGCACTCGGATTCCATTCAGTGAACTAAAGAAAGGCCCCTATACAATTGTAGGGAAGACAGAAAATGCCCACCAGGGACCTCAGTGAATCTCTCCTCTGATTTCTTTGGTCACTTTGAGTGTCTATCACGTCTCTGGTGGTATAGAAATTCACAAGCCCACCCTCTCCTGCCAATGTTCCTTCTCTAGCTTTCCATCTGGCTATAGAATGAACTTGAGCATATGTAAACCTAGCAAGGTGGTTGTAGGTGTGTGTCCGGATGGAGTCGGCAAGGTCATTGTGCTCCTTGCCCTGCCCCATGCTGTCCTGAGTCATGCTGCTGGCCACCAGCCGGCATCACAGCAGGAAGCACGGCCAGGGAGCACACCCAGCCTTAATGAATGAGCTGTCTATAGCGCAGCTAGTGTGATAGCAGGGCACAGGTGTTACGGGACCAGGTAGCCTTCATTCATTCATTCCTCGCTCATCTATTCCCAACTAGAAATCTTGTTCAGCAGATCAGCCGTAACAAAAGCCTCCCTTGAAGCAAGTGTGTTGATTTTAAAAGGTTCCAATACAGATTTATACCATTTCTGTGCTTAAAAATAATAACACAGAGATAAAGGGACAGTGTGGGCTCTAGCTGTAAAATATGTGAATTCAGTATTAAAATTTAAAGACAAATTTATCGTGGTCCTTTGTCAATGACAGTGATGAATTAACCAGGCTATGACCCTTGAGCAGACTGGCTAGTCTCAATTTAGGATAAATCCATGCAATTGTCCCTCTGTTGCCTTCCCCTGAGGCTTCCTGAGATGAGGTAGTATTCATGAGTATTTCCATACATGGCACGAGGCCTGATGCCATTTATTTTGATTACACATATAGAATGGGCCCTGCTGTCCTAAGTTCTCTCAATCTGCAGAGTTCTTTACCCATTCCCACATACTTAGATGTTTGTGTTGGGAATTAATCAAATACCTTCATGTGCTATAAAACTTCTTGTCAGGAATTTAAACCAAGTGATTTCTGACCTCTGTCCATCTGCCTCGCTTTTTAAAATGTGTTTTAACTGACCTGTTTTTGACATGCTTTATTGTAAACCACTTTATATTCTTTTTGAGAGTAGGTGGCATATAAATCGTAGTTGAAGAAAAACCTTCAAAACAACATAATATTCCCAGAGTGTGAAAAGCTCAGTGGGGAAGCAGCAAGATGGAGGGCCAGTTCCCCTTGGGCCCACCCAGCTAGGCGCACCTGTCACTCCACCATCAGGTCCTGTTCTCTGCAGGCCACGGAATGATGGAAGGGCCATTCAAAGGTCTGTTCAGAGCCCTACTCTGCCAGAAGCAGAGCATCTAATTCATTCAAGCCTTGCTCTGATGACACTCTCACCTGACAGAAGGACAAGGACCTATTTTTGGCCAATGTGGGAGAACTACATGGATGACAGAATGGAGGTGACTGGCACTTGGGAGAGAAAAGGAATCTTGTCATCATATGATTTGTAAGAGCCAAAGAAGGGAATATGAGCATTTTGTGTTCCTGAAACTGTAAGCAAGCACAACTCCACAGGTCCAGAGAGAAGAAGGGGTGAGTCAGTGGACTTAAACTCAGAGGGCAGCATATTGTGGAGGTTAAAGTGCACACTCAGGAATCCGGACAGACCTGAGTCAGGCTCCTGACTCTGCCCTCACAGCTATGCAGACATCACTTCCCTGTGTCTCAGGTTCCCCAGTAGGATCATGAGTCATAGGACCTGCCTTCAATGTTGACTGTGAGAATTCAACAAAGTAACGTATATAAAAGCCTCTAGCACAATGCCCGAATCAAATAAACACTTGCTGTCGTTGTTGTTGTTACCACCAGATTGCAGGCCTCCTATGTGTAAGGCGCTATGCTAGATGCTCTTTGGTCCCATGGTCAGAGACTCTGGGACCAGAAATTGACTCCAGAAATATTAGAGGCTCCACATAATATAATTCTGACTATCTACTCATACATAATTCCAGAGAGGAAGAAGAGAGGAAATGATCCAAAGAAATCACTGTGTCTCCAATTAGTTTATATTTTATAAGGATACTTACAAAGGCAGGAAGGAGGAATTTGCAACCAAGAGCAGATACAAAGGAATGACATGAAATGAATAAAGTCAGGGCGGTAGGAGGCTGGGGCCTGGGACTAATGCATACACAGAACAACAACAAGAACCACTGGGGCGTGCTCAGAACAAGGAAAAAAACAAGAGAAGGGTTGGCCTACTGCTTGGGGCAGATGACGCAGTTAACTTAGAGGTGATAGAGTGAAACGGAATTACTCAACTCCTAGTTTGTTCCCATCTTCTCTATCAAGAAGAACAATCTGCAAGCCAGAAAGGAGAGCAAAAACATGGCCAAGAGGAAATTAAAGTCTGAGATACGAGGAGATAGGAAGAGAGCTCCTGGCCACTGCCGTTAAGTCTCCAGGCTCCGGTGAATTACATCCCAGAGCCATCCATTCATGCACCCAAATACTCACTGCAACAGGGACAGCAAAGTAAATAGCCCTAGTACCCTAAAAGAACATGAATTCTTGATTATGGTATCTGAAAAAAATGGCAATGAGATAATATATGAGAGTTTATGAGGCATGGTAGAACTTCCAGAAACTTGCAGAGAGACAAATGTCTCCATTTTAGTAACAGACACTTTCAGCAAAATTTTAGTAGAGATTAGACACCTCGTGTTGACCCAAGAAGGTGAATACTGGTCACACCAACCTCATCGCTCTCATGGGGTTCCCCGGACACTAACAGTGTGCCACAGTGTTGTAGAGTTAGGAAATGATAACTACAAGGCCGCGCCATTTCTTCGTGAACCAGGTAGGGAGAAAGGCTCCATGATAGTACAGTTAGGAGAACTCAGAATGGCTCAGCTATAACCCCCAAAGAGGCCTGGAGAACAGGCTTGCAGAAACCTGGAGACGGATTTTAGTGGCACTTGACACAGTCTTCAGTGCCTCTCTGTCCAGCCGGCGATCTTGACTTTCAGGACAAGGAAGTTTACTGACATCTGCTGGGAGAAAGACCAGGAGGCAGCCAGGGGGTGAAGGAGGGGTTGAGAGCCCAGCTGTGGAAGCAGGGAGGCTGTGTTTGGATCCCAGCTCCGCTCCTTACTGGTTGTGTGATGTTAAGGAAGGTACGTATACTCCCTGACTCAATTTTCCCATCTAGAAAATGGGGATAATAATTGTACCTACCTCACTTAGATGAGGTAGATTAAACTGGCATGTATAAAAGGACTTAGAAGAGTACCTGATTATAGGAGTTACCTGGCAGACTGAAATGGTGGGACCCTGCAAGATGAAAGCTGGAAAGATAAAATACTGATGATAAATTACAGAAGAATGATGAAGGCAAAGGAGAAAATGAGTCAGGGTAAGGGAGAGGAGATGGTGGAAGCAGAGGCACTCTGGGAAGGTGGTCTCTGAGGGATGGTATCTGACAAGGGACTGAAGTGAGGGGTTGAGCCACGGAGTGCTGGGAAGAGCAAAGGCCCTAAAGCAGGAAAAGGCTGGGGCCGGAAGCTAGTACGTGAGGCGGGAGCCTGGTGGGCGTGCTGCAGAGAAGGAAACTGAGGTTAGAAAGGGCTCATCATACGCAGCCCTGCCAGCCAGGAGAAGCATGGGGGTTCACCTCATATGACATGGGCAGCCATCGAAGGATTGTGAGCAGGAGAGAGTTATGACTTTAAATGATCACTTTGGCTACTTTTTGAAGAATATGCTGAAGAGGGGTAAGAATGGAATTAGGGAAATCAATTTGGGGGGACAGTAGTCGAATAGTTTTGTGGCATTTGTTAAAAAGATTTTATTCATTTATTTTGCGAGAGAGAGAGAGTAGGAGCGGGAGGAGGGGCAGAGGGAGAGAGAGAGAGAGAGACTCTCCAGCAGACTCCACGCTGAGCATGGAGCCCCACGTGGGGTTCAATCTCTTGACCCTGAGATCATGACCTGAGCCGAAATCAAGAGTCAGACGCTCAACCGACTAAGCCACACACGCAGCCCAGTTTTGTGGTATTTTAAGAAAGAGATGATGGTGTCTTAGGCTGGGAGAAAATGGTAAAAGGTGGCAGACTCAGAATATATTTTGAACAGTGTGATCCTGATTTTATAAAAAAGAAATACACCCACACATATACTGGAAAGATACATATGCAGATATTAATAGTGATTATCTCTAGATCACGTTATTCGCGGTGACTTTAATTTCCTTCTTTGTGATTTCTTCTGCATTTTTCAAAGCTTCCCCAACAGACACGTGGTGTTTAAGAAATCGGGAGAGGGGGGAAGAACATTTTTGGAAAAGAAACAATCAATTATTCAAGGACAAGCCAAGTGAGGTGAGGATCAGTACAAGCCTAAGACATGTCGAGGATTTGACTAGCAGCAATTTCAATACCTATTGACAGCGTAAATGACTGCAGGTAATAGGACTTAATTTTCATAGGTACCCCCCTCCCTGTGGAAGGTGACTGTCCTTTTCCACGCCGCTTCATTCCAGCCCACCTGGTTTATCATGTGCAGCCCCGAGTACCACAGTCTAGGATCTAAATGAATTAGAGGAGAATACTCTGGATAGGGAGGGGACTTCAAACCACACACTGTAACAAGAGGAGTAGTTACCACCCACTGAGCACCCACTCTGTGTCAGGCACTTTCAAAATGTGAAAAGTTAAACTAGGAGATGATTTGAATGGAAGGAAAAAGGGGACAAATGAACATATTTTTGAGCCCTAGTGGAGCTACTGCATTAAGCACTTTATCATACTTCATCGCATCTAATCCTTACCATGATCTTCTGAGATAAGTATTATCCCTGATTTAGAGAGCTGAATTGAATTCATGAAAGAATTAAACCCATGAAACTGAATTACGGAAACAGCACTGCATCACTGGGCTCTGGACCCAGACAGCCAGAGTTCAAGTCCTGACAGCTATACACGCCCTTGGCCATGCTGCTAAGCCTTCCTAAGCTTCAGTTCCCTCAGCTACAAAAGAAGGCTAATCTCATGGGGTTGCTTGAAGATTAAATTAGTTAATACATTAGAGCACGTAGCACAGTGCCTGGCATATAGTAAGCTCAATAAGCATCAGCTATTACTGTTGAGAAAACATACCTAAGGTCACCCTGTAATTTGGGGAACCACAGAGAAGAAAAGAATCTGAGGGGCCTGGGTAATTGCTTTCTAGTGGTGATGGTCTGTCATAGGGAAGAAGAGAGGCTTATACTGACTTCAGGAAGTAGAACCAGATTCAGGGAATGTAAGTGTAACAGGGTGTTGGGTAGAATGCAACCTGAAATTAGTTAGCTAGGCAATGCCAGTGACTTTTCTGCCAAGCAGATACCTATCTCTCTCCTTCAGGGAAAAGTCATTAAGTGGTTCTTATGATGCTATAAGAGGCCATGCCCCACAGGTCTAGAGAGAGAACCTAGTAAAGCTTCTTATAGCTCGACAAAGCCTGCATGTCTAATACCCTTTGTTTTTTGTGTTTTTTTTTAAGATTTTATTTATTTGACAGAGAGAGACACAGCGAAAGAAGGAACACAAGCAGAGGGAGTGGGGGAGGGAGAAGCAGGCTTCCCGCCGAGCAGGGAGCCCGATATGGGGCTCGATCCCAGGACCCTGGAATCACGACCTGAGCCAAAGGCAGACGCTTAACGACTGAGCCACCCAGGCGCCCCTCTAATACCCTTTGTTATGCAGAGCTGGTCTCTGATGAGAGGTGGGAAAGCACATGGGGTTCAAGAGTCTCCCTGATGGGTTACGACAGACCCCATAAGAAGCGTTCTGGGAGAAAGGGACCCCAAAGACCCCAAAGGGGGGCCCCCCAAACTCACCATGAGGAAAGGGGCAGGTCTTGGTTACCAGCAGGGAGGCAGGGTAATCCTTGCGGGAGTTGGAGGAGGCTGGTTCGAACACAGGCCATGGCTGAGACTGGAAACCTTCTCGATGTGGGTATGATTGGAGTACCATGACTGAGCACTATAAACTAAGAGAGCTGTCATCTTGGAGCCCAAGCACATGCACTATGTGGAGGCTTTAGGGCAACAAGGGAATCCCTGCAGCAGTGGGGGAAAATACTGTGGAGCCAGTTCACAGCAACACTGCAGATCACTCACACCCAAGACTGACCCTTTGGAATGAATTAAGACCAGGGTGTTCTTGGTGTTCTTGGATGTTCAGAAGAGGTGGGCGGTGGTTGGGGCCTTAAGAAAGAAGTTTTGGAATCCCTACTAATGTGAGCAGGAAGGTGTTCTGGCAACTGATTGGGGGGAAAAGGATATTCCCATTCTTTGTAGCGCCCCCTCCCCCAAACTGGTGAAGTATGTTAAATCAGTCATATCCAAGTCGTAAATAAGATTTCATTAAACTCAACATTTAGGACTTTCTAAAAATCAGGATCAATAATAACAGCTCCTATTGATTTGACGCTCATTATATGCCAAACTCTTTACATGTCTTAACTCATTAATCTTCACAAAACCCTCTGAGATGGAGATGATTTTCACCACCATTTTACAGGAAACTGAGGCTGGGAGAAGCTAAAATACCTTGTTCAAGGTCACATGATAGACACTGATGGAACAAGAATTAGCTGATGGGGTGCCTGATCGCAGAGCTGATCCTTTTCACCAATGCTTCAATCTACCCCCTGTAAAGATGGAAGGGGAGATGCAAGGCCATGTGGCTATGCCGTTGATGGGATGAGAATAGATGAGTGGGCTACAACACCCATAAAGTCTTTCCTATGCTGCCACACCGAGATTTTATGCTTCCTTGCAACCTTAAGAATCTGTGGGCTTCATTTATCTCTACAGAATTGCTATAAAAATGAGTTGTTTGTTACAAGTGGAAAATAAGCATAGGAACTATGGCTAAGGAATATAAAGATAAACCACATATCGAGACACATTCTAAGTCTGTAGGTCAAATTTCATGACAACGACCTTCAGAGGAGTAGTATTTGTCCATTCAGCAAATATCTATTCCACGTCTTCTGTGTGCTGGGTATACTGCAGGGAGCTGAACAGATGAAGATCCCTACCTTCGTGGATTTTACAGTCTTGTGGGGGGAGGGAAAATAAACAGCAAACCTAATAGCTGAGTAAATTAGATGGTATATTAGAAGGCTTTAAGTACTCGATCACAGTTGCAGCTTTAAATTAGGCTGGCAGGGGAGACCTCTTTGAGAAGGTGACACTGAAGTGAAGGCTAAAAGGAAGAGAGAGAGTCAGTCATGTCGGTATCTGAAGGGAAAACACTGGAGGCAGAGGATACACCCAATGCAGAGGCTGGGACAAGAGCCTACCTGAGTGGAGGAGATGCAAGGAGGCCGGTGTGACTGGGGCAGGGTTAGGCGAGGAGTAGGAGGTTAAGGTCCAAACAGTGAGGGAAGGGTGGCAGGTCTGCCAAGCTTTTATAGCAAGTAAGATGAGGAACTGTCATGGGGTTTCAAGTAGAGGAGTGACAGGATCTAACTTGCACTGAATATATTAAAATGCACTGTATTTTATACTGTTTTGACTTGAACATATTCTTTATCATGGAGCTCGATGCTTGGGAGGAGGCATCAGCGTGAGGTATAGAGAACCCCACCGATCTTGTGACTGGACTGGAAGGGGAGGGAGTCGGTGCATTTGAGTAAAAATAGTTTTGTCATTTAGTTCAAAGAGCCGCTGGGAGGACTAACTAATAACAATAGCTGTAAAGGTCACTGCAAATAGGAAGGGCTATCAAATGCTAACTACTACTTAAAAATAAAAAGCCTGTCATTATTCCTTGGTCCTGGAGTCAAGACCTCTAGCAGCCACGGCCAGCGCAGCCCGTTAACACTTTGCTGCCCTTAAAGGACTTCTCCCTTAACCTGGGCCATCTGACGGCCGGGTCCCCCGTGTACAGCTCTGATGGAAGGAACGGAGCCGTTTACTCTGTGTACTCAGCAACAAAACACAGGGGTGGATGAACATTTGTTGCAAAAAGAAAATTCTTAAGCAGTGCCTACAAGGCTCCCTGAAAAGCCTCGAGTGTTTAAATGAGTGACATGGGGATAGATGTAAAAAGCTCTTGCAATGAGTTGTTTACACCAATCCATCGGGTCATGGAAATTTTGCTCGAGATCTGTTTGTGTGGGAACCGCACCGGAATACTAGCTTGCCGGTGCCAGCTTTGAAACCGACACAATGAATAGCTATTGTTCTGACACCGTATCCGGCGGCTCGTGTCTACACACACTGAAGACGACCTTCCTCTTCAGAAATAACTTCCAGCCATTATATGGCTTTTTACATTGTTACCGGTGTACCCGATGTTCTAGATGACCGGGGAAGAGGGAAATTGCATAAGGACATTTCAGATTCTCTCCTGAAAGGATTCCCCAACTTCTCTATTTTGTTCAGTCAGGTCACCCAGTTTACTGCATTCCTAGCATGATGAGAAATGGTGGAAGACACACAAAGTAAGGGGTGGAGAAGGGAAGTAAATTATTAAACACCTAGGAAGGACCAGGCTCTGTGTTAGGAGATCATTTTATTTCACCATCACAACCCCGTGAAAATAAATACTACCCCCTTTTTTGCAGATGAGGCAACTAAGGCTTAGAGAGATTAAGTAACTTACTTAAATTATTTAACAAGCCTTAGAGCTGGGGTTTGAACCTAATTCTACTGACTACGAATCCTCATGTTCACCGGCCACATGGATTTGCCCTCAAGAAGACTGTCATCTACTGGGTGAGGCAAGACTTACACACGGAAACCAATAGGAGACAAATACCAGCCGTGCATAATCAGATGCTTAATTCACATGATCGAGCCTCCTGAATTCAGTTCTATACATACGTACAGATACCCACAAAGAACAAGGCCCTAAGCAAAATACAGGCAGGGACAGTAAAGGAAGCATGATTTTTCTATCAATGACATCTACACCTCAGATAATCTGAGAGTCTCTGAGAATTCTCTGAGAATTATCCGAGAATCTCAGATTATCAGAGAAGATAAGCATGAGGTTGTAGGACCAAGGGAGCCTTGCCCACCTTTTGATGTGCCTGGGCCCACTCATGTCTTTTCCCTAAAGTTCCAGGGTCTGCAGGATAACAGACTTGGGGTGGGAGGTGTCAGAGGAAAAGCAGTAGGTCCCAAGACACTGAAGACAATGTGAATTAGGGGTCACAGAGAGAGCTAATAGCACCCATGGGTCATTATGACCATAAGCCTAAAAGGTGAATGATTACCTGCTAATGTTTCAGGAAATGTTTAGCTTCTAGGATGTCTGCCCGGTTTCTTCCCATCCACTGGTATCCACGGTCCTGTGGGAACAGCAGTTGTGCTGTTATTAAGCTATAATAAACAGCTCCAAACTCGCCCCTCTTTGCTCCGCCTGGCAGTTGGGGGCCGGGGCTCTGTGCTGCTCTTAGGCTGTGCCAGGGAGGCGTGCTGGATGGAGCCCGCAAGGCCGCAGAGGGAAGAAGGGGCCTGCTCTCTGCTGAGTGCTTGCTGTTTGCTTCCTATTTATCAGCAGCTCCCCAGTCTCAGGGCTTCACTTGGGGAGGCCCGTCATTCTGGTAGCAGCAGGTGATTCTAGTTGGCAGGTTTTCCAATACTCACAGAACCAGCCTCGTGATACGTGACCACCCCCCCCCAAATCTTCTACATTTTAAAAATGCTGACCTCTTCCGCTGCTCCTCTAGCCTTGGGGCTGGCAGCTGCTTCCCTCAGTTACCACCATCATGACACCTTAATGTACTCTCTGGCTTTTCTTCAACGCCTAGTTAAGAGTTCTGAGTATTACATTCTCCCTATTAAACTAACCGATCCGATTTCTGACTCCTGACAGGACTCTGACTGATATACAATTAATTTCACTGTTAACTGAAATTAAAGCAAATTAGAAAGCTATTTCATATATGCCACGGTCCAATACACATTTAGTTCATCCCTCGTACCCACATGAGGCTGCTAATCTGACCATGTCCCTGCCTGGTTGGAGGTCACGCAATAGCTCCCCACTGTTCACTGCATAAAATCCAAGCTCCTAGCACCAGGCCCTCCACAAGTCTCTACTCCCCCTCCAGACACATCCCTACCATGCCTGTTCAAACCCACCATGCTGTTTTTCACATCCCATACCTTTGCCTAGGTTTTCCTCTGCTTAGAATTTGTCCTTTAAAGTCCAGCTCAGATGTCACCTCTTCCCTGTTTCTACCTCTCCCTCTAACTGCTGAAGAGTCCCTTCTGAAATACAAATCAAAACCTCAATGAGATATCACCTCACATGGATCAGAATGTCTAAAATTAACAAGTCAGGAAATGACAGATGTTGGTGAGGATGCAGAGAAAGGGGAACCCTCTTACACTGTTGGTGGGAATGCAAGCTGGTGCAGCCACTCTGGAAAACAGTATGGAGGTTCCTCAAAAAGTTAAAAATAGAGCTACCCTAGGACCCAGCAATTGCACTACTAGGTATTTATCCAAAGGATACAAAAATGCTGATTCAAAGGGGCACCTGCACCCCAATGTTTATAGCAGCAATGTCCACAATAGCCAAACTATGGAAAGAGCCCAGATGTCCATCAGCAGATGAATGGATAAAGAAGGTGTGGTACATATGCACAATGGAATATTACTCAGCCATCAAAAATAATGAAACCTTGGGGCGCTTGGGTGGCTCAGTCGGTTAAGTGTCTGCCTTCAGCTCAGGTCATGATCCCGGGGTCCTGGGATGGAGTCCCTCATCGGGCTCCCTCCCTGCTCAGCGGGGAGTCTGCTTCTCCCTCTCTTCTCCCCCTGCTTTGTGCTCGCTCTCTCTCTCTCTGTCAAATAAATAAATACAATTTTTAAAAAAATAGTAATAATGAAATCTTGCCATTTGCAATGATGTGGACAGAACTAGAGGGTATTGTGCTAAGCAAAATAAGTTGGTCAGAGAAAGACAAATACCGTATGATTTTACTCATATGTGGAATTTAAGAAACAAAACAGATGAACATAGGGGAAGGGAAGGAAAAATAAAATAAGATAAAAACAGAGAGGGAGGCAAACCATAAGAGACTCTTAACTATAGGGAACAAACTGAGGGTTGCTGGAGGGGAGGTGGGTGGGGGATGGGCATTAAGGAGGGCACATGATGTAATGAGCACCAGGTGTTATATACAACTGATGGATCACTAAATTCTACCCCTGAAATTAATAATACACTATATGTTAACTAAATCGAATTTAAATTAAAAAATTAAAATAAATAAATAAAAAATACTCCCTACTGTGCTTCTTAGTCTTAATGTACTCTTCTATTAGACCATGAGCTTCTGAAGGCCAAGGAAGACATCATTCTCTATCATTATGTCAGTACCTGGAACAGTGCTGGGCACTCAGTAGACCCTTAACAAATATTTGAACTTGAAATTCCCTGCTATGTTTTCATTATCCAAGTTTCTTGCTACCCACTTGAGGCATACAATTACAAAAACAAAACAAAACAAAAAAACACCAAACCCTCAATACTCAAAGAACTTTAAAATTCATTCCTTTCTCTTCTGTTTGGATGGAATCCTCATCCAGATACAAAGCTGTTTGTATATTTTTGTATTAGGTAATATCCGTAAGAGGTAACAACATTATAATTTCCTTAGTTCAGTGCCAAGGAAGGCTGACATCATCATGAGTTCAAGAGCTGCAGTTAACAAAGGAGTAAAAATGGCCATTCAGGACTTTGGCTAAAAGGAAAGTGGTTCCTCTGACCAGGGCAAGCCAGCACTGTGCTAAGTAATGCTCACAAAAGTCTACTAAAGTCAAATACATGCAAGAGGTTAAGCGATTTGCCTAACTGAAATCCAGGACTCAGCTCTCCCATGATACCAAACATGGGATGAAGATTGTTACTGCTGGGACGAACTGCTCCAGGCATCCCAGGGTGGCCAGGGGTCCCTCATGGATTTGGCGGTGGAAACACTTCCAAGTTGACCATATCATCAGGGCACAGGATTTTTGCTGTCCCACACCTTGGAAACCATTTCCATCACTGTTGGATAACTATGCATGTACTTTACCACCTTGATGGTTCCTTAAAGTCTGAAAGTGCCAAGTGAGTGGCAACAGAAAGCTGTGGGACCCTGGAGGCAAACAGTAGGCAGCATAAATCCAACTCTGATCAAGGCCATTGTGTGCTCAACATTTTGGAGATGGAGCTGGAAAGAAACAAAGGAAAAAAAAAAAGGCACGGTTCCTCTTTGTTCTATAATCTATCTTTTGATCCTTTAATATGTAGATAATAAGCATCTATTCTTGCATGGAGAAGGAACATGAATCAGTTTGGTCAGAGATAACTGTGACCTCTCTAAGACAGTGTGTTTTACTCACAGAGTTGCTAAGAGAGTTGTATTTTCACACCTGTAGACATCACAAGGATTCAACTGAATCTTACTGAGAATAATTGATTACACTGCCCTACCTCAGGAGTAATTACATCTGTTTGAGTTTCTGTCACTTTATTTTCAGGAATCTCTGCTGAACAATCGCATACCTATTTGTTTTGTTTTGTTTTGTTTTGTTTTGTTTTAATGATTCTAATATTGACATTTTGTGTAAACCTGATTGTGAAAAATCCATTTGAGAAGTGTGGCTTGGTATGGTACTGAGCATAACCTGGAGAATGAAGTTAGTTAACAGAACAAAAAGTTACATTTCCTAATCTAAAGTAATAAATTCAAAGAAACAAGCTAAATCTCTCATATTTTTCCCTGGTGAAGAACACTTCATGTGGGATATGACCTATTTTGAAAAATTCCATAGAAGGACAACAGTTAGATAGTTGGCTGGGTGACTTCCTTTCACCCCTCCCGACAGGTTCTCTGCCCTCCCCACTCTGAGACCTGCCCTGGGAGGCACAACCCATAGACCATGTCCATGGGCTCTTGGGCCTCTTGGCTTCCCACTGGGTTCTGCCAATGGGGAGCTCACAGGAGATGGGCCCTCTGAGAGTTGTTCGTGGTAATCAGAATCTCTGCCTCAGGACTGCTTCGGGTTGACTTAATGCTTGACCTAAGGTCACTTGCCTCAAGGCAGCCTTCTCTATATTACTGCCACACCTCTTCCCTTTACCTGAACCCAGGGTGAGGGTGGTTGTACTGCTTCTAGCCCTGGGTTATTGTGGAACCCCTGGGGTTCCCTCCCCAGCTACCACCCCACCCTCATCTTGGTAAAGTTCCTTATAAGTTGATTTTCAACAGATTATCTTCATTTGGGTATGCCATCTCTTTCCTGCTAGGATCCTGACTGGATAATGTTATACTGCTCAATATGGAGGGGTAGAAACATTCCAGTCTTTTTTTTTTTTTAAGATTTTATTTATTTATTTGAGAGAGAGAGAGCAGGAGGAGGAGGGGAAGAGCAGAGTAAGAGGGAGAAGCAGACTCCCCACTGAGCAGGGAGCCCGATGCGGGACTTGATCCCAGGACCCTGAGATCATGACCTGAGCTGAAGGCAGAAGCCCAACCGACTGAGCCAACCAGGTGCCCAAAACATTCCAGTCTTTTATGGCCAGTCTGCTTTCCAGAGAGTTAGGTAATATGCAGATACTATTCAAAATATTCAACATACTGCCCCAGCAGGGTCCTGGAGACCCTGCTGAACCAGGCATTATCCCTTAAGTTGCTAGATTATAGAAAGGCCTACAGAGTACCCAAAGAGGGGCTGAGGCAGCCAGAGCCAATAGCACTTGGGAGTGTCAGGATAGAGGCTATCGACCAACCAACGGAACGGGTTAGTGTTTTAACAGCTGGTGCATTCCAGTTAAATGTTAGCCCAGGTAATATGCCTACCTATCTATTTTCAACTTTAGGTTAGCAAATTTCAACCACAAAGTTCATTTTTATGTTTATTTAACAGACTCTGAAGGGAGAAATGCAGACAAAAAATGAACAGAGAACAGATGTTGCCTTGTACATATAATGAATGAGCAACAAATTTTGCATTCCCCCACCCTAAGTGAACCAAGAAAAGAACCAATTTTAAGCCTCTGGCAGAATGGGCAGCATATCGACAAGCTCAACATATGAACCAAATTTCAAAGGCTGCCCAGTGCTACCAGGGATTTTTAGAACTGTGACATTTGCATCAAAGATTGCGTCTGTGCTAAGCATTTTGCATCTCTTATGACAATCCTTTTAATCCTGGACTGTGGGGCGCCTGGGTCGCTCAGTCATTAAGCGTCTGCCTTTGGCTCAAGTCATGATCCTGGGGTCCTGGGATCGAGCCCCGCATCGGGCTCCCTGCTCCGCTGGAAGCCTGCTTCTCACTCTCCCACTCTCACTCCCACTGCTTGTGTTCCCTCTCTCGCTGTGTCTCTCTCTGTCAAATAAATAAATAAAATCTTAAAAAAAAAAAAATCCTGGACTGTGGTTTCTGAATTTGTTTGAGCCTATAAAATAAAGCAGGGTTTGGGCGCCTGGGTGGCTCAGTTGGTTAAGCGACTGCCTTCGGCTCAGGTCATGATCCTGGAGTCCCAGGATCGAGTCCCACATCGGGCTCCCTGCTCAGCGGGGAGTCTGCTTCTCCCTCTGACCCTCTTCCCTCTCTTGCTCTCTGTCTCTCATTCTCTCTTTCTCAAATAAATAAATAAAATCTTTAAAAAATAAATAAATAAATAAATAAAGCAGGGTTTGATCCTTGGCCACACACAAGAAGTTTCTTGATTCTTTTTAGAGCTGATCCTGTGTAATATAATAGGTTATTCCTCCTCTGAAACATAATTATATCACATATTTTTATATTTCCTTCTGCTGCTTCTATGGTGACACCATTTACATATCTCCAGTGATTAGTCATGAAAATGGGCCATATGCTTGTAACACATACTATCTGGGTTTTCAATCCTGTTAGTTTAAGCTGTGGACATTTACATAAATTCCTTTCTTATTTACTGTGTTGCAAATGCTGAACAAACTATCTCGCTAATGTAGCATCAGGTTAAAGAAAATGAGACACCTAATGATTTTGCCAGAATTTAAAAGGGAATCTTTAGCTACAGATCAATGGTTGGATCTGAAAGAATACCCATCTCAGGAGATAGCATTTCAAATACCAGTATTTCTCCTTTGCCCCATTAACAACTGGCAGTAACAGCAGAGAACATAACAGAATTAGGGAGAAATCCATAACACGGAATGTGTGCATATATGTATAAGAGGCCAAAAGATATAGGGCAGATTAAGCTACAGAAGAAAATATTCTGGTGATCATTAACTGTACAGTGCTGGAGGCTAGCCCTGTATTTAGCATGCATGTTGGTATAACTGATATCTATTACAAAATGCATAAATTATACTTCTGTTTAGTCTTCAGTACACAAGGCTAAGTGATCAAGGAAAGTATCCTATCTAGATTCAAAGAAAGGTTCTTTGAAGTTTATTGGTTGAGTTTGTGTCCTTATGTGATAGGAGTTTATAAAATCAAACACTTCTCCTTATTAAAGAAAAATACTATGCCATAAGCCTTCAATCAAACAACCATCTCAGGAAAAAGAAAGATAAAAAGAAATACAATTAAGTTATTGTGCTAACCATTCCTCTCTGAAGATATTAGTCGGGACTTCAGGAATTAACTAGAGTAATATTAATACAACGGAATTATTAAACTACATCTAGTATTTTTACATCTGATAAACGATTCCCAGTAAAGATAGGTTATTTGGTTCAGTTAAATGAGCAAACAAATTCTTTCACTGTTTCTAAGTAGCGTAGACTGTGTTAGGATTCCCTGTGAACCAAAGCAGTTCTGGGGTCATTGTTTGTCTTGCCTGCCAACGTGTTCCACGACCCACCCCACAAAAGATCCCAAGGTGTGGAAACAATAAGTAATCTTCTTGGTTTCTACTGGAAAGTTAGTTGATCTGGGAATAAAATGTGCCATTATCCAATCTCCAATATCCAAGTGAGAAAACCCAATCAAATGGCAGTGAAACTAGAACGTAAAAGAGGAGGCCGTAAAGCCTTCATGTCTAAAGCTGCTGACTACCCACAGAGATGACTGCAGAATCCCCCACAATCCAAGACCTCAGTCCAGTGAATTTACTTTACTACTAAGAAGCAGAAGCTATACATTTGCCTCTAAATGTGCTGCCGTAGCAAATCTGTGACCAGAAAACGCCAGCAACATCGCTTCAGTGACAGCGTCAGCTCCCCCATCTGACACCCCTTCAGTTCCCAGGCACCTTTCTAGAATGGCCTTAGTCAGAAACAGACAGCAACCATTTCGATCATGTAAAAGTAGCAAACCAATTTACTTTCAACTAAAAAGAAAAATACTGTTGATACGGCAGTCTCGGAAATCCAGATACTGAGCCATCTGGAATCTCAGTGGGGACTTACTGTTCATTACAAAAGATCATGGAGGCACAGAAGACAAAGGGACCTGCAAGGTCTTCTAGTGGGAGGGCCAGCCCCACAAGGAGATCACTTATGTGCCATTCGTGGCAGATAATTCTGCTGTCAGAGAGGTTTTACAAGGAAGTCCACAACTGCTGAGGTCAAATTAACAGTTGTTCAAGTGGATCAAAAACTTCATCTCTGTAACACTTCCTTTGATTCGGACTTTTTGTCTTTCCGAGGAAGCAGAGGAAGTCCAACTCTCTTCCCCCTTACAGCTCTGCATGAAGTTGATGACTACAATGATGTCTTCGTTAAGCCTTAGCTCCTCATCCAGATGGACAAATGCTATTGACTGCCTCCACTGGGCTAAACATAAGGGATTAAAACATGAGCCAGATGCAGTACCACACATGTATATAATTAAACTTAATTTATTAGGATGACTGCTATACCCACACTATAAAGTACCTTAGAAACTGCCTTCTAAAGTATTTTTTTTTCTTTTCCCCACAGCAATGTAAGCTTTTTCTCAACACAGTCTTATATGAAACACAATACTTGAATGAGACTGAGCAGAGTAGCTCTGCCTTAAGTGAAATGAGGGATCAGAGCCTCATCTGCGTGGCCTCCCTCTCTGCCCCTCAGAGGCTCTAGAAACAGCCCCGTGGAGCCTCTGGGCCCTGGGCAACACAGCGTAAACACCATTGCTCTAGAACTGCAGAGAAGCTTTCTTGAAAAGGAGACTGTGCACAGAGAGAGGAAGACTCTGAATGCTGTGCTAAGGAATTTGTACTTTTCCTAAATGAAAAAGCCATTGGAAGCTTTTAGGCTTTTAGCTTTTAGGGGAGTGATATGAGAAGATTAATGCTTTAGAAAGTTAAGTGGTGGTGATATGGAGTTTATACCACAGGATGGAAAAAGGGATAGAAATTAATAATGAGGTGGTTGTACTAGATGGTGAGATGATGAGAGCTCTTTGGAAGGGTATTTTGAAGATAGAATTAATAGAAGCTGCCCGCTGGTGGATTAAAGGAGAATTCCAAGGTCATGCTAAAATTTCTTGTTTATTCATTCGATTGACATTTACTGAGAAACTACTGTGTGCGAGGCGCACTTCAAGATGAGAGATGAACAAAAATAGGTTTGTCTTCAAGAAGGTGACAGGCTGTTCAGATAAGACAGAGATATAATTAAGCAATTAAGGAGAACATGAATGGAAGGTATTACAGCAAACTGTGCACATGATGGCACGAGAGCACAGAGTGAGAGGCAGATACGTGTACTGGGCTCCCTCTGCTCTAGTCCACCCTCCTTCTAGCCTGTCTCTTTGCACACTAGGGACGGGAAAACTAAAGACTACATTTCCCCGTTTCTTTGCAGCTCAATTTCCCCACATGTACTTACCTTCTGGAAAGACTTAGAATGTGGGTGTAAGTACCCCAAGAAGGAGGCCACCTGTTACGGCTGCTACTCTTCATACTGATAGGCAGCTGTGGCAGGTTTTGATTTTTCACTGGCAGTGGTAACAACGTCTAGTTCCCAGCTTCCTGGGTACCATGCTGACCTGGATCACGGCAGAGGCAGCTAAGAACTGTGGTGGCACCTTCCTTATTATCTGGTGTTCTGATCATGACAGACGCACTGATCTCTTGGTGGGCCAGTTGTGCAGTGTTAGTCTGGGAGTCCCGCCTGGAAACTCAGCCAAGAGTTTGTTCCTCTAATCCTTCTAGTAATTTTATGAGCACCTGTTCCTCCCCACAATGCCTTTTTTTTTTAAGCTAGCTGACTAGATCATTAGCTACATTGAATTCCTAATTATATCAAAGAGATATTTAACATATGCTAGAGGTAGTCAGAGAAGGCTTCCAGGAGAAGATAAAGCTTAGATGAATCTTAAAGGGTGAGTGTAATTTGGTCTAATAGAGAACCAGGAAAAGACGTTCCAGGCAAAGCCAGGAAGGTAGGGAGAGAAAGATGTGCTCAGGAACTGCATAGCATTGACAAAGGCGAATGCTAGGAGGTGAAGACAGAGGGGCAGGGAGAGGTGCATTCATGAGAGCCTTGTGTCAGGCTAAGCAATTTGAGTTTTATCCATGGGAGTTATTGGGAATTGTAAACAGCAAAATAATATAAGCAGGTTTGTATGCTAAAAAGACCTATCTGTAGAATTGTGAAGCGTAGATTGGCACAGCTAGACAGTAAAGTGAGGAGGCTGCATCAGGAGGGAATTGTAATAATTCTGGCAAGAAATATTGAATATCGAGAGATTAGCTGAGAGACAGTAGGAGTAGAGTGGTGCAGACAGATTTTAGAAGCAGGAAGTAGAATCTCTGAGATTTCATGACCATCTAAATATCAGGCTAATGTGAGCAAAAATGTGTTGTTGAGGGTGACGCTCCATTTTCTGGCTTTGGCAATAGGTGGATAATGGTGCTGTTTAAAAAGATATGGAATAATGGGGAGTGCCTGGGTGGCTCAGTCAGTTAAGTATCTGATTCTTGATTTTGGCTCAGGTCATGATCCAGGGTTGTGAGGTTGAGCCCCACGTCAGGCTTGGTGCTGGGCATGGAGCCTGCTTAAGATTCTCTCTCTCCCTCTCCCTCTGCCCCTCCTTCCTACCCCCACTCAAGCATGTGTGCTAAATAAATAAATAAATAAATAAATAAATAAATAAATAAAAGGTATGGAATAAGGAAAGGGGAGTGTGTTTGGTGGGGAAGATGAAGAGTTCAAGTTTGGACATGATAAATTTTAATGAGCCTGAGGCACAACTAAGTAAAATTATAAGTAGGCCTTGGAATAGATGAGCTTGTAGATCAGAATTCAGTTTGAGAGTCCTGCCACATAAGCAGACACTGAAGACTTGGGTAGATTGCAGTAGAGTACATAGCGTGAAAAGGAGGCAGGGCTGCCGACAGAGTCCTGGAGACAACCACCATTTAGAAGATAAGCATGGGAAAGAGAGGAAAAGATTGTGCTACAGAGATCAGAGAATGGAAAGAAAATGGTGTCTTGAAAGGCCCTGGGGGAGATTTGAAGGAGGAAGAAGTGGTCCAGTGCCAGGGGTCCCAGGGTGGACAGCACAAGTGCACAAGTACACACACATATGGGGGGACACACACACACACATTGGTATTTGCAAGGCCTAAGCAAAAGCACTTTAATGGGAGAGTTGAACAATACATTTGGCAGAAGGGTAAAAATAAGCACTAGAGCAAGGGAGAATAAACATATCAAAGGATTTTTTTTTCAAGAAACTTTAATGTTAAAAAAAAAGGATACAGTAGTTGCTAGGAGAAGACACAAATAGGGAAGTTTCATGCACTTTTTTAGATTGGGATGACTTACAATAACACACAATTATTGAGAGCCTGCTGTATGCCAGGACTGTTCTAAAGTGTTTCGCATGTATTAATTCATACAACCAGCCTATGAGATAGACACCAGTGTCCTCCCTATTTTACAGAAGAGGAAACTGAGCAAGAGTGGAGTTAAGTAACTTGTCCAGGGACATGGAGTCAGGAAAAAGCAGCACCAGGTCCACACCTGAGGATTCTGGGGACAGGGCTACATGCATAACCCGCTGTGTTTTACTGCCCCCGCATCAAGACGATGAACAGAAGCAGCAGAGAGGGGGAGGTTAAATATGCAGAGAGTGTGGCATTCCCAAGGAGCCCAGACAAGATAGAGAGCCCTTGGGTGGGAGACAAGGGTAAGGATGAGCATCAGTGAAGAGGAGTCACAGCTGCAGGGTCTACAAGCAGATGTTTGCACCAGACCTCCGTCTTTTTCTGTCCAGTAGGAGGTAAGAACATGTACTCGGTGTGCGAGAGAACACGGTAAGGAGGGCTCTCGGTATGAGCAGGGAGGAGCCGAGGCAGCTGCTGGGCAGAGGAGAGATGGTGGTGTTGAGGCACACCTGAAGGACGGGCTGACTGCCCTGGGACCGGGCTTGTTCTGGCTTCATTTTGCCTGCTGTGTGACTTCCTGAACAGAACTCCTTTTGGAGCAACAGAAACTGGGAGTTTTTGAGAGTGAGGGAAAGGTAAAGGAAATTAATGACATTAGAAAGAAAAAAGTATCAATTTATTTAACAAACATTAAATAGTCATTACTATGTGCCAGGCACTGTTCTAAACATTTCTAAATATTAACTCATGTAAGAATTATCATTAATAGTAATCGTTTCCATTTGTTGTTCTGTTTATGAGCTAAACGCTTTCTTAAACCTCATGCAATCCTCACAACCTCCCTATTCTCATTTTATAGTCAAGGAAAGTGGGTTCAGCCAGATTAGTTCACCCAAGGCGTGGTTTAGCAAGGGGTGTAGCCAGGCTTTGAACCTGTCTGTATCTCCAGGGTCTCTGTTTCCCACCACTATACTACATCTTCTTTGTACAGAATGAGAAAATGAATCAGGTATTTAGGCTGGATACAGGACATAAAGCCAAAGGGGCATTAATTGTTTGGCTGAAAATGGAGGCATGTAGGGTGGACATCTCACTGTGTTTCAAGGACAAATAGAAGGAGAATAAATTGAAAGGGCAGAAGTTTAGGGTATTCTAGAGTTTGTGATTACAGGTAGAGCAAGAGCCAGAGGTCTAAACTGAGGGTGCTGGGCTAAGGTCTCCCTGGATGAATGCAGGGTCTGGAAGTGAGAGCAAGGAGGCATAAGTATGAGCCAGGTACCAGGAGGCTCAGGGGAGGAAGGGTTTTTACAAGAGGATGAAGAACCAGTGGGTTGAAAGGGACTGTGTGGTGCTAGGGACGTACCAGCCAATCTGTCCTCCTGCCCCTTTCATATCCCCACCCATCCCTTCCACATATAGACACAAAATCATCCTGTACCAGCCTTAGAAAGAGTGAAAATTTGATATAACCTGATCAAGGGTATGTATGTGTTTAATAAACATTTATTGCACTCCTATTCCATGCCAATAAATTCTATAAAAATTTTTAAAATTCTGCATTTGACAGAAAATAAACAAGTGAAACAAGGTAGATGGTTTTAAGTATAATGGAGAAAAGTACAAGATGATTAAAGGGTATAGGGAGCAAAGGAGTAGGGAGGGGGTGCATTTTGCCTTTTATATATGTCAATTGGGGAAGGCCTCATTGAAAGGTGACAATTACACAGCCTTGCAGATATCTAAGAGAAGAAATGCTCATGCAAAGGATAGAGCTGGGAACATACTTGATGTGTTCAGTGAACACTGAGGAGGCTAGTGTGGCTGCAGCAGAATGAGTGAAGAGGGGAATAGTAGGAGAGGAGGTCAGGGTAGGAGCAGAGCATGTGGGTCCTTAGAAAACACTGGAGATTTTTTTTTAGCAGAGGATTAACAAGTTCTGACTCATATTTTCAAAGGCTCACTCTCACTACTGTATGTCAAACAGTTTGTGTGTGGTAGGGATTAGGGAGCAAAAATACCATTTAACAGGCTATTGAAATTAGCCAGGTGAGAGACAACAGAAGGTTGGACTAGGGAGCTAACAATGAAGGTGGTGAGAAGTACTTGGACTCCACATATATTCTAGAAGTAGAGATGGCAGAATTTGTTGTTGGATTGTGTGACTGGCAGCCTCCACCTTGGCCCCCAATGATTCCTACCTCGCCTTAAGTGTGGGCTGGACCTAGTGACTCACCTCTAATGAAAAGAATGTGGCAAAGTGATGGTATATCAATTGTAAGATTAGGTTATAAAATGTGACTCATGTCTAGCTGCCCCACCCCCTCTCTCTCTTGCTAACTCTGGGGAAAGCCAGATGGCACACTGTGATCTTTACTTCGAGAGTTCCATGTGGCATGGAACTGTTGTCTCCAGCTAACAGCTAACAAGGACCTGAGGCCTACCAATAGCCACATGAGTGAGCTTGAAAGTGGTCCTCCATAGTCAAGCCTTGAGATGACTGTAGCCCTGGCTGACACCTTGACTGTAGCCTTGTAAGAGACTGCAGCTGGGGACAGCTAAACCATGCCCAAATCCCCAACCTACAGAAAATGAAGTATGATAATTTGTTGCACAGCAATAGAGACCTAATATAGGTTGGATATGGGATATAAGAGGAGTATAGTTGATGATGACTCCAAGGGTTTTGGCCTGTGCAACTGGTGTCTGGAGTTGCCATTTACTGAAGGAGGAGCAGGTTCAGAGGGAAGGGAGGAAGCAGGCATTGTTCTGGATGGGTAATATTTAAGATGCCTATTCAATGGAGATCATGAATATACAGTTGTTTTTTTTTTAAAGATTTTATTTATTTATTTGACAGAGAGAGACACAACAAGAGAGGAAACACAAGCAGGGGGAGTGGGAGAGGGAGAAGCAGGCTTCCCGCTGAGCAGGGAGCCCGATGTGGGGCTCGATCCCAGGACCCTGGGATCATGACCTGAGCCGAAGGCAGACGCTTAATGACTGAGCCACCCAGGCGCCCATGAATATACAGTTTTATATTCAAGGCTGGACTTTAGGGAAGAGATCTGGGCTGTTCCAGCCTTTTGCCTATTTTTTCTATTTCTTTGTCTATCTTTTTCTTACTATTTGTAGGAGTTATTTATATAATACAGATACAGGTCCTTTGTTGGATACATGCAATATAAATATCTTCCACTCTGTGGCTTACCTTTTCACTCTCTGAATAGTGTCTTGATTTACAGTCTAAATTTTTAAAAATGCTTGATTTATCCACGTTTCTTTTTATGCTTAGCACATTTTATGTTCTGTTTAAGAAATCTTTTCCTACCCAATGGTCATGAAGATATTTAGAAGTAGAAATCTGAGGACCTTTAGTGTACAGGATAAGATCACCTACGGAGTGACTATAGAAAGAGAATAAATCTTGGACAGCACAGGGCATGCCAATGCTTAGAAAGCAAAGGGGTGAGGGGAATTGGCAGATGAGACTGAGAAAGAATGGATGGTCAGTAACGTAGCAGAAGACATAGCTGAGGCAGAGTGGAGTCCCAGAAATTTCCAGGTGAGGTCATTAACGCTGCCATATATTGCTGGTAAGTGGAAAGCGTGGAGACTCAGGGAAGACCACTGGAGTTGGCAGAGTGGAGGCCACCAGATAAGTACTATTTTAATGAGTGTATGTGTGTATGTTGGGGGAGGGCAGCTCTAAAGTCTGATTGAAGCAGAATGGGAAAAGAAGAAGTGAAGACAAATAGAGACCACTCTTCCAAGGAACTTTGCTACAGAAGAGAAAAGAAAAGTAGGATGGCAGCTGCAAGGAGATGTAGGATCACAGAAGGGATTTTTTTTCCCCATGAAAGATATTATGGCATATGTAACATTGAAATATGTGACCAGCTAGTGAGAAAGAACCAACTAAGGAAATAATTGAGGAGGAGGACAGAGGTGGCTTTCGTGCTGGAACCATGTCCCTGAGCTGGCAAGAGGAGATGGGGTCTGGTGCACAAATGGAAGGGACGCTCACAGATGCAGCAGGCTGGTCGGTGTGGTTGTGGAAGCCGGTGGAAGACCTTCTCCGACTGCTTCGGTTTTCTCAGTGAAGTTAAGAATCAAGGTCATCAGCCAAATGAGGAACAGGGAGAAGTCTGTGATTGTAAAGGAATATAACAGAATGGTTGAGTCCAGACTGTGAGCCACGTCACCTGGGTTCACATCCCAGCTCTCCCATCTAACATCTGTGTACCTTGGGCAAGTTACTTAACCTCCCTATTTCCTCAGTTTCCACGTCTATGAAATGTAGATAACCTCAGAGTTGCTATGATGATTAAATGAATTAACACACGTAAAGCAAAGTTTTACTTGTATTGTAGACAATATTGAGTTTCTGGACGTATTAAGGAATTAGTCAGTCATGGACCATATGAAGTCACCAAAGCGGTGCCGCAGGCATATCCCCGAGGCACATATTAGTTTGTCTGCCGTGTGGGTCAGAAGAAAGAGAGGTTTCAGACAACCTGTGGGGGATGCCCTGTTTCTCAACTCTAGCAGTACATTACAATCTTCTAGGGAGATTAACAAAATTATCCATGCCTGGGCCCCACCTTCAAAGATTCCAACTCGCTGCTCTGGGATGAAGCTTATGCTAGTACTTATGAAAAGCTCTGTCTGTGAACGTAAGGTGTAGCTAGGGCTGGGAAGTGCTAGTCTCTTAGCTATATACATGCTGTGGAGATGGGTGACGGGTAAGCGGAGTTATGTCTGTTAAACATCCTATTCATCTAATAAACTGATTCCCCATCTACAAAGCAACTTTCTAGATTTATTTTGGTTCTCTAAATGGTTTCTCCATCAGAGGACGGTGTGCTGATCAGCCAATCAGAGCGTGTAGTCCAAGTGGCAGTCACCTCATTATAAATGACTAACGTGACTTTGTTGTCATATGCAGTGGTGTGACTCTCTCAGGGCACCGACAACACTGGTTCTGGGCTTAGAAACAGAAGGCACTGGCCGTGGACCAAGGGAAGTCACCAAGGAGAGGCCATCTTCTCAGGCTCATCTGTGGGCACAGCTTCTCAGATCTTTCCCTGAAGACACTTCCAACTGAAGAAAGGGAGCAGCCAGATTTGCATACCACATGTCAGAAGCGTGGTGAGAGGGAGAGCAGAGAAGGCTGGTTCAGCTCTCATACCTATGACTTTGGCAGAACCACTGGACATAATTTCTCACAGCCTACAGACGTGGTTCCCTCGCCTGTATCAGAACACCCTGCTAAATTATAACAATTACGACATGCAGATAAAAATTATAGCTACCTCCTACGGCTGCTGGGGGAAGGGTCTGAAATCTATACTCTAGTAGGCTTTCTGGGAAAATACTACGCATGACAAAGTACAGGAATCTAGAGAGTTGCACTGAATTTTACTTTCCATGAAGAAAATATATGAACAAGTCGAATAGTAAGGTAGACCTTACAATCTACTGCCTCCTTCTCCACCCCCCCAGGGACACTACCCTAAACTCTTAATATTTTTATTTTTATTATTTTGGAGGTTATCTCCGCTGGATAATTTATTGGATAAAATTAAGAAATATTTCTATTTCTTAACTTATCAAACAAAGTAGTTTTTATTGACTCCCTGATATGAAAGAGAAGGATTTTGTTTATACTACCCTATTCCTCTCTCCTCAATGCTTTAATTTCTTTTTTTAGTTTTTCTATTAATGACCACTGTAACATTAAATAATATTCAAACCTCTATTTCTTTTTACATAAAAATTGACATCCTGCCTTGACTCCCCACTCCTCCTACTCCTGTCCTTGTATCAGGTATATTTTGACTTTTACCCTAATAGATTCTTCAACAGATAAAACTTCAATACAACGTGTATCGGCTGCCCTCTGCCCCCACTGCCATTTTTGGTCCCACCGCTCATACCTGCCTCATGGTTATTCTGCACCTCCGTTCCAGTTCCCTCTTAATTATGTTTGTTCTGCTTTTTCTTTTTTTTTTTTTTAATTTATTTATTTGAGAGAGAGAGAGCATGAGAGAGATCATGAGCAGAAGGGAGGGGTAGAGGGAGAAGCAGACTCCCTGCTGAGCAGGGAGCCCAATGAGGGGCTCAATCCCAGGACCCCGGGATCATGACCCGAGCCGAAGGCAGACGCTTAACCAACTGAGCCACCCAGGTGCCCCTGTTCTGCTTTTTCTTATTTGAAGACTATTCTTGAGAGAATATGCATTAAGCAATTTTTCTTTCCTTTGCCATCAGTTTATAACATGCTATTCTTCTTGTACTACTCTTTTAAGATCTACCTTATTGCCACTGAAAGCATTTCTTCACAGACCTCAGTTCATTCCATCTGTAATTCCTGGATGTTTATCCTGCTCATGGGTATTTAGTCTTGGCCATACTTCAACCTCTCCTTTCATTTTGAATCTAACTTTTAAAAACCAAAGTAAAACTTCCTTTTCAAAAGTAAGTAAAAATAAAAGATTGAGTACCTCATTTCTAAAGACAGCAACTCTGCTGCTCTATAAGCCAGCACTTAAGGGAGTCAGCTTTGAAACTTTTAGTCCTCTGTGGTGTGAATGTGTCTAGCTCCGTGGTTACCATGTCAGCTTTGGAATGGGGCTGACCCTACTCAAATCCTGCCCTGCCACTTACTTGGTGTGTGATCTCCAGTAAGTTACCCCACAGGGCAGAAGCTAGTGAACCATTCTCCAAATCCTTCCCTCTTTCCTCCTGGAGATATGACTAGGCTCTATCTCTTAGCCTCCTTTGCTGTTAAGAGTAACCGTGAGATTGAGTTCTGGCCACGGGAACATGGGTGGAAATTCTGGCCCACAAAAACCACGGAGTCCTCCATTATCTCAAATCACCCTGGCTGCTGACCTGGTATAAATGTCCAGGGCAACCTTGGAAGCCATGTGTGGAAGACAGCAGGGCCTCCCTCCGTGCCTGGAGTAGACACTCCACCCCACCCTCCACCGGTGCTGCCAATGGAATTTTACATGATTAAGAAATAACCTTTGGGTGATTAAGGAATCAGCTTCCCTTTTGTTAATCCAATGAGATTTCAGGTTTATGTTACAGCGGTTTGCTTTACCCTAACCAATATACTTAACTTCTTAATTTCTCTAAACTCCACTTGCCTCTTCAGGATAATTCTAGCACCTACCTTCCATAGTGTTGTTAAGAGGATTAGAAGAGAAGCAATGAATACGAAGTACCCTAATGCACAGTGCCTGGCAAAAACTAAGTACACAAGAAAGATTCATTACTATTATTCTGTGAAGCCTGTTGTTAATTACTGCTGTTATGTTTGATGTAATAGAAGGCTCTCGCACACATTAAAATGCCCATTCCCTGCTACCTGAAATTCCACCATTCCTTTCTGTAAATCAAAGTCTTCTCTTTTAAAGAGTAACTTTCCCACCTTTAATTATAAAATAAACATGTTTATATGTTTAATGCAAAAATAGTGTAAATAATACAGAACTTCTAAAGAACAAACTATTGATCATCTATAATCCTATCATCCAGAGATAATCACTGCTAGCATTTTAGCATATGTATTCCCAATTCTTTATCTATTAATACAGATATGCATACATGTAATACACATACATATTTATAATCCAAACAGGGATAATACTAAACACATAGCTGCTTTTTCCACCTAATATTTTATCTGGAACAGTCCCCTATGTGTTCAAATATACTTTGAAAAGATGATGTTTGATGGGTGCTTATGGGTGTATAAAAAGTTATTTAACTATTGTATAGATATATCACACTTTATTTAACCATTCCTTTCATGTAGCATATTTTTGTTGCTTCTATCAGAATAATCTATGTGGAATATATCTCCTTGTATATAAAATCTTTGCCTATGATTATTTGCCATTTCTGCTTTTATTTTCTTTATTTGGACCTTTAGAAATAATATTTGACCCTCAAAATGATAGAATAACTGATACTTATTTCATCGTGATTTGTTTTATCTTTCCTATTTTTTTTTTTCTTGTGGTTTTAAAAGCAAAAATACCCTGGAAAAGCCCACAGATCTTTCCCTGAAGGTCTCATAGTAATACATTTATCAGATTGCTTTATTTGCAGAAAGGAAAGATTAGGCTGCATCTAAATTGTGAAAGTTCAAGGTAAAAGGAGTTCTGAGAGGGGGGAAAGAGACAGGAAGTGGAAGATTCAAGATAAAATCTCTGCCTTTCTTACAATTTACATGTGAAGGGACGTCTCCTCTTCTCCTGTTGTCCCAACTATCACCAGTGGATGAGCTACTATATTTCCTCCTTTTATACTCAGCCAGATGCAAAAAGAACATGAAGCATTAACAAGCAAGGATCTTGCTTAATTGGGTTTTTGCTGAGCATATAGATAACATTAACATAAGAGTAAACAATAGCATCAATGAAACATAATCCTTGCAGGACCTCCTGTTTATTGAATGGCTTGGGCCAGTGTCTGCAGATAAATTAATAATGATTCCAGCTTCCTCTGTCTCTGGCAGCTAAATCAATGCCCACTCTTCAGATCGAGGAGATGCAATATTTCTCCACTACGTGTATCTTGATAAAATGGTTGAAAATACATAGGAATACAGTTTGCATCCTTCTTGGAAGGTCTCTATATAAAATATGTAATTTTATATTCCCACAGCTGGAGTGAACCACGTGAGTCCGCGCAACTGGTTTGGCATGTGCAGCAGAGTTGTTACCTAAGGTAAATGCTCTCCTATCTCATTTGCATTTACTTCCAAATTGTTATCTATCCTCTTGGGTGAAGGTCTAGTCACAGATATTTATTGAAATGACTATGTAGCTCTGCTTTCCCCTCAAGCTTCTATCAAAGTGTAACATTAAAATGACGGACACACATCTGCCTTTCTAACTGTCTTCACACAAAGAATGGTCATTCGCAATAACATTCTCTTCAAATAAAAAGGGCAACAGTATGAGGTACAATCAGGGTCCCAGCAGGAAACAGATGGCACACTCACATTAGAATAATTCATGGAGCATTTAATGAAGGGACTATTTATAAAGGTGTGGGCAGGGTGTAGGGAAACCACAAGTGATAGAACGAATACTCCAAGTCTAGTAAACAGTGGGGCAGTGAGCAGCCCTAGGCCTGGGAGGCCAGTTACGGGACCCAGAAAGGATAGAATCATGTGGAAATGTCTGTGTTGACTTACTTTTGATAGAAGGAGGCAGCCAGCCCTGGGTGACCCTGTGGGGAAAGAGTCCAAGAAATAAACACCTGGACCTCACTCTCCTCGACCTCTTGATTTCCTGCTGGGATTTGCTTTGGTAGAGCCCAACCCGAAGTCCGACTGTGGAACAGCCCATACAAGTCAGTCTTCCAGGGTAGTGAGTAGGGAGAGAAGAGGGAAGGTGAAGAATGTACATGGAGACACATGGAAGATAGCTGGCAAAGGGGGAAAGACCAAGAGTTTGGCTTGCATGTGCCACTATGAGACACCTATTAGACATCAGGAGGAGGTGTCAGGTAGGCAGCTGCATCTATGACTGGTTCAGGCCGAGGCCTGACCTGGAAATATACACTTGGGACCCAGCACATAGCTGCTTTTTATAATATCTTTTTTTTTTTAAGATTTTATTTATTTATTTGACACAGAGAGAGCACAAGCAGGGGGAGCGGCAGGCAGAGGGAGAGGGAGAAGCAGGCTTCCCACTGAGCAGGGAGCCAGATGCGGGGCTCGATCCCAGGACCCTGGGATCATGACCTGAGCCAAAGGCAGACGCTTAACAACTGAGCCACCCAGGCGCCCCAGGTGCGTTTTAAAGCGATAAGACTAATGGTGGTCATAAAGGGGTATGGGGAAACACAAGGACCATGGGCAGAGATCTAAGCCTCTTCGAGCGAAGAGGGTAGACAGAAAGGAAAGCTCAAGAGTGATAGAAACTGGAGGGCAGGTGAGCAAAGAGGGAGCATGGAGGACAAGGAGGGACCAAGTGCCAGAGTCACAGGCAGCCCATGGGTTGACTTGGAGGAAACATGAGCCCTGGCTGGCATCACTGGGGACCTCTCTGTGTTGCAGTGGGGCCTGCAGGGCCAGAGCCTGAACATGTGGGAGAGAATGGGAGCAGGAGGGTGGAGATTGTGAGTGTGAGCAACTCTTGTGAGGAGTTTCTGCTGCAAAGAGGGGAAAGAAATGGGAGAGAGCACTCACAGGGAACGTAGAGGCAAGAGAAGGTCGATTATTTATTTTTTTTTAAATTTTATTATGTTATGTTAGTCACCATACAATACATCATTAGTTTTTGATGTAGTGATCAACGATCCATTGTTTTCGTATAACACCCAGTGCTGCATGCGGTACGTGCCCTCCTTAATACCCATCACCAGGCTAATCAATCCCCCCTCCCCCCTCCCCTCTAAAACCCTGTTTGTTTCTCAGGGCCATAGTCTCTCATGGTTCATCTCTCCCTCCAATTCCCCCCGCCCATTTTTCCCTTCCTTCTCCTAGTGTCCTCCATGTTATTCCTTATGTTCCACAAACAAGTGAAACCATATGATAATTGACTTTCTCTGCTTGACTTATTTCACTTAGCATAATCTCCTCCAGTCCCATCCATGTTGATGTAAAAGTTGGGTATTCATCCTTTCTGATGGCTGAGTAATATTCCATTGTATATATGGACCACATCTTCTTTATCCATTCATCTGGTGAAGGGCATCTCGGCTCTTTCCACAGTGTGGCTATTGCGGACATTGCTGCTATGAACATTGGGGTGCATATGGCCCTTCTTTTCACTACATCTGTGTCTTTGGGGTAAATACCCAGTAGTGCAATTGCTGGGTCATAGGGTAGCTCTATTTTTAAATTTTTGAGGAACCTCCACACTGTTTTCCAAAGTGGCTGTACCAACTTGCATTCCCACCAACAGTGTAAGAGGGTTCCCCTTTCTCCACAACCTCTCCAACATTTGTTGTTTCTTTCCCTGTCCATTTTGGCCATTCTAACTGGTGTAAGGTGGTATCTCAGTGTGGTTTTGATTTGGATTTCCCTGATGGCTAATGATGATGAACATTTTTTCATGTGTCTGTTCGCCATTTGTATGTCTTCTTCAGAGAAGTGTCTGTTCATCTCTTCTGCCCACTTTTTGACTTGATTATTTGTTTTCTGGGTGTTGAGTTTGAGAAGTTCTTTATAGATTTTGGATACCAGCCCTTTATCTGTAGTGTCATTTGCAAATATCTTCTCCCATTCTGTGGGTTGCCTCTTTGTTTTGTTGACTGTTTCCTTTGCTGTGCAGAAGCTTTTTATCTTGATGAAGTCCCAAAAGTTCATTTTTGCTTTTGTTTCACTAGCTTTTGGAGATGTATCTTGAAAGAAGTTGCTGTGGCCGATGTCAAAGAGGTTACTGCCTATGTTCTCCTCTAGGATTTTGATGGATTCCTGTCTCACATTGAGGTCTTTCATCCACTTTGAGTTTATCTTTGTGAGTGGTGTTAGAGAATGGTCGAATTTCATTCTTCTGCATGTGGCTGTCCAATTTTCCCAGCACCATTTATTGAAGAGACTGTCTTTTTTCCATTGCATGTTTTTTCCTGCTTTGTCAAAGATTATTTGACCATAGAGTTGAGGGTCCATATCTGGGTTCTCTATTCTGTTCCATTGGTCTGTATGTCTGTTTTTGTGCCAGGACCATGCTGTCTTGGTGATCACAGCTTTGTAATATAGCTTGAAATCAGGCAACGTGATGCCCCAGCTTTGTTTTTCTTTTTCAACATCTCCTTGGCGATTCGGGGTCTTTTCTGATTCCATACAAATTTTAGGATTGTTTGTTCTAGCACTTTGAAAAATGTCATTGGAATTTTGATCGGGATGGCATTGAAGGTATAGATTGCTCTGGGTAGCATAGACATTTTAACAATGTTTATTCTTCCGATCCATGAGCATGGAATATTTTTCCATCTTTTTGTGTCTTCTTCAATTTCTTTCATGAGTGTTTTGTAGTTCCTAGAGTATAGATCCTTTACCTCTTTGGTTAGGTTTATTCCGAGGTATCTTACGGTTTTTGGTGCTATTGTAAATGGAATCATTTCTCTAATTTCTCTTTCTACAGTTGCGTTGTTAGTGTATAAGAAAGCAACTGATTTCTGTGCATTGATTTTGTATCCTGGCACATTACTGAATTGCTGTATGAGTTCTAGTAATTTGGGGGTGGAATCTTTTGGGTTTTCCACATAAAGTATCCTGTCGTCTGCGAAAAGAGAGAGTTTGACTTCTTCTTTGCCAATTTGAATACCTTTTATTTCTTTTTGTTGTCTGATTGCTGTTGCTAGGACTTCTAGTACTATGTTGAACAACAGTGGTGAGAGTGGGCACCCTTGATGTGTTCCTGATCTTAAGCGAAAGGCTCTCAGCTTTTCCCCATTGAGGATGATATTCGCTGTGGGTTTTTCATAGATGGATTTTATGAGCTTGAGGAATGTTCCCTCTATCCCTATACTCTGGAGAGTTTTAATCAGGAAAGGATGTGGTATTTTGTCAAATGCTTTTTCTGCATCAATTGAGAGGACCATATGGTTCTTCTCCCTCCTCTTATTAATGTGTTCTATCACATTGATTGATTTGCAAATGTTGAGCCACCCTTGCATCCCGGGGATAAATCCCACTTGGTCGTGGTGGATGATCCTTTTAATGTATTGTTGGATCCTATTAGCTAGGATTTTGTTGAGGATTTTGGAATCCATATTCATCAGGGATATCGGTCTGAAATTCTCCTTTTTGATGGGGTCTTTGCCTGGTTTGGGGATTAAGGTAATGCTGGCCTCATAAATGAGTTTGGAAGTTTTCCTTCTGTTTCTATTTTTTGAAACAGCTTCAGTAGAATAGGTATTATTTCTTCTTTGAATGTTTGGTAGAATTCCCCAGGGAATCCACCAGGCCCTGGACTCTTGTTTTTTGGGAGGTTTTTGATCACTGCTTCAATCTCGTTACTGGTTATTGGCCTATTCAGGTTGTCAATTTCTTCCTGTTTCAGTCTTGGCAGCTTATCGGTTTCCAGGAAGGCCTCCATTTCATCCAGATGGCTCAGTTTATTGGCATATAGTTGTTGATAATCATTTCTAATAATTGTTTCTATTTCCTTGGTGTTAGTCATGATCTCTCCCCTTTCATTCATAAGTTTATTAATTTGGGTCCTTTCTCTTTTTTTTTTGGATAAGTCTGGCCAGTGGTTTATCAATCTTATTAATTCTTTCAAAGAACCAACTTCTAGTTTCATCAATCTGATCTACTGTGTTTCTGGTTTCTAATTCATTGATTTCTGCTCTAATTTTAATTATTTCTCTTCTAATGTGTGGCGTAGGCGTCGTTTGTTGCTTTTTCTCTAGTTCTTTAAGGTGTAGAGTTAGTTGGTGAATTCGGGATTTTTCTATTTTTTTGAGTGAGGCTTGGATGGCTATGTATTTCCCCCTTAGGACCGCCTTTGCAGTATCCCATAGGTTTTGGACCGATGTGTTTTCATTCTCATTGATTTCCATGAATTGTTTAAGTTCTTCTTTGATTTCTTGGTTGACCCAAACATTCTTGAGCAGAGTGGTCTTTAGCTTCCAAGTGTTTGAATTTCTGCCAAATTTTTTCTTGTGATTGAGTTCCAGTTTTAGAGCATTGTGGTCTGAGAATATGCAGGGAATAATCTCAATCTTTTGGTATCGGTTGAGACCTGATTTGTGACCCAGTATATGGTCTATTCTGGAGAAAGTTCCATGTGCACTCGAGAAGAATGAGTATTCTGTTGTTTTAGGGTGGAATGTTCTGTAAATATCTATGAGGTCCATCTGGTCCAATGTATCATTCAAAGCTCTTGTTTCCTTGTTGATTTTCTGCTTAGATGATCTGTCCATTGCTGAGAGTGGAGTATTGAGGTCTCCTACAATTAACGTATTGTTATCAATATGACTCTTCATTTTGGTTAACAGTTGGCTTATGTAGATGGCTGCTCCCATGTTGGGGGCATAGATATTTACAATTGTTAGATCTTCTTGTTGGATAGACCCTTTAAGAATGATATAGTGTCCTTCTGTGTCTCTTATTACAGACTTTAGTTTAAAATCTAATTTGTCTGATATAAGAATTGCTATCCCAGCTTTCTTTTGAGGTCTGCTGGCATGGAAGATGGATCTCCATCCCTTCACTTTCAGTCTGGATGTATCTTTAGGTTCAAAATGAGTCTCTTGTACACAGCATATGGATGGGTCCTGTCTTTTTATCCAATCTGCAACCCTGTGCCGTTTTATGGGAGCGTTTAGGCCATTCACGTTGAGAGTGATTATTGAAAGATATGAATTAATTGTCATCATGTTGCCTGTGAAGACGTTGTTTTTATAGATTGTCCCTGTAAATTTCTGTTGTAGATCACTCTTGGGGTCTTTCTCCTTTTATAGAACCCCCCCTTAATATTTCTTGCAGGGCCGGCTTAGTGGTCACATATTCTTTCAACTTCTGCCGCTCATGGAAGCTCTGCATCTCTCCATCCATTCTAAATGAAACCATTGCCAGATAAAGTATTCTTGGCTGCATGTTCTTCTCATTTAGTACCCTGAATATGTCTTGCCAGGCCTTTCTGGCTTGCCAGGTCTCTGTGGCTAGGTCTGACGTTATTCTGATGTTCCTCCCTCTGTACGTAAGGACTCTCTTCCCCCTAATCGCCCTTAAGATGGTTTCCTTGGTTCTAAGATTTGCAAGTTTTACTATTACATGCTGGGGTGTTGGCCTGTTTTCCTTGATCTTAGGAGGGGTCCTCTCTGCCTCTAGGACTCGAATGTTTGTTTCATTCCCCAGATTAGGGAAGTTCTCAGCTACGATTTGCTCAAATACATCTTCTAGTCCTCTCTCTCTCTCTACTCCCTCTGGGATTCCAATTATTCTGACATTGGAACGCCTCATGGTGTCACTTATTTCTCTGATTCTATTTTCATGGATTCTGAGTTGTTTTTCCCTGGCCTCCTCTTTTCCCTTTTTATCTATTATATTGTCTTCCAGGTCGCTTATTCTCTCTTCTGTCTCAGTTACCCTAGCTGTTAGATTATCTAGATTGGATTGGATCTCATTGATAGGATTTTTAAGTTCTGCCAATTCACCTTTTATTTCTGCCCTTAGAGACTCGATGTTGCCATTAATTGATTTCTCCATTCTAGCCATTGTCTTCACAATTGCTAGCCTGAATTCCATCTCCGACATCTTGGTTATATCTGCATCCATTTGTAAATCTGCAGCATAAGTCATAATCTCTGAGTCTTTTCTATTTTGGGGGCTCCTCCTCCTAGTCATTCTGTTGATGGGTGTTTGAGGGAATGTATAGAGTCCAAATTATTGACCAGAACCCAAGCAAGATGCACTGTTTTCTTGGGACCTTAGGGTTGCTGGCCTCTTGTTTTCCCAGCCTGTCTTCTGCGGGAGGGGCCTGCCGCGCTGTTACTCAGGCAACCCTGTTTGGGCGGAGTTGCCCTGCGCCCCTGTGGCGGGGGATGGGCTCCGTGGGAATCAGTCTTTGGGGCTTTTGTTCTCTGGCGCCTTTCCCTGGCGGCTTTCCGCGTCTCTTCCGCGAGTCAGAGCAGAAGAGACCGTTTCCAACCCTCTGCCTCAGAGCAGAGAGACCGCAGTCTGTTCTTCAGTGCGCTCTCCAGGCCACACCATCTCCGTTTCTGTCCATGCTGCTATAAACTGCGGCGTCCTGGGTTGTGCGCCCCTCCGCAGCGCCCCCAGTCCTGCCTCCAGGTCGGGGCACGTCTCTGCCCTTCGTGCTTCTAAAACCGCCAACTGCTCCCAGTTCGCGCGCGCGTGACTCCGCCGCTTGGGATTCCGTCCGGGGACTGCAGTTCGCGTGCGCGGGACTCCGCCGCTCGGGGTTCCCACCCCGGGGGTTGCAGTTCACCGGCGCGACCCCGGCGCACCCGGTTTCCGTCTCGGAGGCTGCAGTTCGCGTGCGTGTGACTCCGTCGCTCCGGGTTTCCGTCCCGGGGGCTGCAGTTCGCGTGCGTGCGACCCCGCAGCTCTGGTTTTCCACCCCGGGGGCTGCCCTAAAGTCCTTTCCTGACGCTACCGGTCTGCGAGTCTGTGCCCCGTCCGCAGCGCGCGAGGCTGTCACTCACCAGCGGTGTAGGATCCCCACGGCTAGGCACCCTCCCGCTGCCGTTTATCCTCCGATATCTGCCCACAGAATCACGGCTCCCCACTTCGTACCTCAAAACCAACTGCCTGCGATATTCTGTTTGTAGAGATCCAAATCTTCTTACATCTCAGGCTGGTTTCGTGGGTGCTCAGAGTGGTCTGGTAGATCGAAGGTTGATTATTTTTAAGAAAGGAGAAACAGAGCACCTGGGTGGCTCAGTCAGTACCTCAGGGTCCTGGGATTGAGTCCTGCATCGGGCTCCCTGCTCAGCGGGGAGTCTGGTTCTCCCTCTGCCCCGTCCCTGCTCGTGCTCTTTCTCAAATAAGTAAAATCTTTAAAAAATTTAAAAATTAAAAAATTTTTAGGGCGCCTGGGTGGCTCAGTCATTAAGCGTCTGCCTTCAGCTCAGGTCATGATCCCAGGGCCCTGGGATCAAGCCCCGCATCGGGCTCTCTGCTCTGCGGGAAGCCTGCTTCTCCCTCTTCCACTCCCCCTGCTCATGTTCCCTCTTTCGCTGCATCTCTCTCTGTCAAATAAATAAAATCTTTAAAAAAATAAAATTAAATTAAAATCAAAATTAAAAAATTTTTAAAAAAAGAAAGGAGAAATTACATTAGGTTTTTATGCTGATGGGAATAACCCAGGAGAAAGAGCAAAAATGATGGCAGAGGGGCGAGAGGGGCCACGGCCACGGCCACGGGGAGCACACAGGCCCCTCCGTTAGGGAGCAGTTTGCCACTCAGTGCCAGCCACTAGTTGCCACGTCCCTGGCTTCTCAAGAGAAGCCAGACACTGACTTTTTTTTCTTCTTTTTTAAAACATGAAGTCTCCTGATATTTAAATGTTGGCAACTAATTAAAAACATTTTTTTAACTCTCTGAAGTCCAAACCAAACTCATCTGCAGGCTGCCAGCTGGCGACCTCTCCTATATAGCCAAGTCGTATCCCTTCGGCGGCTACCAGGTGTGGCCTCCTGCTTGAGGGACCTCAGAAGGACAGGGGCAGTTTGAGCTCTAAAGTCTTTGAACTTGTGAGTGTCCCTCCGGTGGTGCTCGACCGGGGTGGTTCATGATACAGTCATTGTCTCCCTCGTAAAGGGCAGCGGAACTGGGGTTGCCAGAGCTGGCCGCACATCCTATACTTAAGTCCCCAGAGCTAATACTTAGGCTTCACATACACCCTTTACCTCCTCCCTTCTCCTCCTCACTAAGGAAACTTACTAGTATCTGCAGGCCAATGCAAATAAAGGTCACCAAGAGACACTTTCCAGCCACACACTGAATACTGGCCTGGTGGAAGGGCTGATTGTTCGTTGGCTCCCGGCTTATAAAAGAAATGCCACTCAAACGGGGCCTTCTGCCTGGTCGGAAACTCAGAGGGAGCCCTAGCTGTCAGACAGCCCCCAGCAGGACCGTGCTTGGATGTCCAAGGAGGGCCAGCACCTGCACAGAAAAACCGCGGAGCCGGCAGAGCCTGAGCCAGAAAAACTGCAGAGCTGACGGACCCTCACTGACCCACGGAGGGCACAGGGACTGCCAGGCAGGGAGGAGCGAGTACCTCCTTCAGTCATATGCTGCCTTCCTCCAGGAGCCACAGTGAGGAGGAAAACCACCAAAACTGGTCTGTATTACAGGGTTAAAATCCTACAGCTCCCCAGTTTTCACCGTGTGAATACAAGCATCAAAAATGTTTCTGAGGTCACACTGCTGATTTCTCCTAGTGGTGCCTGCCTCCACCTGGAAGTGGATTACTAGTCCCAGAAAATCTGTTATTTGGAGTGATTTCCTCCTATTTAAGAATGAATCACTAAAACTCCACTTGGGACAAAATAGCTTTCATCTCTGAAACATTCTGCTGTCACTGACCTTTCAATTCAGTCTGTCGAGGGCAAGTTGCAAAAATGTTCCAAGAATCCTGTCATACTGTCAAGCTCTAAAGCATACCTGTTTTCCCCTCCATCCTGCTAAAACTTGCCCAGGGAGGGCAAAGAGGGGTAAAAGGGCTTGAGTAGGCTGAGGAGAAGAGAGAGAGAGTTCTCCATCAAAAATTTTTGCATGTTTTTACCAGGGAGACTAAAATAGTTCTCCCTTCTCTAGGTGAGAAGGAAGACTGGGGGAACATTTATCAAGGGTTCCTTGGTAGGGGAAGATTCTGGGAAACTGAGAGTGTGGCAAGCACTGTTTTTCAATCTCTCCAAATTCCCACATTAACATAGAGTAAGACAGAGGCACCTGGTGGCTAAGTCGGTTAAGCACCTGACTCTTGATTTCGGCTCAGGTCATGATCTCAGGGTCATGGAATTGAGTTCCATGCTCGGTGGGGAGTCTGCTTACAATTCTCTTTCTCTCTCTTTCTCTCTCTCCCCTCCCCTCACCTACCTCTCCCCCACCCCCTCTCAAATAAATAAATATATATATATATTTTAATGAATAAGAGAGCAAAACCAAAAACCTGTGGACAATACTTATATCAAGACTAGATGACAAGGTATCCCCATGAATCCCAATATAAGTGGGTGGAAACAACCCAACCCTCACAAGACCTGCAGAGTAGCCTATCTATGTAGGAGGAAGAAGAAGGAAGCAATGGGACTTCTCACTTATGGATCAAGAACAGAAAAACCACACTATAGTCAACAGATATCACTGGAAAATATGGAGGACCAATTGGAGAACAGCAGCTGAAACTGGGCAGTTGAGCTCTTGCCAATAGCAAGTGAACTCAAGTGGCCTGCAGTAAGAGGGACTGAAGGGGCCCCTGTGAAATCAGGGCTCCCTTCTAGGATGGGGCTCAGACTGCAGAGAAACTGATGGGAGTGCAATGAAAACCAGGCAGAATAGGGACACGGAGACAAAGGAAAGAGAAAGTTCAGACCAAAGTGGAGGAGGGAAACTGAGTCAAGAAAGCTGAGAAAGAAAGCTGCCATATATTTGAACACAACACTAAAACAAGAGAGGGGGCTCTGTGAAGTGAGAAATGTTTCATCAAACCCCTGCTTCATTCTAAAGTTCAGAAAAACTAATTTCACTAAGAAATGTGCTATAGAAAAGTATCAAAGCATATACCATACAAAGTTATTATAAGGAAAAAGAAAATAAGGAACTGAATAGCATCCCACAGGCAAAGAAAGCATGCCAGAAAGATACATCCACAATACAGAACAAAACTGTAATCTAATACTTCACAGTGAGTTCAAAGACATTAAGAAAATGATAGAAGACTTGAAAAAAAATCAAAATTAGAAAAACTTGGAAATGAGGTGACAAATACAAATTAGAAATAAAACTTCATTTCAGGAATGGAGAGTAAACATGAAGGAATGTAAGAGCGAATATACACAACAGATAATACCGTAAGAGAAACTAAGTGTGCAAAAGAGAAATCGCTTAATCAAAAAGTAATGAAGAAAGAAATCTTTTAAAAGATTCAAGAGAGGGTCACCTGGGGGGCTCAGTCGTTAAGCGTCTGCCTTCAGCTCAGGTCATGATCTCAGGGTCCTGGGATCAAGCCCTTCACTGGGTTCCCTGATCAGCGGGAAACCTGCTTCTTTCCTCTCCCACTCCCCCTGCTTGTGTTCCCTCTCTCGCTGCCCCTTTCTCTGTCAAATAAATAAATAAAATCTTGAAAAAAAAATCAAGAGAAATGAGTAATATTAAAGATAAGCAAAGGAGATGAATGTATTGATAAGAGTCCTTGTAGAAGAAAAGCCAAAGGGAATAGAACAAATACTAAAAACTATAACTTAAGAAAAACTTTTCTAAAACTACATATATATATAAAACTATATATATGAAACTTTTCTAAAACCATACACATATAATATATATATTACTGAAAAAAAAACACACACTATGAATATCAACCCAGAATGACCACTACCAAGCCATATTGGGAAGGGACAGGAAGGAAAAATTGCTTGGGCATATAGAAAAAGAACAAGCGAATTATAAGGGAAGGAAAATTAGATTGCCATTAGTTTTTTTCCACAGCAATGCTTTTTCCCAGAAGGAAATATTGTAACATATTTAAGGTACTCAAAGAAAGAAGGAGCCAAGGATTTGATATCCAGTAAAACTTGTTTTCAAGTACAAAAGGCACAAACTTATCAACATACAAGGACACAAGAAATATTATTCCCAAGAACGCTTCCTGAGGAATGAGCTTCAGACAACCAAGATGACTAGGGCAACTTTGGCATAGGATACTTTGCCTGTGGGCCAAAGATGACATAAGGGTCAAGAAACTATTTGTCTAAACAATTAGACAAAGTACAACTATTAATAACTGGAGGAAAGAGCAGATGCAAAATATATGCACAGATATGTGTGTGTGTCTACACACATTTATCTTTTTCAAGCTCTGTCCACTTTAAGGACTAGAAACAGAAGATTGATCCAGTATGAGCATCCCTAACACCACATATGATTTTAAAATATAATTTCTCAATAAAAAAACCTTATTAGACAAATGGTAGATTCCAGGCATGACACAGGAAGTATACAGGGCAAGCTAGAACATCTTGTCATACCAGAGAGCAAGGAAGCTATTGATCACTACTTGGGTCATGTTAAAAGGACTCAGGAGCCACCCTGAAGAGGCTTCCACTGACCAAATATGTGATCATTTGAGCTTCAGTAATGATAATAAATGTAATGTATTTAAACCTATAAGTATATCTAAATCCATAAGTTCTTTTTTTTTTTAAGATTTTATTTATTGGACAGAGGGAGAGAGAGCACAAGCAGGGGGAGCAGCAGGGAGAGGGAGAGGGGGAAGCAGGCTCCCCACTGAGCAGAGAGCCCAACGTGGGGTTCGATCCCAGGACCCTGAGATCATGACCTGAGCCAAAGGCAGGCGCTTAACCGACTGAGCCACCCAGGTGCCCTAAATCCATGAGTTCTTAAATAATTTTGTAAAAAAGGTATTAGTCACCTCTGAAGTACTAGTTCCTGAGAATTAGCAAGTAAAGGGAAAGAATCAAGCATTTATCCTTCTCTCTCTACATGAGCTTTACCACTGATTAATCAACAGTAAATGAAGTATCTCTTTATAAATGTATTCTAACTAATAAATGGGAAAGAAATTATAGAGTAAAAATAGCCTCATTTTGGGGCGCCAATTTGGGGTTGCCAATTTTTAAGAAATAAGAGGACAGGGCAACATGTTGTACAGCACTAAGAGGCTGCCATCGGCCAAATCCAGACTTGGAGAAACTCTAAAGGTCAAATGGCCTGGATTCTTCCACATAAATTTAAAGGCAAAGAAAGGGATGGAGAGGGATTTTATAAGTTAGAAGAAACTTAAAGGTAATCAAATTTTAAAAATGAGTAAGACTAAACTATTCTGCACATAGGCAGAATAACACTATAACAATGAAGCAAAGTGATTACCATAAAAAGTCAGGGTATGATATGATCTCACTGATATGAGAAATCTGAGAAACAAGGCATAGGATCATAGGCAAATGGAGGGAAAAATGAAACAAGACGAAACCAGAGAGGGAGACAAACCATAAGAGACTCTTAATCTCAGGAAACACACTGAGGGTTGCTGGAGTGGAGGGGGGTGGGAGGGATGGGGTGGCTGGGTGATAGACATTGGGGAGGGTATGTGCTATGGTGAGTGCTGTGAATTGTGTAAGACTGATGAATCACAGACCTGTACCCCTGAAACAAATAATACATTATATGTTAATTTAAAAAATAAAGTCAGGATATGGTTACTTTTGTGGGGAAGGTGGAACTTCTGGGTGGGTATACTGTCAGGGTTCTCCAGGAAACCAACAGGATATATATAGATGTAAGAGGATATTTATTACAGGAATTGGCTCACATGACTGTGGAGGCCAAGAAGTCCCATAATCTGCCGTGTGCAAGCTGGAGAACCAGGAAACACAATGGTGTAATCCAGTCCTAGTCTGAAGGCCTGGGAATCCCTAGCCTGATTCAACTAGTAATCTCTTCCAGAGGCATCCTCACAGATATAGCCAGGAGTACTGTTTTACCAGCTATCTGGACATCCCTTAGCCCAGTCAAGTTGACACATAAAATTAGCCATCGTGGCGGGTGACAAAGTTCTATTTCTTGACTTAGCAGTTTCAAGAATGTTCACTCAGAATAACTCATTGACATATAATAATTGCTTTGTGTTGCCTTCTGTAGCTGTGTTTTATTTTATAATAATAATATTATATTATTACAATAATAGTCCATCTGAAAGGACTCCGCATCCTCTGTAGGTGGGAGAAGAGTCTGCTGTAAGGTCAGGAGATGGGATCAATTCCCCAACAGAAGATGCTGTCTAACCAGGAAGCAAGATGGCCCTTCCCAGGATGCTGATGAGCCACCAGCACATTCTCTGATTTTCCTCACCTTGTGGGTAAGATCACTGAGTCTTCCTGACAGAACTCTTAATTAATATAGTGAATCATTACTATTTTTATGTCAGGAGATATGCAAAAAGTACTTTAACTCAGGTCAAAAAAGCTCAAATTAATTTCACAGACACCTTTTAAATGGATTACAAGTGGATGAGGATTGGAAAGGGGGTATATGACCTTCTAGATAAAGCGGCAGACCCGGTTCCAATCCTCACTGTCAAATCCTATTTCATCTAAAGATAGGGTCAACTCAACTAGGTGTACTGTGCTATGGTTATCTAATTCTCGATGGTTGAATGGCTTTTAAAAATTGGTAAAAAAGAAGGATTTTATCCAATTAAAAATTTTTTCCCATCACAAAAACTTATTAGCCACTAGAATAGATTACTAAAGGAAGTTCTGCTATCTCCTTCCGATGAGAACCTAAAAAGTCATCTATTCAGAATCCCCTAGGTGTGGATGCATACGGATATAGGTCCAACAGATGCCCACAGGTGTCTCCCAAGAAGACTGTGATTACCCAGATGTGCTGGGCATCATAGGAAAGCAGAAGAGCACTGTGGTTGAAACCACAGACATGTATCAAAAAGATTTAAATTCACATCCTAGTTTTTGTCCCTGACTAGCTCTGCGACATTGAGCAAATCAATTAACCTCTCCAAAATTATTTCCTTAACTTGTAGAATGAGGATAGTAATCACAACTATTTCATTAAGTTGTTGTGAAAACTGAATGTAATGATGGATGTCAAGGGCAAGATCCCTGTCACTCCACAAGAGCTCACTATGTATGGGCTATTATTAACATCAACATCATCATCATCATCATCATCATCATCATCATCGTCGTCGTCGTCATTGCCAGAGGGAGGGTCTTTTGAGAAACAAAATACTTCAGACCAGTGCTTCTCAAAGTGTAGTCCCCAAAGCAGCAGCCTGTGTATCACCTGGGAACTTCTTAGAAATGCAAATCCCCCCATCCACCCCCATCTCCAACCCCAGACCTACTGAATCAGAATCTCTGGTCCAGCCCCAGCAATCTGTGTTTTAATAAGCCCTCCAGTAATTCCAGGCACGCTAGAGTTTGAAAACCATTGATCTAGTACTATTGTTTGTTGAAGCCTCTTGCAAACTTTTGCTGGGAGAAAGCTTTAATTTTTCAAGAAGGATGCTAAAATTTTGGTTTTTTTTATTGACTGAGAACAATTAACTTGAAATCTAGCCTTGATTGTATTCTATCAGCCAGTGATGCAGAAGAGAGAATCCCTGTCTAATGCCCCACTAGGCTTTAAGTACAATGAAGGCAAGATTGTGACTTGTCATCTCTGTGTTCCCCAGCATTTTACACTGTCTGACAAGTTGTAAATACTCAATAAATATTCATTGCCTGAACAATGAATGAAGAGTTAGGAGAAAGGCTGGGGATGATTATAGCATTCAACCAGCAGATAAATTCCCATCTCAGGTCATCTAACTTAGGATTTTGTTTTAAAATGCTTGCTTTCTATAAAACTCAGGAGACATTCATTTGTTTGACTTAGTCAGCAACTTAAACATACCTTATAAAAATGTATGACTTCCAATTGAAGTTGGAAAAAAAGGATTAACAGTGATTTTAAAACCTCAAATAACTAAATTCCCAATGAAACTGAATTTGGGGCAGTACTCAGCTCGTGGGTTAAAGAGGCAACCCAAAGAAAACAAATGGACGGAAAGGATTTTAGTTGTTGTTTTAAATGCAATTCTGAGGCTACATCCTAGAAATAAAGAGAGGGGACTTAATTTCTCCTTCTATATATGCATACATATTACAGTAGAAGCAGAAATGATTTTTTATAGCCTGAAGCATGACAAAATTCAGATTAATCAAAGGAAGGTAAATAGGCTATACTGAATATAATTTATTAAGGCAGGGAATTATAAAAATTTTGTTTTAGGAAGGTTTTAATAATTCTATATTTCAATTAATCTGCTTATCTCATTAGACACACATCTGTTAAAGTTTAACAGATTTAGAAAGCAGCAATCATATTGTCAAGGTGAAGCCCCACATCTTCATATAGAAAAATATCTTTTCCTTTAGGAATTAGTACATAAAACTCACAACCACAATTCCAGGAGGCATAGGAAAATTAAATGCAGTCTGGCACTCATCCACACCTATAGACTGTATAGAAAAATATTAAAGTAATAAAAAAAGTGTCAGAGGCAGTAATACCAGGATCATCCATATTTATTTTGCTTCTTGTATTTGACCATCTATCAGTGTGAACAGCCCTCAGTGAAAATGAATGGTTTTATCAATATTCTCAGCAAAACATATTTGGTTTCATCAGTGTAAGATCTACCGCCACCAATCTTGAAAGACTGGTCCCCTGGCCCTGGGACGCCACCTTTCCTGCAGATTTGACACAGAGGATGAATGAAAAGCATGTATTATTTGGAGCCGCTCTGTACATTAGAGAAAAAGAAAAAGAAAAGTGACTGACAGCAATTTCTTGGTGGCACTTGATGAAATAATGCAAAGTTAATTAATAAATTAATAGGGACATTGAATCTATCTTTTTTTACTTTTGGTTTAGGAGTAGTGGGAGACCCTCAGGTACTAAAGGCACATCATCCATTGACTTGTAAGTAGGTTGAGGAAGATAAGGGATATCCCAATGAGCTTAACTTACTCTCAAGGAGAATTTACTGACTCATTCGTTCGTTCTTTCATTCAATCATTCATTCATCCGCTCCTCTGTAATTCTGTACTTGGGTGCACCGTTAGATGTGCTTCAGTATTTAAGAAGTAGAACAACTGATTTGTCCATTTTTCTATACATTCTATTGATACCTTTTCGGTGATTATAAACCCTTCAAGGATTTCATTCTTGTAAGACATTAAGAGGATCTGTCTTCACTCTCCAATCATTCTGAAATTAATAAAAATAGTTTTTGAATGTTCTTCTTTTAAAATTTTACAATGTTTTCTCCCTTTATTTTTCTACTAACACGATTATTTAGACCCTACACCAGCGGTGTTTACAACTGTGTGATGACAGGGGAAAAAAAAATCACAATACCTTTATTTTAAAGAGTTACATGTCTGCTGATTTTTTGTATAGTTAAGGAGAATATAAATTTCTAATGCTGGAATTAAGGAATCTGGGAGTTGAAGGATGTAAAGGATATCTAAGAAAGAACAAAATGTTTCAACTTCCACTGGCATATAATGACTCCCAAAACTCTGTCTGCAGCCCAGCCTCCTTTCTGAGATTCCGGCCAGACACAGAACTGCCTTTCTGATACTAACACTCTGATGGTATAGAGGTCTACAAGGCTTGTTTCAAAGGCTCAACATTCAAGTGCACACGTGCATAAACACACATACTCGCACACACACACACCCTTGGCATTTGCCATCATGAACACAAAATAGCCTTTTAAAAGTGGGTCTTAAAAAAAAAAAAGTGGGTCTTTATGTGGGAATGAGCCAGGTTCTCAGTCTAGAGATAGACTCAAGAGATGTCTCAGCATGTGTTTTCTTTCATGCCTGTTTCTAATGCCAACCAATGCTGCAAATAGCAGCTGACAATTCCAGACCCTCTCAAATGCCTGCAGTGCAATTAGGACTGTCCTCACCACCCTCCCCCCTTGATGGCAATTATATGACACGCTTAGAGGAACTGATGAATAAACAAACAGAGGTCTTTTTGAGGAGCCTTATTTAATAATTCTGCAGAGACTACACACTTGACCCAAACCATAAAACTGGTGGTGGATAACTTTAGAGTTACTCCCTATAAGCTCACCAGGGTCTGGGATGAACTTCAGACAATCCCCAGTTAGGCACAGATGGCAGAAGATTACAGTACGGAGCCTGACAGACTGCTGCTGCTGCCATGGGCTGGGACCTACCTCTGATGTATGCCAGGTATTCCTGCTGTAACAAGGGTCTTTTCAGTTACACACAAGAGATCCCCTCTTGTTTAAACAGCTAGGCTTAGGTGATCAACATCGTTCCTTTTCTTTTAGTGAACTGTAAGATAAAAAATGAACTCACATGGCCTGGAGGGAGGGAATAAGTCAGGCCTAATAAAAACCCTTCATGAGGTCATAGTGGTTATACATGTTCCATAGGCACCTGAGACTTACTGTGGCCAAACTCATTTATCATCTTCCTTCTAAAACACCCTGCTCCTCTTGCCTATTGCCATGTCTCCTATTGCCGTGTCTCCATGACTGGTACCATCTGTCCAACCACATCCAGATACCATGTCCTACCATTTCTAAATCCTATTTGGATTCACCACCCTGAGTTGTTACATCAAAGACAGGAGTTCAAAGTGGGCATTTAGTAGGTGAGGCAAGTTGAAAGATGGAATGGACTACCATGGAGGGGACAGGTGAAATCAGAAAGCAGGTGGTCATGACCTTCAAAGAGTTCTGGGTAGGGGGTTAGAGGCACAGTCACCCTGGATGAATTCTGAAGACAAAATGTATATGCTTGTTGGCCCCTAATCTGCTTCCAACATTCTCATATGTGGGCAGGCCAAGATCATTCAGATGGTTCAGACAGGGAGGAAGAGCAGCAAGTTGAGGTGGTTCATGTTTAAAACCCACAATTTTCACTGCACAGTAATAGGTAAGTTCATCTGCTGAGAGAGAGAGAGACAGGGATGTGTAAGGGAGTCTCTAGAACTGTAGAGGTCTGAAAGAGTCTCTGTGGGAATGGAGAGGGAATTGGCCAGGGACACACACCCAAGCAGCCCTGAGGACCTCCCTAAAGCTGGAGACCACTAACTTGTAGTGCCATTATATCCAGGTGTGTGGTTTTCTTCAGTGTTGCTGAACAGTTTCAGGAGTAGAGGAAGCAGATTGCAGGAGTGATACAAACTTTACCATTAACAAAGCAGGTGTGATAGTTACACAACAAGGTAAGGGAATAAGGGAGAAGCCAATAGACACATTCATGGTTAGAAAAGACAGGAAGGTGTGATGGTTACTTTTACGTTTTAACTTGGTTGGGCTGTGGCACCGAGATATTTAGATAAACATCATTCTGGATGTTTCTGTGAGAGGGTTTTTAAATGATGTTAACATTTAAATAAATGGACTTGGATTTGTTTTGCTTCTTAAATTCCACGTATAAGTGAAATCATATGGTATTTGTCTTACTCTGCCTGACTTATTTCACTTACCATAATATACTCTAACTCCATCCATGTCATTGCAAATGGCAAGATTTCATTCCTTTTGGTGGCTGAGTGATATTCCATTGTGTGTGTACGTGTGTGTGTGTGTGTACCACATCTTCTTTATCCATTCATCAGCTGATGGACATTTGGGCTCATAGGAAGGGGAAAAAAAGAGAGAGAGGCAGAAACAAACCATACGAGACTCTTTATGAGAACAAACGGAGGGTTGTTGGAAGGAGGTGGGTGGGGCATGGGCAAAATGGATGATAAGTATTAAGGAAAGCACTTTGTTGTGTTGAGCACTGGGTATTATTATTATTATTATTTTTGCATTTTATTTTATTTTTTTTTAAATTTTATTATGTTATGTTAGTCACCATACAATACATCATTAGTTTTTGATGTAGTGATCCACGATCCATTGTTTTCGTATAACACCCAGTGCTCCATGCGGTACGTGCCCTCCTTAATACCCATCACCGGGCTAACAAATCCCACCTCCCCCCTCCCCTCTAAAACCCTGTTTGTTTCTCAGGTCCATAGTCTCTCATGGTTCATCTCTCCCTCCAATTCCCCCCCCCCATTTTTCCCTTCCTTCTCCTAATGTCCTCCATGTTATTCCTTATGTTCCACAAATAAGTGAAACCCTATGATAATTGACTTTCTCTGCTTGACTTATTTCACTTAGCATAATCTCCTCCAGTCCCATCCATGTTGAGGTAAAAGTTGGGTATTCATTTTTCTGATGGCTGAGTAATATTCCATTGTATATATGGACCACATCTTCTTTATCTATTCATCTGGTGAAGGGCATCTCGGCTCTTTCCACAGTTTGGCTATTGCGGACATTGCTGCTATGAACATTGGGGTGCATATGGCCCTTCTTTTCACTACATCTGTGTCTTTGGGGTAAATACCCAGGAGTGCAATTGCTGGGTCATAGGGTAGCTCTATTTTTAAATTTTTGAGGAACCTCCACACTATTTTCCAAAGTGGCTGTACCAACTTGCATTCCCACCAACAGTGTAACAGGGTTCCCCTTTCTCCACAACCTCTCCAACATTTGTTGTTTCCTTCCCTGTCCATTTTGGCCACTCTAACTGGTGTAAGGTGGTATCTCAGTGTGGTTTTGATTTGGATTTCCCTGATGGCTAATGATGATGAACATTTTTTCATGTGTCTGTTCGCCATTTGTATGTCTTCTTCAGAGAAGTGTCTGTTCATCTCTTCTGCCCACTTTTTGACTTGATTATTTGTTTTTTGGGTGTTGAGTTTGAGAAGTTCTTTATAGATTTTGGATACCAGCCCTTTATCTGTAGTGTCATTTGCAAATATCTTCTCCCATTCTGTGGGTTGCCTCTTTGTTTTGTTGACTGTTTCCTTTGCTGTGCAGAAGCTTTTTATCTTGATGAAGTCCCAAAAGTTCATTTTTGCTTTTGTTTCACTAGCTTTTGGAGATGTATCTTGAAAGAAGTTGCTGTGGCCGATGTCAAAGAGGTTACTGCCTACGTTCTCCTCTAGGATTTTGATGGATTCCTGTCTCACATTGAGGTCTTTCATCCACTTTGAGTTTATCTTTGTGAGTGGTGTTAGAGAATGGTCGAATTTCATTCTTCTGCATGTGGCTGTCCAATTTTCCCAGCACCATTTATTGAAGAGACTGTCTTTTTTCCATTGCATGTTTTTTCCTGCTTTGTCAAAGATTATTTGACCATAGAGTTGAGGGTCCATATCTGGGTTCTCTATTCTGTTCCATTGGTCTGTATGTCTGTTTTTGTGCCAGTACCATGCTGTCTTGGTGATCACTGCTTTGTAATATAGCTTGAAATCGGGCAACGTGATGCCCCCAGCTTTGTTTTTCTTTTTCAACATCTCCTTGGGGATTCGGGGTCTTTCTGATTCCATACAAATTTTAGGATTTTTTGTTCCAGCACTTTGAAAAATGTCATTGGAATTTTGATCGGGATGAGCACTGGGTATTAAATGTAAGTGATGAATCACTAAATTCTACTCCTGAAAATAATATTACATTACATGTTAACTAGAATTTAAATAAAAATTTGAAAAAAAAATAAAGGAGAGCTGTAATGTTAAGATATAAGGAATCACTGCCTTACAACTCATTAAAAAATATAAAATAAATAAATAAATAAATAAATAAATTTTGAGTAAAGCAGACTGTCCTCCATAATGTGGGTAGGCCTCATTCAATTGATTAAAGACATGAATACAAGAAAAGACTGACCTCCCTAAGCAAGAAAGGAATCCTGGCAACAAATAGCTTTTGGACTTGAATCACATCAGCTCTTTCCTGGTCTCCAGCCTGACAGTCTTTTGACTTGAATCACAACATCAGATCTTCCATGAGTCTGCATCCTGCCAACCTACCCTACAGATTTTGGATTCACCTACCTCCATAACTGTGTGAGCCAATTCCTTAAAATATATCTCTCTCCGTGAAAATCAATCAACATGATATACCACATTAACAAAATGAAGGATAAAATCATACGATCATCTCAAGAGATGCAGAACAAGCATTTGACAAAATCCAACATTCATTCATGATAAGAAAAAAAACCTCTAAACAATGTGGGTACAGAGAGAACACAACTCAACATAGTAAAGGCCATATATGTCAAACCCATAGCTAACTTCATCTTCAATGGTGAAAAGCTGAAAGCTTTTCCTCTAAGATCAGAAACAAGGCAAGGATATCCACTCTCACCACTTTTATGCAACATAATACTGGAAGTCATAACCACAGCAATCAGACAAGGAAAGAAAATAAAGAAAAGAGAAAGGAATGGGAGGGGAGGGGAGAGGAGGGAAGAGAAGGGAAGGACATCTGAATTGGTAACGAAGAAGTAAAACTGTCACTATTGCAGATGACATGATACTATATATAGAAAACCATTAAGGCTCCAACAACAACAACAACAGAGTTAGAATAAATGAATTCAGTAAAGTTGGAGGATACAAAACTTATATACAGAAATCTGTTTCTATACACTAATAAACTAGTAAACAGAAATCAAGAAAATGATCCCATTTACAATTGTATAAAAAAAGAATAAAATACCTAGAAATAAATTTAACCCAGGAGGTGAAAGACCTGTACTCTGAAAACTAAAAGACACTGATGAAAGAAATTGAAGATGACATAAATAAATGGAAAGATATACCACGCTCATGGATTGGAAGAATTAATATTGTTAAAATGTCTATACTACCCAAAGCAATCTACAGATTCAATAAAATCCATATCAAAGTATCAAGAGCTTTTTCAAAGAATAGAACAAATAATCCTAAAATTGGTATGGAACCATAAAAGACCCCAAATAGCCAAAGCAACTTTGAAAAAGAAGAACAAAGCCGGAGGTATCACACTCCCAGATTTCAAATTATACTACAAAGCTGTAGTAATCAAAACAGTATGGTACTGGCATAAAAATAGACACATAGATCAATGGAACAGAACAGACAGCCCAGAAATAAATTCATGCTCATATGGTCAATTAACCTGACAAAGGAGGAAAGAACATACAATGGGAAAAAGAGAGTTTTCTTCAATAAATGGTGTTGGGGAAATAATAGCTACATGCCAAAGAATGAAAATCAACCATTTTCTTATATGATATACAAAAATAAACTCAAAATGGATTAAAGACCTAAATGTAAAACCTGAAACCATAAAACTCATAAATGAAAACATATGCAGTAAACTCTTGGACATTGGTCTTAGCAATATTTTTTTGGATCCATCTCTTCATACAAGGAAAACAAAAGCAAAAATAAACTATTGGAACTACATAAATTTAAAAAGCTTTTGCACAGCAAAGGAGACCATCAACAGAACAAAAAGGCAATCTGCTGAATGGGAGAAGATATTTGCAAATGACATATCTGATGGGGTTAATATGTAAAATATATAAAGAACCCATACAACTCAACACCAAAAAACAAACAATCCGATTAAAATGGTCAGAGGACCTGACTAAACATTTTTCCAAAGATGACGGTGAGATGGTCAACAGACACGTGAAAAGATGCTCCATATGACTAATCATTGGGGAAATGCTAATCAAAACCACAATGAGATATCACTTCATACTGTCACAATTGCTAGGATCAAAACACAAGTAATAACAAGTGTTGGCAAAGGATGCAAAGAAAAGGGAACACTTGTGTAATGATGATAAGAATGTAAATTGGTATACCCACCACGGAAAACAGTATGAGGTTCCTCAAAAATTATAAACAGAAATACCATACAATTCAGCAATTCCACTTGTAGGTATTTACCAAAGAAAACAAAAACACTAACCAAAAAGATATATGCACCCCTATGTTCATTGCAGCATTATTTACAATAGCCAAGATATGGAAGCAACTGAAGTATCCATCAATAGATGAATGGATAAAGAAATGTAGTATATATACATAATGAAATATTATTTGGCCATAAAAAAAGAATGACATCTTGCCATTTGAAACAACATGAATGGACCTAAAGGGTATTATGCTAAACAAAACAGAAAAATTCTTAAATACAGAGAACTAGTGGTTGCCAGAGGGGATACAGGATAGGGAAATTGGTAAAGGGGATTAAGAGGTACAAACTTCCAGTTAATAAAATAACTAAGTCATGCGGATATAAAGTGTAGCTTGGAATACAGTAAATAATACTGTAATAACTTTGTATGATGACAGATGGTAACTATACTTACCATGGTATTTTGTAGTGTCACTATATTGTACATCTCAAACTAATATTGTATTTTAATTGATAACTTCAATAATAAATAGATACATAAGTAATCTCTGAATCAATCAATAGATAGATAAGTAGACATAGCTACATCCACCTTTCTACCTACCTATATATACTCACACCCTATTAGTTCAGTTTCTCTGGAGAATCCTAACTAATCCAGGAGGTAAGTCCAGAGAGAGGGGAAGGACTGAGTGAAGAGTCCAATAAAGGTATTGGAAGTCCAGAAAAGCAACTTTAGAGAGGGTAAGGGAACATGAGAACAGGAAGGACAGTTAAGTTACTACACCCAGAGTTCAGAGAGTTTGATTTCAGATGCAGAGTGGATGTAAATGAGAACAAAGTCAGAGGGCTGAAGGAAGAGAATGTGGAAAGTGAAAACGCCTTTGGGGCTCAAGAGCTGCACATGGAAGCAGTACACTCCGTGACCATGGGGCCTGGAACAAAGAGAGGACTGTGAGCCAAGGCATCAGGAGACAGGCAGGGCTGCCTGCTAACATTTTCCAGTGGCTCCTTATCATCTGCAGAGAGAGTCACCTTCACATGGCCCTTTGCACCTTTCCAGCTCACCTCTCCTCAGCCCCAGTCCAGCCACACTGACCTCCGTGTCTATGGTCGGAAGTTGACTAAGCTCTCAGCCTTCAAGCTTTTGCAATCCACTCCTCACCCCACTTCTCTCTCTTCATACTGGCAGCTTCAAAGGAAACCAAAACAAATCCTCACCTTGACAAGCAGTCTTAAAAAACCAAAGACCATCTGAGCAATAGCCTCTTAAAAGGTCAGGAAAATTTCTTCCTATACTCAGTGGTTAGCTACATCTTGAATGAAACAAATTGCACTTTTCTGTGGAACTGCAGGTTCTATTTTCCTTTTAAAAGTTTCAGATTGCACAATCCCAATCACATCCCAGAATTTGAGCTTTCTAGGTTTGATTCAGGTAGCATCAGAGAACTGTATTAATTACCTGCAAAGATGACAGAGCCAGCAGCAGGTGGCAACAGGTGGACTCACATCCAAGCTCTTATTTTTTTGCATACCATTGTCCATTGCTGTCTCTCTTCCAATTTCAATGTTTAGTGCAGATATACGCTTTGTGCATTGATTTTTTTTCCTATTCTTGATTTTCCCTCTACAGCCTCTCTTGAACCTAGTGCTTTATTTAAAAAGTGGTAAATAAAACATGAACTTGGTTTTTACTTTTAAAGTGTGAGGTGGTTCAATAAATAGAAGAGTGGATGGATGTTAATCAATTACACTTGATTCATGGCTTTCCAACCGATACCTGGATCAGAGACTCTGGCAGTAAACTTTAAGGAACAAGGAACTCTGAGTTCTTTCCTTGGCCTGAGAAAAATTTAACCCCTTTTGCTCATTTTCTTCCTTCCATAAAGACTGTATGGGGGTGGGGAGAGACTTTAGGGGATTGGAGTGACTCCATTCTAAGTGACTACCCTTGTGTGTTCGCTCACCTTCCCAGACCAACCTTCGAGTCCCCCCAGTAACTCAGACACCACAGCATTATTAGATGGTCAGAGTCTCCCACAAGTGACCCTTCTTTCTACAATTAAGGAGGCTGAAGCTCTTAGTGGTAGAAATAAGTATGATTTCTATTTTCCTTAGACTAAATGCTCTCCTTCCTTAATAAGCTTCTCCTCATTCACAGTGAAATTGAAAACACAGCCTTTTCCTGATGACCAGATGGCCCAGGAAATTTAATCACTTCAAGCACTGCACACTTCCTCCCCACCACCGTCCATGGTGGGGAAACCAGAGGCACACTCCTTATTCCTCCCAGATGCCAACCTCTCTTGAGTGCTTCCCTCAATCATTATTTTTTAAAAGCCAGAGCAATGGAGTTGGGAGAAAGCAATATTTCTTTAAAGCCATAAAATAAAACAAATCTTTCAGAGGAGAGAAAGAGTAAGTGAATAAAAGAAATGAGTCAAAGTGACATTCTTCATTAATATTTAACTCAACAAGGATGCCACTTACATTTATTCTAACTTATCTGGAATAATTGCGTTTGAATTAAAATTTCCCTTCAAATTCATATCGAGGTTTTCAGTGAGTAAAGCAAAGAAATTCTGATGGATAACGTAGGGTAATATGAATAGAATCTTACATCAGTTGACATCCACTTAATACTGTGGACTGTTTCAGCTAATAAAAGCCTATCATGATTCCTGAGTTTCTTTGGGTATATTTTCCTTTGACAGTCTTACATAGGTAAGTTTATTAAACTTTCCAAACCTGTTTCTTCCACCTGGAAAAAAAAAAATGCGTACCTTAGGCTTACCAATATATGAAAATAATAGAGGGAAAAAAATTCATATTAGTATGGCACATTCCAGGAGAGATAATTTTTTTAAAGATTTTATTTATTTTTGAGACAGAGAGAACAAGCACGAGCAGGGAGGAGGGGCAGAGAGAGAGGGAGAAGCAGACTCCTTCACTGAGCAGGGAGCCCGATGCAGGACTCAATCCCAGGATCCTGGGATCATGACTTGAGCCGAAGGCAAACGCTTAACCGACTGAGCCACCCAGGCTTCCTCCAGCACAGATAAATTAACTATACCAAAGGAGATTTCCCCCTATAGTTTGCTCTCTTATATCATCAGGAAATCAACCCTCACCTCCTTCCTCAAACCAATTTTGAAGATGGTAACTAATGCTCTTATTTACATGGGAACTGATAACTCCTTCAATTATTGCTGAAAATAATAACATGTTAAGGTTGCTATGAACTGTCAAGGAAAATTAGTTTGCAACAGGGATTTTTATTAACAGAATTGTGAAGTGAAACCAAAACTGAAGTGGCAGCACCTATTCTGCATTTGGAAAATATGCTCTTAGAAAATGTACAAGCAAGTCACATCCACACTTGTTTCTAAAAGCTCAGGACACTAAAGTGTTCTAAAAAGCATGGCAATAAAGCCACCATTCAGAAATAAAAGTGGATTATACAGGTTCCAGATGAAATGCTTAGATGGCAGATTTTTCTCTCTTTCCAGTACTTCATTTTATAAAAAAAGCAACTTGACTAAATAGCTCCTGTGTCTTATTCTCTACTAACAGGAAGTGATTATAATGAATCTCCATTTTTGATATTCCTTGCAAAATGTAATTAACTGGAAGCCTTAGACAGATAGAAAAATCTTGTTTATACAAAAATTCCTCCTCAGAAAGGATAAGAAATCTCCGTGATTCAACAGAAAACAATTAGTCGCTAATTCAAGACAGTAAAAACTTTTCTCTCCTCATCACAAAAGACATAAACTAATGAAATGTTTTGATATTTTTCCTTGTTAGTGATTTTACGCACACTAGGTATAAAAATTGGTTAGCGTGGAGGGAGACTAAATAATGTTAAGTGTTCCAAGCAACAGTCTGAACGCTAATTAAAGAGTAAGGACCTAGGTTCAGAGCCATGTTTTTTCCTCTTCCAAAAACACATTGAGCCTGGAATTTGAACTAAAGGGTCACAGAATATTTACTTTAAAACTTTCTAGTCAGTAGAAGAAAACACTTCTTTGGTACAAAGGCGCAAACATGACCTAACATTCCCTATAAATCTTGAGCAAGGAAAATAGGATGTAATAGGGGGGAAAAAAAAAGCCCAGATTTTAGTTCCTAAAATAAACTTTATGCAATCACAGGAAGCATTTAGATCCCTTTTTTCCCTCCTCTTGCAGGAAAATGAAACAATCTCTGGGCCACAGGAAATAACACAAATTTTAGAAAATCCCTGTGGTATTAGAGAAAAAACTTCAAGTGGATCTTTTCTGAGTCCCTTAGATGACGTAAAGGACAACAGATGTTCAAAGACTCAGGGACTTCAAGAAGTAATTGGTTCGTACTGGCAAGAGGGACAACTCCATCTGAGGTGCAGGAAAATAGGACAGCAGAGTCACACACATAACACTACAAACAATATTGTCTGCACACAACTAGCTCCGGGCTTCATTTTGGCAAAAAGGGCAACTGCAAGGAGAGTAATGAGGGCAAGAAGTACAGAAGAAAGAAGGGATGGGGGGGAGGGACTGAGGAAAGAAGAGAAGGGATGGGACTATTTTATTTTAAGTTGCCGGCAGATTTTACTAAAACCAAGTAAAAATATGGGCACGTCAATAATTGATGGGACAATTTCAGAAAAATCAACAATTTATAACTGCAGATATAACACATATGAAAAAATTCATATCATAATATAACTGGGTAGGAGAAAAGGTTTATAATGTTTTAACTAAATTTAATTACAGGTATCTAAAGAATAAATCCTGTGAAATCTACTTTCTGCCTTAAAAATATTTTCTCTTAGAATACCTAGTTAGGAGGGTATTTTTGGCATTGCTACATAGGGCACATTAGTAGACAAACATTTGTATAATCTCATAGAAGACTTATCCATTAAATCCTTCTCAGGATGAAAGGTCAAAAAGTGGTTTATGTAGGGTAAATCAGGAAGAATTTCATATTTTTTAGAGATTTCTTTTAACACTTCTTTTAACAATATAATCCAGTCGTCATCCCATTCAGAATATATAGTGTTGCTTTGTTCTTTTATAATAGCTGCATTGTACTCTATTGTATGGCTGCTCTACAATTTATTTAAGTCTCTGTGGAAGGAAAATGGGTGGTTGAGTGAGTAGAAGGAGAAAATATATTTTTTTCTCCAAATTATAATTTTTAAGGTTATATTTCATACAAAGAATTTGTACAAGTGGGGCACATGGGTGGCTCAGTTGGTTAAGCGTCTGACTCTTGGTTTCAGCTCAGGTCATGATCTCAGGGTCATGAGATCAAGCCCTGTGTCGGGCTCCATACTGGGCATGGAGCCTGCTTGAGATTCTCTCACTCTCCCCTTTTCTCTCTCTCTCTCTCTCTCAAAAAAAAAAGTACAAGTGAGCTAAGAAATAAAAAAATATCTATGACCCCTCTCATCCACTCACCCTCCCAACTTAAAAAAACAAAAACAACTAGTTTACCAAAACTGTAGCTATCTTTGTGTTCCTTTCCTGCCTCATCCCCCACTGACACCCTAGAAGTAACAGTTACCTGATTTTAATGTTTGTCATTCCCACAGGTTTTTAGGAAAATTTAATCACATGTATATATGACTATTATCATATATTACTTGAGGTTTTTTGAACTTTATAAAATGGTATACTATAGTCTTCCATAACTTGCCATTTTCACACATTATGTTTCTAAGATTATCCATTTTTATAAAGAGCTGCAGTTCATTATCACTCCTGCATAATATTCTACTGTGTGACTATACTACAAGGAATTTATCCACTCTTTTGTTTCTGGATATTTGGGTTATTTGCAGATTTTTGCTACTCTGAATAGCCCTGCTATGAACATTCTCATATGTGTCTTCTGGTGCACATGTGCAAGAAATACTAGGAAACACCCAGAGCAGAGTAGTAAGTTATGTGACTGTAATATTATAACAACTTGTTCTCCAGAGTGGTTGTTTACCACTTTACCAGCAATGTCTAAGACACATGCCTTTCAACACTTTTTGTAAGACTTAATTTTTACAACCCAGTGCATACACAATGGCATCTCATTGGTTTTGATTTGTATTTTCCTGATTACTACTGGGATTGAGCTTCTTTTGTTTATTGGCCATTCATATTTTCTCTCCTGTGAAATACCTGTTTTGTTTGTATTGCCCAATTTTCACTTAGGTCATCCTTTTTTTCCTTATTTATTTGTAAGTTGTTCTTGCATTATTCCAAATAACTAATTATAGGTGCTGCAATATGTTCTCAGTTTACGGTTTATCTCATTTTCTATATGTCTTCTACTGAAGAGACATTCTTAATTTTAATGCAGCCAAATTTATCAATCTTCTCTTTTATGATTAGGGTTGTTTGTATAAGAGATTCTTCCCCCTAAGGTCACAAAGGTCCCATATTTTCTTCAAAAGTTTATAATTTTACCTTTACTGGGTATTATATGAAAACAATGGATCGTGGATCAATGCATCAAAAACTAATGATGTATTGTATGGTGACTAACATAACATAATAAAATAAAATTAAAAAAAATAATTTTACCTTTTAAAGTTGATTTTATATGGCATGAGGAAGGGATCCAGTCTTTTCCATATAGATAACCAGTTGTCCCAGCACTGTTTCCATCGGCAATACCATTTTGTCGTAAGTCAAGTGTTCAAATATGGACAGACTGTCTCTGGGCTCTCTTATTTTCTATTCTTGTGTTAACAACAAACTGTCTTAATTACTATAAATTCATAGTAAGTTTTGATATCTGGTAAGGCAAGTTGCTTTCCTCCTCCTCCTCCTCCTCTTCTTCCTTCTTATTTTCTTAAACAGGACTTTCTCAGCTATTCTTGCATCTTTGTTCTTCATATAGATATTTCAGTCAGATTGTTAAGCTTTATTAAAAAGGACAATTATTTTTCATGTAATGCCTTTTTATACCTTTTACATTTTGTCTGGAAGCCACGTATTATAAATAAAAAATAATTTTTAAAAAATCTTATGACTGCCCATTGGGTCAAGGTCAATCTGCACTTCATGTCATTTAAGGCCCGCTGTAATCTGATTAGTTTTCCAGCCTATTATCCATTGCTTCCAAATAGGAAACTACATCTCTAAATTGGCTAGTTTTTCTAAAGCTCTCTCTTGTAAACCACAGTCAGCCCACTTATACCCCATCCTTGCTCGTATTATTTCCTCATATTAAACCACCTATTCTTCAAACCTGATTGCAGATCTTTCTCCAATCCAGTTCCCTAAAACTACTAATGTACTTAAAGTCAGAGTTTGGCTCTTACTAGTTTTAAATTTTATTTGTGATAGTTTAGTGTCCTCAATTAAAGTATGAGCTTCCTAGGGCAACTATGGACTACAAAAGAGTTAAAGAAATATTTTTGATGGGCTCTTTTCCATGTTAAATGGATTTTAGACTAATCACCGTTGCCAACCTTTGGGTCCAGTCACAGTGAGGTCTTTTTATTTGGATATGTTGTCTTGCTTTTGTACTTGATGTAGGTGGGTAACTATGATTAGTGAACTACAAGAGAAAGCCAGTGCTTAATGGAATTCGTTTGCAAGGGACTTTTACAACTTAATTTGAAAATTCCTTCATCAGCAGAGACAGCCTAATAACATGTTCTTGTAGTAGTTTACAGTGTATCTATATAGCTCTCCATCTGAAGAGATGATAAAGAAACAAGTGTGTGAGCCATAATTAAATCCATTAGGCACAGTGTGAGAAGTAACGTTTAAACAACAGTTCAACAGCAGCAACACCCATACTCTTCAAAATCTCTTCTAATGCTTGAAACAGATATAGTTGAAGATAATTTATTGTTCTTATTTTACTTCTCAATTAAAATAATAAAAATTAAAAATCATTATTGCTTGATATATTCACTTTGTAGAAGACAACTAATGTTGCTGTAAAGGCCCAAACTAATTTGCAAGAGTATAAAAATTCGCGAAGGCATAGGGTATGAATGAGCTGAAATAAAAACCAACAACTATGAAACTTAAAAATATCTATACAAGACTACAAATAATAAAGAGCAAGAAAGTAGTTTGAAAAAATCTTCAACTAAATGACCACTTTTCGTCTTTTTTTATTAAAGGATATTCTTTTTTGTATTAAACATCTTTTATGTATTAGCCAACTTATCTGTTGTTATAAACCTGACATTCCTGGGCATAAAAGTCAGCTACTTTTCAATTAATAAGTTGGAAGTATAGCACATCATTATTTATATAGGTCATTCAATTTCAGAGTTTAACAAGATTTTCAAAGCACTGATATGCTTTACACTGAAGATTGGATTTAAATGTTATTTAAGTAAAGGTTTCTGATTAGGAAAGTGGTCTATGACCAAGTTCTATTGTCATTGTACTCCATGGAAACTTTAAGCCAAATTATTTAAAAATAGTTCTAAATGTGAAAACAATTTGCTGCTTCAGATCACACAATACGATATGGCAGAAGAAAGGAAAGAAAGCAAGTAATTGAATTGATTATCCTTCAAGTTTCAACCCGAAATCTCAACATCAATAGTCTTTCAAAATAGCTCAAGAGAGAATGTTCGTCTAGTTTTCAATAAGCTTTTTTAGACAGAAAAAAAAAATGAGAGTCAAAAAAAGAAAGAAAAAGAAAAAGGGATTTGAAAATAACCATACATGGAATTGTGACATGTTAAGCATTTGAAAAGGGTTATCTTCTTATAAAAATACTATTCTAAAAAGTATAATCCAATATCAGAAAGCAATTCATTACTGCATCATTTTTTTATAACTTTATTCTGATATAACTGATGCACAATAAACTGCACATATTTATTTATTTATTAAATATTTATTTGCTTTAGAGAGAGAGAGAAAAGGGCATGCGGGCAGGAGGAGGGACAGAGGGAGAGAGAGAATCTTAAGCAGGCTCCCCGCTGAGCACAGAGCTCGATCTCATGACCCTGAAAGCACGACCTGAGCCAAAACTAAGGGTCTGCCGCTCAACCAACTGAATCACCCAGATGCCCCAAACTGCACATATTTAAAGTATACAAGTTGAGGGGCGCCTGGGTGGCTCAGTCGTTAAGCGTCTGCCTTCGGCTCAGGTCATGATCCCAGGGTCCTGGGATCGAGCCCCGCATCGGGCTCCCTGCTCGGTGGGAAGCCTGCTTCTCCCTCTCCCACTCCCCCTGCTTGTGTTCCTACTCTCGCTGTGTCTCTCTCTGTCAAATAAATAAATAAAATCTTTAAAAAAAAAAAAATAAATAAAGTATACAAGTTGATTGGTTTTGGCCACAGTATATACTGTAAAACCTCACTATAATCAAGTTATTGAACATCTCTATCACTTCCCAAAGTTTCCTTATTTCCTTTTTAATCCTTCCCTCTCTCCATCCCTTTCTCTCCCAACACCCATCCCTAGGCAACCACTGATTCACTTTTCAAGTAGTTAAGTATGCATTTTCTAGAAATTATATAAATGGAATTATACAGGGGTGCCTGGGTGGTGGAGTCGGTTGAGCGTGGGACTCTTGGTTTCTGCTCAGGTTGTGATCTCAGGGTCGTGGGATGGAACCCTGTGTGGGGTTCCATGCTCAGTGAGGGATCTGCTTGTCCCTATCCCTCTGTTCCTCCACCGGCTCACGCTCTCTCTCTCAAACAAACAAACAAATAAGATCTTTAAAAAAAAAATAAATGGAATTATACAGGTTCCACTTTTTTTGTCTACCACTTTCACTCAGCATTGATTTATTAATATTGTATCAATAATTCATTTCATTTGTTTCTATGAAGTACTCTACTGCATAGATAGAGCAAATCTGGTGTGTCCGTTCACCATATGGTACACATATGAGTTGTTTCCAGCTTTTGGATATTATAAACAAAACTGGTAGGAATATTAATTTATAGATAAGTCTTCAGGGAATGTATGTTTTGTTTCTCTTGGGTAAATATGCAGGAGAATAGTTAGATTGTATGTTAGTGCATGTTTAACTCTTTTAGAATATGACAGACTGCTTTCCAAATGTAAATGTACCATTTTACATTTCCATCAACAGTGTATGAGATAGAATTCCAGTAGATCCATATCAACACCAAGAGTTGGTGTGGTCAGTCTTTTTCACTGGCTGTGTAGTGATATCTCATTGTGGGGTTTTGTTTTGTATTGGTGACTTTTTTGGCATTTTCCTAGTGACTAAAGATGTTGAGCACTTTTCACGTTATTTTTCAGTGGTATCTTTTTCTTCGTGAAGTCTCTAGTCAAATCATTTGCCCATTTTAAAATTAGGGATTTTTCTTTGGTCTTTCTAATGGATTGTAAGAGTTCTTTATATAGTTTAGATACAAATTCTTTGTCAGATAGGTTTTATGTTTTCTCTGAAGTCTGAAAATTGTCTTTTCTTAACTGTGTTTTTAAACACTTGTTTTAATTTTTATGAAGTACCATTTAACCTTTTCTTTTATGGTTTTATAGTGATTTTTCTATGTCCTATTTAAGAAATCTTTGCCTAACTTAAGATTATGAAGGTTTTCTCCTATATTTTCCTTCTAGAAGTTTCATAGTTTTAGATTTTGTATTTAGGTGTATGATCCATTTTAATTTGTAGATATGTAGATATAAAGTTTCATTTCTTTGCAAAAGATTGTCTCATTGTTAGAGCACAGCTGCTGAAAAGATTATCCATTCCTCATTGAATTGCCTCAGCACCTTTATTGAAAATCAAGTTATCATATCAGTTTATGTCTATTTATAAACTCTCTATTCTGTTCCATGGATCTACACGTCTATCTGTACACCAAAACCACAATGTCTTGATTACTGTAGCTTTATAAAAAGTCTTGAAATCAGGTAACGTATGTCCTCTGACTTTAATCTTTTTTCAAAACTGTTTTCACTATTCTAGACCCTCTTTATTTCCATATAAATTTGAGACTCAAGTTGTCAACTTCAGCAAGAGAGTCTCCTGGGATTCTGATTGGAATTGCCTTGGATATAGTTCCATCTGAGGAGAACAGATGTCTTAACAATATTAAGTATTCCAAACCATGAATGTGATCGCTCACCATTTATATGTTTCTTTGATTTATTAGTGTTTTGCATTTGTCCACATCTTATTAGATTTATATCTAAATATTTGTTTTTTGTGCTATTATAAATTGCGCTTTTTTTCAACTTCCAATCATTCATTGCTAGTATATAGGAATAAAATTGATTTTTGTATACTAACCTTGTATATTGCAACTCTGCTAAATTGACTTCTTTGTTCCAGTTACTTTTTTGTCTATTTTGGGGGATTGTTTTCCATAGACAATCATGTCATCTGTGAACGAAGACAGTTATATTTCTTCCTTTCCAATCTATATGCTTTTATTTCTTTTTCTATTACACTGATAAAACCTCCAGTATGATATTGAATAAAAGTGGTGAGCTTAGACAACCTTGCCTTGGTCCCAATCTTAGAAGGAAAGTAGGGTTTCACCATTAGTTATGATGTTAGCTGTAAATTTTTTTGTAGATACTATCAGGTTGAAAATATTGTCTTTTATTCCTTCCTTGCTGAGAATTGTTATCATAAATAAATGCTAACTTTGTCATTTGCTTTTTATGCATCTATTAGGATAAATATATGGTGTTTCTTCTTTAGTCTGTTCTTCAATCTGTTATTTACACTGATTTATTTTCAAATGTTTAAGCAACCCTGCATTCCCAGGATAATGACCTCTTGGTCACAATGTGTTATTCTTTTTATACATGATGGATTCAATTAAATAATATTATGCTTAATAATTAGTATCTATGGTTATGAGCAATGTTTATCTGTAGTCTCCTTGTACTGTCTTTGGTTTAGTTATCAGGGTAATGTAATGCTAGCTTCAAAAAATGAGGCAGGAAGTGCTCCCTCCTCTTCTGTCTTCTGGAAGAGTTTCTACACAACTAGCATTATTTCTTCCATAAATGCTGGTATATATTTTTCCAGTGATGACATCCAGGGCTGGGGGTCACTTTGTTGATTCTTAACTACAAATTACATTTCTTTACATAATTTATGACTATTCAGGTTATCTACTTCTTGAATAAGCTTTAGTAGTATTTTTCAAGGAATTTGTCTATTTCAGCTGAGTTGTGAATTTTATGGGCATAAAATTGTTTGTAATAGCTCTTACTGTACTTTTAATGTCTGTAGGATCTTAGTAATATCCCCTCTTTCATTCCTAACATTGGTAATTTAAGTCTGACTGTCTCCCCTCTAAATGAGTCTGGCTACTGGTTTGTCAGTTTTGTTCACTTTTCAAAACACCAGCTTTTGATTTCACTGATTTTCTCTACTGCTTTTCTTCTCAATTTCATTTGTTGCTTCCTTTTTCTGTTTGTTTTGGTTTAACTTATTCTTCTATCTCCAGGTTCTTAATAGATAAGATTATTGCATTGATAGATTTCTTCTTTTCTAGTGTAAGCATTTAATGCTATAAGTATTCCTGTAAGCACTATTTTAGGTGCATACAACAAATTTTGATGTTTTATTTCCCTTTCCATTCGGCCAAAATATTTTGATATTGATTTGATGTTTGTTAACAATTTCCCTTGTTCCTTCCTTTTTGACATATGGGTAATTTAGAATTACTTTATTTCCAAACACTTGGAGGTTTCTTTAATTCTTATGGTAAGAGAACATGTTTTATATGATTTTAGTTATTTTAAATGTTGATGTATGTTTTATGACCCAGAATATGGAAATTTTGGTGAATGTCCCATGTGCCCTTGAAAATAATATATATTCTGTTGTTTTGGGGAGAAGTGGTCCATAAATGTTGATCATTGGTGTAGGTCTTCTAATACTTTCTGTCCTTGTTCCATCAATTACTGAGAGAGGAGTGTTGGAATCTCTGTGATTATGGGTTTGTCTGTTTTTACTTTCTAGTTTCATCAATTTTGCTTCCTATATTTCAAAGCTATTTTGTTAGGTGGACACATATTTAGGATTGTTACATCTTCTTGGCTACTTAACACCTTTATCATTATGTAATATGGATTTTCAGTCCTGCTACTGTGCCTTGTTCTGAGGTCTACCGTGTGTGATAAAACTATAGCCATTCTACTTTTCTTTAGATTAATGTTTACAATATATGTCTTTTCCATCTTTTACTTTTGGCCTATTTGTATCTTTATATTTAAAATGGATTTCTTTTAGACAATATATAGTAGGATCTTGTTTTATCCAATCTGATAATCTCTGTCTTTTAATTTGTATGTTTTGAACATTTTCATTCATTGTAGTTATCCATATGTTTAGATAAAAATCTGCCATCTTGCCAACTGTTTTCTATTTGTTCTATTTGCTCTTTGTTCCTTTTATACTTTCTACTTCTGCTTGCTTTTGGGTTAAAGATTTACAATTCAATTTTATCTCCATTACTGGTTTATTACTTAACCCCATTTTTTTTTTTTTAAAGATTTTATTTATTTATTTGAGAGAGAGAGAGATAGCGAGAGCAGGAACACAAGCAGGGGGAATGGGAGAGGGAGAAGTAGGCTTCTTGCTGAGCAGGGAGCCCGGTGTGGGACTCGATCCCAGGACCCTGAGATCATGACCTGAGCCGAAGGCAGACACTTAACGACTGAGCCACCCAGGCACCCACTTAACCCCATTTTTAAAAAAAGGTTAGTAATTGTTTAAAATTTACAGTGTTTGGCTTTAATTAATACTTCAAATAGTATTATACTTTTTCTCATATAGTATAAGAATCTTACAGCAGTATACTCCAAATATATCCCCCTCATCTTTTGTGTTGTTTTCATATATTTTATTTTTATATATACTATAAATCCATAATATATTGCTATTATTTTGTATTTAGACAATTGTCTTTAAGGATGATTAAAAATAAGATAATAAGTACTTTTTAAAAAGATCTTATTTATTTATTTGACAGACAGAGAGCACAAGCTGGGGAGAGGGGCAGAGGGAGAGGGAGAAGCAGGCTTTCAGCTGAGCAGGGAGCCTGACGCGGGGCTCAATCCCAGGGCCCCAGGATCATGACATGAGCCGAAGGCAGATGCTTAACTAACGTACCCAGATGCCTCAAGACAATAAGTACTTTTTATGTTTATTTTTATTTTAACCATTTTCAGAGATCTTCAGTTCTGTGTATAGATCAGTTTCCATCTGGTGTTCTAGTCCCTCTGCCTGATGAATTTCCTACAGCATTTATTGTAGTATAGTCTATTAATGAATTCCCTCAGCTTTTGTAAAAAAAAAAAGTTTTTCCTTTTTTTTTTAAAGATTCATTTATTTGAGTGAGAGACAGCGTGAGTAGGGAGAAGGGCAGAGGGAGAGAATCTTCAAGCAGACTCTTTGCTCACCACGGAATCTGACACAAGGCTAGATCCCACACCCATGAGATGATGATCTGAACCGAAACCAAGAGTTGGATGCTTAATCAACTCAGCTACCCAGGTGCCCCAAGTTTTTCCTTTTTGAGTGTTATTTTCACTGGCATAGGATTCTGGATTGGCAGTTTTTTAAATCTCAGTACTTTATTAATGTCCCTCCATTGTTACATGCCTTACATAGGGCAGGTCTACTGTAATTCATATTTTTGTTATCTGTATGTAATGTGAATTTTTCCATTTACTGCCTTCAAGATTTTCTTTTTATCTTTGTTTTTCCAGCAGTTTCAATCTGTTATTTGTTTTTAAAAATCCCACTTGGAGCCTTCTGAGTTCTGCGAATTTTCCAATTTGATACCTCCCATTTTATCAAGAGAATTCTTAGCAGTTATCTCTTTAAATATTGTCTGTCCCAGTGTTCCTTTCTTCTTCTGAGATGCCAATTTATTCCCAGCTCTTGCTTGTGCATGTGCACATATGTGTGTGTGTAACTTTATTCTTGTCCTTCAATTTGGGTAGTTCCTATCTCCCTATATCCAAGTTCACTGATTCTTTCTTCATCTGTCAGGTTTTACTGATGAGCCCAAAGGCATTCTTGATCTGTTACTGTTTTTTTTCTTCCAGCATTTCTATTTTATTTGTTCTTATGGTTTCCATCTATCTGTGAAATTCCCCATGTGCTCAAGCATGTTGTCCACATTTTCCATTAGACCTTTTAACATATTAATCATAGACGTTCCTTATTTGATAGTACAAACATCTGAGTCATCTGAGTCATCTTTGTGTCTGGTTCTGTTGAGTGCTTTGTCTTTTGATAAAGGGTTGATTTTTCTTGCTTTTTATGTCCTATAATTTTTAAATATTGTTTTTTTAATTATTCTAGTATAGTTGAAATACAGTGTTATATTAGTTTTAGGGGTACAACATGGTGATCCAACAATTCTATATATTACTCAATGCTCATCATGATAAGTGTAGTCACCATACAAAATTATTACAATATTGTTGACTATATTCTCTATGCTGTACTTTTAATCTCTGTGACTTATTTATTAACTGGAAGTCTGTTTCTCTTACCTTTACCTATTTCACCCATCCCCTACAACACTCCCCTCTAGAAATCACCAGTTCCGTCTTTGTATCTATGAGTCTGTTCCTGTTTTCTTGTTTGTTCATTTGTTTTGTTTTTCAGATTCCACATATAAGTAAAATTATATAGTATTTTTCTTCCTATGACTTATTTCACTTAGCATAATACCTTCTAGGTGTATCCATGTTGTCACAAATGGCAAAAAAATCTCATTCTTTTTTATGGCTAATATTCCATCACACACACACATACACACACATCACATTACATCACATCTTCTTTATCCATTCATCTATCAGGGGACACTTAGGTTGCTTCTATATCTTGGCTACTGTAAATAATGCTACAATAAACATAGCAGTACATGTACCTTTCAAGTTAATGTTTCCATTTTTTTTTAAGGTAAATACCCAGTAGTGGAATTATTGGATAGTATGATATTTCTATTTTTAATTTTTTGAGGAACCTCATACTGTTTTCCATGGTGGCTGCACCCATGTACATTCCCATCAACTGTGCATGAAGGTTCCCTTTTCTCTACATCCTTGCCAACATTTGTTATTTTTTGTGTTTTTGATACTAGCCATTGTGACAGGTTTGAGTTATTACGGTTTTGATTTGCATTTCCCTGATGATTAGTGATGTTGAGCATCTTTTCATGTGCCTGTTGGCCATCTCTAAGTCTTCTTTGGAAAAGTATCTAATCAGATCCTTGGCCTTTTTATAATCTGATTGTTTATTTTTGGTGTTGTTTATGTTTTGGATATTAATCTCTTATTGAATGTATCATTTGCAAATATTTTCTCCCATTTGGTAGGTTGCTTTTTTGTTTTTTGATGGTTTCCTTTGCCATGCAAGAGCTTTTAATTTTGGTGTAGACCCATTTATTTTTGCCTTTGTTTCTCTTGTCTGAGGAGACACATCCATAAATACATTGCTAAGACCAATGTCCAAGAAATTACTGCCTATGTTTTCTTTTAGGAGTTTATGGCTTCAGTTCTCACATTTAGGTCATTAATCCATTTTGAGTTTATTTTTATGTATGTGTAAGAAAGTGATCCAGTTTTCCCAACACCATTTATTGAAAAAAACTTTTTGTCATTGTATATTCTTTCCCCCTTGTTATCATAGATGAATTGACCATGTAAGTATGGATTTATTTCTGGGCTCTTATATCCTGTTCCATTGACTTATGTGACTATTTTTTTGTGCTAGTACCATACTGTTTTGATTACTATAACTTTGTAGTGTATCTTAAAATCTGGGATTGTGATACCTCCAGCTTTGTTTTTCTTTCTCAAGGTTGCTTTGGCTATTTAGGGTCTCTTGTGGTTCTCTAAGAATTTTAGGATTATTTGTTCTAGTTCTGTTGTCTTATAATTGTTTACACTGAATGCTGGACATCATGTGTAAGATAGTAAAAATGGAGGTAAATAGTATTTATGGCTGAAAATGTGCATGACTCTTCTTTTGTCAGAAAATGTACAGGTCTGAGTTAATTTAGTCAGGAGTCATCTTATTTAGGTTTTATTGTTATGGTTACCTTCAGTACAGCACCGGCTTCAAATCCCTCTGGCATTACCTTGTGCTTAATTTGAAGGATGGGTTGCTCTACTCTTAGCTTTTGACCTCTCTATTCAGAGTCTTTACCTCTCCTCCACCAGTGGACACTGCTAATATTTGATACTTAGTGCTTGCTAGCTTGCTGTGGGGCAGGGGATTCCCCGTTGTCTTGATCCAGCCTTAGCTCAGATAAGCCCTATGTCCCTGAATCTTGGTGAATAGGCTTTCTCAGTGATACCAACCCTCCCCTCAGTGATACGATGCCTTTAGTGGCCAGGGTCAGGATGACTTCCTGTTCTCCGCCATGATTAGGGGGGTTTCCTATTTCCTCTCCTGCAGTCATAATGGGTCTTCATCTGAGGACAGTTTTACTACCCTCCCCTAGTGACTTATTGGTGTTTGTTCCACAGGGAAGGAGAGTCAGGCAAGGTTTTGTGTTTTTCTTAAAGCATCAGCTACTCTTCTCCAGGCCTGTACTACTCAAGAAGGCTTTCTCTAGTCCCTTGCCCCATGCTCAATTCTTCTCTTAGGCACCCTGTGAGGTCCAGAGAGAAAAGCCTATGAGTGGATGCAAACTCCCCTCTGTTAACAGCTTCCAGGGGTTCTAATTTCTCTGTTATCCCACACTCAGTTTTTACCAATTTGTTAAAATTTTTCATTGGATTTTTCTTACGTGTTATTGTAAGGAGTTTGTCATCTCTTTCTTCTGTGTTTTGCCAAAGGTATATTTGCATCCTGTCTTTCCTTGAAGGGGTCTGTCTTTTCATACATTTCAGAAGATTTGGTTGCAGTGTAACTTAGGATATCTGGTGGGTTTAAGAAAAATTATGATTTTGTAGATCATACAGTTTTTTCTTGTTCAAAGGGTAGTATGACACTCTTCCTAGCCTTCTCCATCCTAAGCAAAATTGAGATTCTCTAGTAGTTTGTTGTTGTTTTGAATGTCACAAGCTGGCCCTAAAATTTATATAAAAATGAAAAAAATCAAGAATTGCCAAAACGTTCTTGAAGAACAACAAGCTGATGATAAACAAAACAGTGAATTACTGGTACAAAGGCAGACAAATAAACCAATGGGACAGAATAAAAGTCCAGAACAGATCCATAGAAACATAGACATTTAATTTACAACAAAGGTGGTACTGCAGAAAAGTAGAGGAAAAAGACAGTCCCAGTGGACAATTAGATAACCACAAGGGAAAAAAAAAAAAAAACACAAAATACTTAAAGGCTACCTCACCTAATAACCAAAAAATAATTCCAGGTGGATTGTAGAACTAAATGTAGAAGGCAAAACAATGTTAAAACTTCTAGAAATTAATATAGGATAATATCTTCATGACCTTGGGGCACTCCACAAAAATCAATAATCATAAAGTAAAATAATTTGAATATGTTAAAATTAAGATTATTTGATTATCAAAAAGACACCATTAGGAGAGTGAAAGACAAATCATAATAGAGTGGGAAAGACATCTGCAACATAGAGCTGACAAGGATTCATAAAACACTCCAACAACATAATAGAAAAATGGTCAAGAGATTTGACTGGACAGCACACAAAAGAGGAAATCTAATTAGCCAATAAATATATGTAAAGGTACTCAACTTCATTTATAACCAGGGAAATGCAAGTTAAAACCACAATGAGATACCACTAAACAACTACCAATAATTCCACTCCCAGAAATAACTCAACAAAAATTTAAGTATGGAATACCAAGAAAATATATACAAGAATGCTCAGAGCAGCACCATTTGTAAGAATAAAACATTGAAATCAATCCAAATATCCATCTACAGTGGAACAGGCAAGCTGGGTATATTCCAACAACATAATATTCTACAGCAAATAATATGAATAATTGCTTTATGCAACAGTAGACGTGGAGCTCAGAAACAATACAGAGCAGTTAATATAGGGCAAAATAAAAGCAATTAATATACAGCAAAATACTGTATAATTCCATTTAATATAAACTGCAAAAAATAGGCAAAACTATAATGTTGAAGGGTACAAGCTTAGATCTTATAACATCAGTATATGGTTAACTTTGTAAGGGGAGAGGGAAGCAATTATGAGAGAAAATACTGAGGCTTCTGTGATGTTGGTATTGGTTTACTTCTTACCTGGTTGGTAGTTACATAGGTGTCCACTTTGTAGACAACTGACCTATATATTTATGTCTCCCATGCTTTACTGTATATCTATATCTATCTATATATATATATATATAGTATACTTCATTATAACCTCCCCCTCTCCCCCAGAAAGCTTCTGGCCATTGGTGAACTTATTTTTTTTATTAGAAGTGTTTCCAATGGAGAGATGCAAGTATCTGAACTCTAATGTACTCTTTGGTTCTGATTTTCTAGGATTCTAGAATGATATTTGGTATGTTTTTTGGAGTGTGGTGATTGGGGGGGGTGGATTCTTCCCCTGTTTGGAACTGAGATACACAGAATTCAGATAAAGGTAAATAATATTACTATATTACTGACAAAAAGCTGGATTAGAGGATATGTGACCATAGTGGGCTACCAAATGCCCAACCCCGAAATTAGATGGACTTGCCCACCCAAGTCCAAGGCAGAGATGAACAGGTTTCCCTGTAGCCTGCCTCAGAAAGCTCAGGATCTGGCTAAAATCAAAGAAATGCAGACAGGAAGAAATTTACTCATAAGATGCGTCACTCCTCCTTCCCTGGCATGGAGTGGGGCAGCTTGTCTTCACCTTCTGGAGAGTGGAATGGAAATTCTCTAAACTCTATGGAAATGTGAAGAATAAGGAATAAATATTACCCCTAACAACAGGCAGACTAGCTGTGCTTGACAGTCTATCTTTAAAGTCAGCTCTTTGAAGCTTAGCAAAGGCTGCCATAGGCTAAATTTTAGAACAAGTTTCATTCTTGCTCTTAAAGCTACTTTTTCTTCTTCCACTTATGAACCTGCAATATATACTCCAACCACCATCTTTTCAGTGGCTTTCCTGGAAGCATCTGCAGAGACTTGTGGGCAAGGGTGATTTTACATGTAGCTCTTTTCTAAGTCATGTATTTATGAGAAAAAAAATGATCTTTCCCATTTCTCTATGAGATGTATTAAATTGGCACACAACCTTTAGTGTCTCTGGAGCTTATTTAAATCATTCTTTGTCTAGGTAAAGTTAAGCCTGGTTCAAGTACCTGCTTTTTGGTATTTAGAAGTGCTCAATGATTATTTACATTAGCCTTCTCTCAAAAAAATGATAAAAACAGAAATATATACAAAGTCATTTCCTCCTCACAGTGATGAAGGTTGATTACTGTGTATTCACAAATACTTTTATTCATGATTTTAATTAGCATGGATAATTTGGCCCAAGTCATTTTAGTTCAGGCACAGTAGCACGTTTGTTTTATTTAATTAAACTTTTATTTTTATTTTGAGGTAATTGTAGATTCACATGCAGTTGTAAGAAATAATGCAGATTCCATTGTGCCCTTTTACCCAATTTCCTCCAATAATAACATCTTGCAAAACTATAGTACAATAGCTCCCAAGATATTGACACTGACACAGTCAAAATACAGAACACATTTCCATCATCACAAGGATTCCTTATGTTGCCCTTTTATAGCCACACATAATTCTCTTCCCTGTAACCCTCCCCCCTTAAATTCTGAAAACCACTAATCTGTTCTCCATTTCTATAATTTTTGTTATTTCAAGAATGTTCCATAAATAGAACCATATGGTATAAAAAATTTTAGGACTGGCTTTTTCATTCGGCATAATTCTCCGGAATTCATCCACGTTGTTACACGTATCCATAGTTTGTTCTTTTGCACTGCTGAGTAGTATTCCATGGTATGCATATATCACAGTTCGTTTGACTATTTGCCCATTGAAAAACTCTGTGTTGCTTTTGGCTATTACAAACAAAACCTCCATGAACACTCACGTAGTTTTTTTATGTGAACATAAGTGTGTGAAAACATGTTTATAATGACATGTAAGTCTTTGCCTAATTTTCTGGCTATTTAAGCCAGAGACAAAGCAAAAGATGTGAAGGTATTTGCTAAAGGTCATAGACTGCTTCTTTATCAACTAATGGTTCTTTTAAGTACTTGCAGCTTTATAACTATCTTGCTACCTGACCTTGGAAAGCCCCCTGAATTTCTCTGGGCCTCAACTAGACAAGATAAATGTTTTTCAAAGTGTACCGTTTGAAACACGAACTCCATGAAATGCTCCTAAAAGGGGAGAGGGGAGGGTTTCACGGTGCAGTAAGTTTGAGGGAAATGCTGAATACCATATTTCTCTTTTGAAATAAATGAATGCTCTTTAGCGTAAAAAAGGAAGGATCCAGTATCCCAGTGCCCAAGTTCAAACTCCAGTTCCAGCGCTTGCTGGAACAGTAACCTTCAGCAAGACACTTAACACTCCCATACCTCAGTTTTCTCATTTCTATAAAGTGGAGACAACAACAGTACCCCACTCATATGAATGGAAGATTAACTATAATAACACAAGAAAACACTTCATAAATTGTTAGCTATTATTCTATTTCCATCATAATCAGAATCATCAAAATCAGTATAATCTTGTTAAAAATACACATGTCCAGGCCCCACCCCTGCAGATTATATTCAGTAAGTCAAGGATAAAGCCTGGTCCAGATGAAGCAGAGGTTTATTTATATTAAGAATGTGTCCAAGATAGTCCAAGGCAAGATTTAAATCTAGACCAAACTGACTGATGGAGAGCTGTCATACTTATATCAGCACACAAATTTAGTAAATCCTTTAAATGACTAACTCTGTAATCCCACAAAAAGAGCACAGTTCTTTCCTCAATGGAAGGTTGGGCTTCTAACACAAACTCATGATTCCCCAAAGGGTCGTTCATTAAAATAAAATGCATTTCTGTGCAGTTGGTACACATCAGCTTTCAAAAAAATTCCTAAATGTAGCAGTTAGCATTGATACATAAAAATTTTATTTGTGAGTCATTGCTTAGCAAATCAAATCTGAAAATAAGACATTTCTTTAGAAATACAAGAAAACAACTATGATTGCTATTATTCCTGTAGGTTTCATCACCACACTGCTATTTCCAAAAGTCGTCTTATTGTTAAGCACCAGGCAAATTTCCAAAACACTTGGGGAACTCACTCTAGAGGTGGTGGCAATCTTTTTACCACTTCTGCACCAATCCTCAGGTAAGCTTTGGCCTGGAAAAGAAGAGACTCATTTGTTCTGTATTTCTCCCCAGCAGACATCAAATGACTCATGAACTGTTTGCCAGAGCTGTCTCCTGAACTGAAGAGTGAAAAGGCTGAGTGAGATGAGGAAATTCAGCAGTGAGAGGATGCTGTTGTGTACACTGCAGGTGTGACAGGGAAGAAAGGATTTCAGATTATTTAGAGGGCAAATACTTAGAAGGGGACTTTCTGAAAAAATATTTAATACCAGCAATTACTGTTTTTAAGCTCTAATTCCCATGTCAGCAAATCAGCAATCCAGTCTAGCTGTAGAAAAATTATATCCTCCTCTTCTGACAAATTGATATCTTGAGTTAGCTTTATCTTCGGAAAGCATCTTCTTCATCTCTCTGAGAATGGCATCCAGTACCAGCAGTGAGCGCCTCATAGGCTTCTTCACCTGCTGAATTTTGGGTACCAGGCAAGAATTCCTGGGATCAGTTGTTACACTCTTCACCTGTGGGATCCCCAGTGCAGCCGAATACTAAGAGCAACCCCCAAGCCACTGTGGGCCACAAACTAAGCCAATGCTTACATGGTCCAGTCAGAACAATGCTCATGACATTTGCATCTTAAAAGTTTTAAATAATTGCAATGCAAATATTATTTATTTCCCCTATCTTATCTATAAAAAGTAACTGTAAGACACAATAGTAAGATCTTCTAAAACCATTAATTTATATACTTAAGAGTTATGAATATACTACCACCACCACCACCACTACTACTACATCTACTATGACTGATAATAGCTAAAATTTACTTGAGCGCTTAATATTTACCAAGTATTGTTTCATTTAAACTCACAGCTACCCTAAGGGATAAATTCTGTCACTAACCCCACTTTATAGATAAGGAAACCAAGAACCAGAAAGGTGAGTGGTCTTACCCAAAGCATTACAGCTAATATGGGATGAGCTGGTCTTTGAACCTAGGCTGACCAACTCTGACTCTGCATGCTAAAAGAACTATTTGAGGTTTGTTTACCCAGACTTGAAGAAGTGTTTTAAGTGTGTTTCACACGTTTGCACTTTTAAAAACCATGCTTGAGCCCTAACAGCTGAATTTTGTTTTATTCTACCAGAAAAGAGCTAAAATCTTACCTACGAGTTCATTTAAAAAATAAAAAAAAAAGAATAGTTTTCAAAATATGAATAAAGCCTTATTTTTTTTATCAAGTACCTACTCTACCAAGTACTTTGCATAAGTAATCTCACTTATGTAAAACAAGCATCATCAACTCAACTTGGATAAAGCAAACAACTGGGAGTTGTTTGCTCAAGGTCACAAAGTCAGTAAGTTGGAAAACATTCAAACCTGGGTCCACCTAACTCCAAAGCCTAGATCCTTCTACTACATATTAAACAGTAAGTCCAAAGTACAAGCAATTTTAATCATAATGCTTTTATCCAAAAAATGGTTTCACTCTCTGTTATAGTTAACAGAAACAACAGTTTTGTTTAAAAATGGAAATAATATATACTTCATAAATAAATATTTCTCTTAAATCTAGTGTGCTGATTTTTACCCATGCATCTTTGTAAATACCTTTTATCTCCTATTAGCTTTTCTGAGTGTTTAAGCCTAAAATTTTTGTGATGAAAAATGTAAAGTTCACTAAAGCAAGCTGAGAGAAGACCATCATTCTATCATCTTTAAATTCTTACTTATGTTAAATTAGAGACATAAACCTATCAGACTACACAAAATATTGAATGATTCCAGAATAATCAAATTTGCTACATTTAACCTCTGCTTTTTTTTTTTTTTTAAGATTTTATTTATTTGACAGAGAGAGACACAGAGAGGGAACACAAGCAGGGGGAGTGGGAGAGGGAGAAGCAGGCTTCCCGCCAAGCAGGGAGCCCGATGCGGGGCTCGATCCCAGGACCCTGGGATCATGACCTGAGCTGAAGGCAAACGCTTAACGACTGAGCCACCCAGGCACCCCTTAACCTCTGCTTTTTAATGAACTATCTCCAAGCTTAAACTTTCAATATATCACACTCGAAGTACTGGTTAGATTGTCATTTGCTAAGAAACCACTGAAAGTGCTTAGTTTCACAGTTTCAATGTCTACGAAACTGTTGAGATTGAATTTTTTCAGCCAATGCAGTATCATTTCAACTACGTTTTGGTTCTTATCATATGCAAGTTACTGTTTTGGAACTCTGCGGGACATAATGATACAAAAGGAAGGCAGAATAGCTCACTTGTGAAGAGTTGATGCTCTGAAATCAGACAGGCCTGGTTTAAAATCTTAGCTCCATCATTTATTAGCTATGAGGCCTTAGGAAAGTTATTTAATTTAACCCTTCTAAGACTCAGTTTCCACATCTCTAAAATGGCTGAAGTAATAGTATCTACCTCAAAGGGTTTGGGGGAATATTAAGTAATAATAAAATATGTGCAGTACTGGCACAAAAGAAGCAAATATTAGGGCTGTTATTATTACTATTACGTCCTCAAGTAATTTACAATCTCATTGAAGAGCTCCTACGAACATGTACTCGTAGGTACTTCTCCTGGCTGAGGAACAAGTAAACTAAATCCCTCCCTTTTGTTTAATCCATAACTAGCAAAAAGGCAAATATGTGTATCATATGTAAAAAATATGATTTCAATTTCTCAAACTGTTAATACTCTCTTTTTTCATCAGCTCAAATATATATAAAATAACACTTCTATTCGAGATCTTTTATTGGGCTATCCAGAAGCATGGATAATACAGCTGGATCCTATTTGTCTGCTCTATATTAACAAGTTAAAGGAAAGGGATGGCAATCAAAGTTCAAGAAGTTTTATAGGGAATGTTTTCCCTTTGTCTTTGTTTTTAAATATTTGAAGTTCTGCTTTATCATACACAGTCATTTCATATTAAGATTATAAGGTAATAATTTAGAAGTTCTAAGATAATAAAGTTTCCACTTATATTTGAAAGTCTTTACCAGGAATACCTTATAGCACACCTTTCTGTATGCCAATATTAAGATTTTTTACCTGATAACAAAAGGATGAAACCACAAAATTATTAGTCAATCATGGGTCCATTACTTGTGTCCTGGACTCAAGCAAAGGCAAAAGGCAGATAAAGTTGAATTAGCAATTATAATCACACAAACAAGAGGCAATGCTACTGAATTTACGAGTTCTGAATCCTAAGTGTCCACTTCCTCTCCCTTCCTCTGTGGCTTTCTCTGGCTATTATATACTACTATATTTGGAGTTTCAATTATTCCCCTTTCGTTAACAGTGCACATGTTTAGAAGGTTTTGCCCAATGACTGAGGAGGCAGCAGCTTGCTGATGCTTTTTAACTGGTGCTGTAACTCCTTCCAGCTTTTCTGATGATGCCTTAAATCAGCATGAATAATATTTTAAATTAATCACTATGACTATAGTATTTGTGTCCTCTGGAAGTTAAATGTTACTGGAAGAGTGAAGTCCCTAATGCCCAATTTTAAAAGATCTGCAGTGCAGAGAATGACAGCCCTGGAATCTGGGGTTGGGAGGAGGGAGTGATGGAAAAACAGAGAAGATGGAGTTAGAAAGAAAACAAAAAGCTAAAAATGAAACCTTTACTGATTAATAATTTTACTTGTAGGTCAACCCCTAAAAGCAAACAATAAAAAGTGTTGATCTAAGGGGCCAATGATTAACAATTTTATGGGTTCAGTCCCATTAACTTTTGCAGAAGTTTATCATGTTGGCAAGTATAAACTTTATTCTTTAAATGAAGACATGCAAGTAGAATGGGTATTAAGCTTCCACAAATACAACAGAATTTGCTGAGAGGGCTGTGACTAGCTCCTGTGAGCATATTTCCATTGGTGTTCAAAGGGGAAAAGGGAAGGGGGTTATCAAGAGGCAAGATTCATCACAAGAGTAAACAGAAGGATCCTGTGATATGACTAGGAGGCAAACTGGAAGCTAGTCTAAATATACATCATAGACACTGAACTAATCTTGCTATTTATTAGAAAGGGAAGCAAGTACTGCATTCAGAAGAAAATGTATAGAGTTAGGTGTCCAAGCTGTGAGGGGAAATAGCCTGTAGCACTATCTTGGACAGTTCTTCACTGTAAATGAACCTCTGCTTCTTCATCTGAAAAATGGAAATTATTATACGTATCTCACAAATGTGTTATGAGACTCAAATAAGATAATGTATTTAATGCACCCAAGTATTGTACTACCTCTTAAAACAAATTAAAGAAATCATAGCTAAGATCTGGAAGGTGATATAATGGAAAGAGGCCAATGTTTGCAAGGAAAAGACTTGTCTATTAATCACATTTTACCATTTATTAGTTCTATAACCTTGGGAAAATTATTTAAATTCCCTGCACCTCAGTTTCCTCATCTGTATAAATGGGGACTATTTATACATTGCATTAAGTTGTTGTGAGCATAAAGTTATGTAAGTAATATGTCTGACAGCATCTGGTACGTTGTAATTGCTATTATTATTAGGAGAATGATTACTAATAATGAATGTCTGTAATCTAAGAGGAGGAAGTAATAATTTCCATGGAAACAGAATAAACACAAGGCACTATTTTTTTTTTCCTTTTCATGGCCATGTCTAAATCTTAAAATTGCTCAGAAGTCTTCATATTTAAGGTTGACAATCTGGTACATGAAATTCTCACTACTTTTGCCGAGACCTCACCAAATCAAATCTAGCACAAACTACAAAGGGTTAGGCTGTCCTCGTTCTCATAAATGTCAGCCAGCAACAGTAAAATAATAGATCTAATGTTTATGCAAATGTAAATGAGATTTTAAAAATTAACTCCAAAAAACTACACAAACATACTGTTTAGAGTTTTAAATCATACTATCTTTTGATGGTTGCTATATGTTTTCTCTTTTATTACATTCCTTTTACTTCTTTTGAGAAATCTCAAAGAAAAAAGCAATAATGGATAGGTGGGGAAAATATTAAAAAATCTAAACTCGTAATTGATATAATCTTGTAAGTAATTAGTCATAAGAAATCACCATAGAATGTCTTTAGTCTGTTCTCGGGAGGCATTTGGAAGTGTGTAATTAAAACACACTCGATTTGGGGGCGCCTGGGTGGCTCAGTCACTAAGTGTCTGCCTTCGGCTCAGGTCGTGATCCCAGGGTCCTGGGATCGAGCCCCGCATCGGGCTCCCTGCTCCGCGGGAAGCCTGCTTCTCCCTCTCCCACTCCACCTGCTTATGTTCCTGCTTTCGCTATCTCTCTCCCCGTCAAATAAATAAATAAAATCTTAAAAAAAAAATAAAAATAAAACACACTAGATTTTCATACAACTTTAATCCACTACATAAAGTACACCTATGGTAGCTGGACTGCCAGACTTTAATTAGGAGAGTAATAAAGGGTTATGGTTTTTGCTTATCTGAAAGATTTCTAAGAAAGGCTGAAAAGGAAATTTAACATTTACTACCTATCTCAGAGAAAAGAAACACAGTAAGTGCTATACACTACACACTATTTCCTCAGAGATCATATCCCCAGCAACTCAATCACCTATACCATAACTGTGGACTCTTAAGAAAGGGAAAAGACCTTGGGCTCCTAAAAGAGAGAACTCAAAATGAAGGTACTTAACTTATCCAAGATTCCTGACTGTCGGTTTTACCCTTACTTTATTTACAGCTTTAATCAACCTCAGCTCTTTTATTTTCTAGTTCACATAAGATTAGAGAAAGGAAGGATGAAATGAAAATAGTAGTAGTTAGGGATAGCCAAAATAATAGTACTATAAAGTTATACCCATTAGGTAAGGAAAAACAAAAAGGAATAATTATTAGAAGGCTGACTGGGGCTTTTCAGCAAAGGAGCACAAAAACTACATCAAAACTGATGCACCCAGATGATGCTTACATAGCAAGTGCTACTTGGGATAGAAGAGATACATATGATTAATTTTATTCCTATCTAAAAAAGAGAGTAAAATAAAAGATTTTACTCTTAAAGGCGGAAAGCTACAACAATCTTGAAAAACTATCAACTGTATCCCCAACGATGTTGGCTAATGAAACACAACCGGGTTTCAACCTTACCTCCTCAATAGTATTTATTAAAATAAATGTAGTGAAAATCCCATCTCTAATGCATTATAACAATTTCCCTATATCCAACTCAATATTTCCCCTTTTTTAAAGATTTATTTATTTATTTTAGAAAGACAGAGAGCATGAGCGGGAGAGGCAGAGGGAAAGGGAGAGAAAATTTCAAGCAGACTCTGCGCTGAGCACAGAGCCCGATACAGGGCTCCATCTCACAACCCCAAGATCACAACCTGAGCTGAAGCCAACTTGGACGCTCAACCAACTGTGCCACCCAGGCACCCCCAACTCAATACTTTCTTACATTAGTTTCCCTTCTCCTAACAATCAGCTGAACTTCTAATACTGAAATATGGTAATCTTGGGCAGTTAGATACAGCTAGCCAGCAAAATAAGAATTTTACAAACACTCACTGGGTGATAGCTCTTCGTAGGTGAACTTGTTCAGCTAATAATTCAGAGCAAGCGCTGGTATGCTTACCATATAAAATAGTTATTTAAAGATGCTTTAAATAACTAATCTTTGCTTAATACATGCACTGCAAATAAACTTGATCTTCCCAACTTTCTTTCTAAATATCAAAAAGTATATATCCTATAAAAAGACACTAAAAGACATATTTAAAAACATCACTTACCTCATCACTTTCAGGCTGTGAAAACACAATCGGCTGGCCTGTATCTGAAGTTTCCCTTATATTAAGATGTAAGGGAATGTCTCCTAAAAGAGCCCATCAGACATCCATTAATACTACAAAAGTTTATATAGGCATTTGGAATTTCACTATTTGAACTTTGGAAAAAAAACCCAAAATTTAAATTAAATTCATTAAACTCAACTTGAACTATGACTATCCCCAAGTTGCTAAATCTCTAAAAAAGGAATTTCAAATGAAAATTAGGGGCAACATATTCCATTTGAGGGTAGTTCAGGGATTGTATATGTATATATGAAAGCTATGTGGCAGCCAATCAAGGGATAAGGCCTCTGATTTATTCGTTGCTGGAGGTCTTCCAGCAAGAAATGGCTTGGAAGACATTTGTAAAATTATTTCTCCCTGTAATATCTGATATAGACACATCATACCAAACAATAAGAGGAAAATGAAGAGGAAAAGATGGGGAGACAAAGTCGTCCAAAAAAAGTATAACAAAATTACCTTTCTGATGTTGGCAGATGAGTGAGCTAAGAGAACTGCTGAAAAGTAAGGCAGATCTGTTATCTCCACTACCTGCCTCTTTATCCAATGGAAGTATTTTTCTTTTATCATGTATCAATCTATATAGCATTATATATAACTTGTGAACTTGATGAGATCTCAGGAAGTATATAAGAACCTCCACGATACAGACCTGAGGTTGAAAAGGTTGTGTGTCTTTCCTGAGGATATGTTACTATTAGGTGGTAGAATTTAGGGGGAAAATGCTCTGATCCATCATCCAATTGACTCCACAACCCCTTTACAAATGAAGCCTTTCAAAAGGTTTGGACTTAATACAGTAAATGGAGCCGTAAGTAGAAAAGCTGACTCGTCATGGTACTGAGCATTCTTAGAACCATTCCAAATCCATGCAAGGGTTATTGAAATGTATATGTGTGTGTGTGTGTGTGTGTGTGTGTGTGTGTGTGTGTGTTTATATAAATAAGTCAGTCAGCACCATGCCAGGCTAGGTAAATAAAGCAGAAGTATATGTTACAAAATTACAAATCTATTAGAAGTTATAAAGTACATAGAGGAACATATTTCATTCTCCTCTTGTCAGCAAATTTGGGAATCTTAATCAACTCTTTAAATCTTTCCTAAATGTTCAATAGCCAATGACAAAATACCTGAATATTTTAGTAGTCATTTAAAGATCAGCTTTTCAGTAAATCTGATGTCTAGTCTATAGATCAACTTAAGACTGTAAGAAACTGTCACAGGGGTAAGGGAAAATATGTTAAAGAAAAGTCTTAGAAACCCATAAAGCTTTTTCCTTGATTTATGCCATTATAGTAAGGAATCCTGAATGCTTTCATTTCTACTGCAGTAATGGAAGAAAAAAAAAAGCAAAACCTTCTCCTTTATATAGTCACCTATCAATATAGTTTCTGCCTTCTAGAAACTCATAATTCTATCTGTAAGCACAGAAGAGTTGATAAAGAAAGAGGAAAACTTTTTTAGAAAATAGGTGGCACACCATAGTGAGAGTGGTAACGGGCTAACAGCTGTATATCAGAGAAGGATAAAAAGGAGTAATGGTATGGAGAGTGGGTAAAGTGCAGCCTGGCCTTGAAAAGTATCTTTGAGGGGCACCTGGGTGGCTCAGTCATTAAAAACATCTGCCTTCGGCTCAGGTCATGGTCCTAGAGTCCTAGGATCGAGCCCCACATCAGCCTCCCTGCTCGGCCAGGAGCCTGCTTCTCCCTCTCCCGCTCCCCCTGCTTGTGTTCCCTCCCTCGCTGTCTTTCTCTCTGTCAAATAAATAAATAAAAATTAAAAAAAAAAAAAAGTATCTTTGAGGGACTAGGTCTGAAGGAAGCAAGGGCATATTTCAGAGACATAATGACTATGCATAATCTGTCCTTGTAGGTAATATGGGGCAAGTTCTGAGAGCTATTTTACCAAATAATTTTTTAAGTATAGCCCAATGGATGAAAATAAATTAAGAGGCAGCCAGGGAGTCAGTAAAGGACATATAGGGTTCCTGGGGAGTTCAACCAGCTAGCCAGGAGGCCATAACTGGGAGAGCTCTTACCCTGATTTCAGTTCCTCCTTCCTGACTCCAACCTCTTTGTTAATGGAGGCCCTGTTCCAGATCATGGGAGGTCTCACTGGGCCCCATGACTACATTAAAAGGAAGAGATGTGCCCTGAGTTGGAACTCTGAATTATTTTTCCCAGAACACTGTTAGATACAACAATCTATAAGCACTATCCATTTTTTTTTTTTTTTTGTGATCAGTAATCAGTGTTTCTGACACATTTTTAGGGTAACTAAACATTTCTGAGCTGTTGAGTAAAATGTAACTTCCATATGTGAGATTGTTTCCTATGAGATATATTTCAAATTCAAAATAAGTGATTTACAATATCATACCACCCATTTATAAATCAGGGAATTATAATATTGTCAGCATAATTCAATAATGCCATTATAATTACACATTTACTTTATTATATAAGTGAATGTCAATCTGTTGTTATTATGCAGATTTGGGAAACTGAACTTTCTAGGTTAGTTAAATAAGAAACAGTTGCAGAATATAATTAGTGGCTATAATTATAGCAATGTATCAAAATATATCATTAGTACTCACCTGGTACTGCGGTGGCTGCTACAGTGCAAATGCATAATAACAATAACGCATTTAACATCAACTTTTAGAAATTTAATCATGATAAAGAATGTTTTGAAATTCCTTGATCTCTAAGGGATCTTAATTGTTAACTACCTAAAACTAATAATTCACTCTATTCCTCCCTTATTCAGCATCTAACATCTGCCTTTGCCCAGAACAGAAACTCATTCAAAAGGAAAATATCAACACATTTCCTAAAATGTCCATTAAGTTGCCTGTGGATTTTTCAAAAATTATGTTTTATCTAAAATCTGTGTTTTGTTCACTTAACACATTATTTACTTCTCATAACACTAATTAATCCTTCAATTCAGTAACGTGAACAGTGTATACAATGTGCACTTCAGGTGCCATATCTCAGAGACATGGCAAAAACATATAAAAAGATTACAGAAAACAGAAAATATTATCTTTCTAGAGCAAAAGGACTGATAAATTGAGAACTTATCAGGAAGGCATTTTTTTCATATGCACCAAGAACTGACACTTCCAAAGGTTGCTACAACACACTACCCAGGTGTTTTCACATACCTGTTTATACTGAGAGATGTGTCCCCTTAGCAAACAAACTGGTGACCATTATTTAAAATAAGGACTTCAAATTACAGTACTCAGACCATGAAACTCTTCTCAAATTCAAGTTACAGGCAGTTTTTACCCGCAGCAAAAGTTATAATCGGCAGAACAAACCTCCTCTTCAAAAAGCCTTCCACTAATGAAGTATTATAAAAAGCAAAGGAAGGTTAACACATACAACTCCCTACTATCTTAATTTAAAGCACAAAACCGAAGACAATTCATCACTTTCTGAGACACTCTTCATCACCACACCTTATCCTCACCTTCCCTTCTGCCATTTTCTCTGCAAAAGAATATCCTATGATCTTACCTAGAACATCAAGATCAAGGGTCCGTGCTAGTCTTCTTGCACCATCAGCACCAAAAATGTGAGTTCTATGTTTACATTTTGGACACTGGAAAACACTCATATTTTGGACAAGGCCCAGGACCTAGAATAACAAAAACCATTAAAATTAAAACAAAATTAAACCAAATCTCAATCCATTATTTCAACAAGTTTTTACTCAGTGCCCACTGGGTTCTAGTGATACAGCGATGAATAAGTTATGGTCTCTGCTTTAAAGGGAACTCACAAGCTAGTGGGAGAGCAAAACACATAAAATTAACTTTAATAATGTGATAAATGCTAAAGATAAAGAAATGACCGGGATAAAAAAATTCTGTCTGGGAAGACTAAGAGGTATCTCTGAGCTGCCCACATTACCCAAAATTGTTTCTTCCAGTTGAGGGTAAGAAGGGTTGAGGCCTACAGGAGAAATTCTAGGAAGAAAGAGGAACCCAAGCCAAGATAGTGAAATACTGCACATGGCCTTTTTGGGCTGCACGCCAATGGAGGGCAAAGGCAGAAGCTGGTTTGATAAGGGAGGTCAGAGTCTGATGGCAAGGTGCTAAATGCCACTGATGACTTTCTTCTTGTGACAACAGAAAACCACAAAAGATTTTTAAAGTTGAAAAGATGGTCCCAAGAGGTAATGTTACACAATCAGATCTGTGTTTTAGAAATTTAGCTCTGATAGCAATACAGAAAAAATAAGCAGAAAGAAACACAGGAAAATAAATGGAAAAGAGGCTATTGTGAACGAAGCCTCATAGTAAATGACAGCTAACAAATACTGAGTGCTTATTATATACCAGGCACTGGGGTAAGTGTTTTAGATGAACTATCTTATTTACTCCTATCAAAAACTTTACGAGATGGGTATTTTATATCCCCGTTCCATAGCTGAGAAAAAGAACACAGCCAGCAAAAGACGAAAACTCAGCTCTTACCAGAATGTTATCATTTCAAACAAAAATTTAAAGTCTTATAGAAAGTGTCCATCTCTGAGTTTCCCCAGCTTCTGGCACAAAATAGATACTTTATAAACATGTGCTGAATAAATAGACAGGCTCTGCAAATATAATCCTTATTCATGTTTCTTTTAATCCCATTTTCTTATTAGTGAAAAGCAGTGCATCTCTTCTAGAATAAAAATAAGGAACACAATTATCAAAGGCTTAGAGGTAACATGTCTATATCATCCTATCAACTCTACCAAAAAGATCATCATTATAGGAGATATCTCTAATAGAATATTTGCATTTTAAATGAAGAATAGCACTGACAAGCCACAATGAACCATATAGACAAGAAGGTGATGAAATTTCTTATTCTTTCTGAAAAGAGAAACAGAACAGACTAAAGTTTCCCAGAACATATGCAAATGAAGACAAATTGTGAGGGACATAAATTTGTAGCTAAGCATTTTCCAAGCATTTAATATATGCTCTTTTGTTGATGCAAAGGATTATAAAAAATAAATCATATTGTACTTTGGTAATTCAATACCATCTCCACAAAGCCAGAAGAAAACACAGCTAAAGATCACACACCTTATTTGTTTATTCAGTATGCCTGTATCACTAAAGAATGAATGGGTCAACCAGGAAATTAAAGAATTTAAAAAATTCATGGAAACAAATGAAAATGAAAACACAACTGTTCAAAATCTTTGGGATGCCGTATGTCTATATCACACACCCATTGCTTGAGCAGTTTTACTGCCATTTACGTTAAATGTGATATATTCCCTCACTATAGAGCTTTCAACTTAAGCATAAAAATATCACTCAAGAAATGGGAAAAGGAAAAACACTTAAATATTGTGAAAATCTAGGTGAGGGTATATTCCAATCCAGAGAGAACAGGAAAAGCATCCTTACTCCAGAATCTCTTGGACTCCCCAAGACATAGGAAGGTATAGAGTATGTAATCACTTACATGATTAACTTATTATCAATATCTTATTTTTGTTCTCCAAGGCCTATATAAATGTCTCAGACATGTTCTCTATATAGACTACAAAATGTCATAAACATAAAACCGTAAGCAAACTCAATATTTAATGAGCGCCTATTATATGCCTGTAACTGAGCTAAACAAAAGGAGTAGCATACAGTGGTAAGCAAAAGAGACTTGATCCTTGCCCTCCTGGAGATTGCATGCTAATTAGAGAAACAGATGGAACAATTAATAGTACAAAAATCTACTTTAAAGATGGAAGAGCTTCTCTGGAAGCAAAACACAGAGGATTATGAGTGTAGAACAGAGAGAACTACATCTACCCTGGGAGTCACAGAGGAGTTCCTTGAGGAAATATGTGACCTAAAAGTTAAAGAATAAGCAAGTAAAAACAAGGAAAGGAGGGAAAACTCTCAAGGAAGAAGTAGGGAGCACAAGTCTCCTTCAAGGAATTGAAAGGCCAGCATGGCTGAGGTATGGTGTGAGTGGTGTGAGACTTTTCTAGCAGGACACAAAGCACTAAACATAAATAAAAAAGTATTTTGTTAAACTGACTACATTAAAGTTAATAACGTAATTGGAAGACACAATTAAGAGAGTGAAAAGGCAAGCTATAAAGCAGGAGATGGGATTTATAATACACATCCATAACAAAGGGCTTTTATCTGGAATATATAAAGAACTCTACAAACTAACAAAAGAACATCAGAAATTTAAAAATGGGCAAGACTTAACAGGCACTCCTTAAAAGAGGGTATCAAAGACCAACAAACTTGAGAAAAGTTTTCAACTTCACTAATCATCAGAGAAATGCAAATTAGAACCACAATGAGATACCACACATTTATGCCTAAGATCTGATTAGAACAGATAAATGTCTATACGACGATGACAAAAACAACAACAAATACCAAATCTTGGTGAGGACACAGAGCAAGTAAAACTCACAGTTTCAGCTGAGTGTAAACTGGTACAACCATTTTGGAAAACTGGAAAATTTTTTATTTAAATTCAATTTAATTAACATATACTGTATTATTAGTTTCAGAGGTAGAATTTAGCGATTCATCAGTTGTAACACTCAGTGCTCATTACTTCTTCAAGTGCCCTCCTTAATGTCCATCACCCAGTTACCCCATCCCCCCTACCCCCTCCCCTCCAGCAACCCTGAGTTTGTTTCCTATAGTTAAGTCTCTCATGGTTTGTCTCCCTCTCTGATTTCATCATTTTACTTTTTCCTCTCTTCCCCTATGATCTGTTTTATTTCTTAAATTCCACATGAGTGAGATCATATGATAATTGTCTTTCTCTGACTGACTTATTTTGCTTAGTATAATAGCCTCTAGTTCCATCCATATCATTGCAAGTCACCAGTCACTTTTATTTTAGCAAGTGTGGTGAGCGTGTAGTGGTATCTCATTGTGCTGGACTATTCAAATCGTTAATCTGTTTATCCTGGGAACTATATTTCCTAGACTCTTCCTTCCTTTATGGCTCCTCATTAAAGTTCCCTAAAAGTAAAGTGACATGAGTTTCGGGAGGTGGAAGTGAAGCCATAGGCATTACTCTCTATAGTTTCCTTTGGTTAGAGGTAGGGAAAGAAATTTGCAGGAGTGCAGGTGTATTCTAGTTTGTCCTCCTTCTTCCTGACACTGGGCCCATCCTCTGTATTGTGGCTTTAATTTGCATTGCCATAATTACTTATTAAAGTTAAGGTCATCTGTTGGGTGCCTGGGTGGCTCAGTTGGTTAAGCGACTGCCTTCGGCTTGGGTCATGATCCCAGAGTCCCAGGATCAAGTCCCACGTCAGGCTCCCGGCTCAGCGGGGAGTTTGCTTCTCCCTCTGACCCTACCCCCCCTCTTGGGCTCTCTCTCTCACTCTCTCTCTCTCTCAAATAAATAAAATCTTTTAAAAAAATAAAGTTAAGGTCATCTGTTTTTTTTCTACATTTTAAAATATGGCTACTAAAACTTCTTAAATCACATTTGTGACTTGCATTACATTTCTATTGGACAGCACTGTTGTAGACAACTGAAGAGTGACCATAGAACTGACTTTGGTAGTTCTCCTATTTAATGTTGTTTCAAGGTCCTAAAGACGCACAAGAACATTTATGAGGGCCAGTGATTTAGGAGTATTTTTAAAAATTGAAGAAACATGAAACACTTACCTTCAAGACTATATAGGAAAGATAAACTGTCAAGTTTCTTTGCTTTTAACTGAAATTACATCAACTGAGTGTGATAACACACAGATTAGAAAGAGAAAACAAATTACTTATTAAGATATGCAGAGTATGTGGCAGACTTTTTCAAACCACAGGGTTAGCTGGAAGAAAATTCAGAAGAGAACCTTGAGTATTAAAAAGATCAGAAAACACTATTCTAGTTTTTAAGAGTAGTGTTCTATAATCAATGAGTTTTGAATAGGAGCAGTTAATATAATAAGAAAGAACACTAGAATATCCATGTGACAATTTTATTCATAAAAATTCTCTTAAATAGGAAAGAGTTCATGTCCACGTGACCATCTCCTACTGTCCCCCCCAAATGCCTTATATTGTGTGAATACTTTATGTGTTGTTAAGCTGTTTATTATAGAGCTATTTTGTATATCTTTGACAGCAGAAACATTAGAAAACAGATGGTTTGCCAGAGCTTAATTTACATAATACCACTGAGATGCAGCTGTAGGCATGCTCAATCATTTTTTAATGTCTCATCAAAATATAAGATCCTTTTTTGTGTCAACTAGACTCAAATAAAAAAAATTTTAAGAGGAAAAAGTGTATAAGATCCTTATCTCTTTTTACCTCAGCTAATTTTACTGAAAGAAAGTAAATGCTACATGTTTGCTTAACATCAGCCACCACAAACATTTTACGTGTTATTTTTACATTATTCCAATCCATCATTGGCTCAGAAGGGTACTTCTTTTATTAACTTTAAAAATATTGACTCTCTTGAAATATCAACGTTGCTCTGAAATATTGGATTTTTGTGTCTAACTGAATTGAATTAAGCAAGCTGAAAAGGCCCCAATTTTAATTTCTTCTTGGCATTTTAAATCCAGATACAGGTAAATAACAAGTAAGATTTTTCAGGCTACTATATAATCCAATTTCTCAAGGTTACAATCAGGTTAAATTCTTGTTGGCTGGAATTTGTCACAAGGATTAAAAACTATGATTTAAGAAAAAATGAGGAGAAATTGACTGTTAAATAGAGACTGAATAATAATAACTGAAATAGATTAGATTCTTAAGTGCTATTCAGTTCTCCATTAGCCTTGAACCAGTTTTTAGTATATTCCTTGAAGCAAGTGTACAAATATTATAATTTTTTTAAAGATTTATTTTCATTTATTTTAGAGAGAGAGAGTGAGCATGAGTGAGCACACCAGGGAGGGGCAGAGGGAGAGGGAGAGAAAAGTCCCAAGCAGACTCCACACTTGGAGTCTGAGGTGAGGCTCCATCCCATGACCCTGAGATCACCACCTGAGCCGAAATCAAGAGTCGAATGTTTAACTGACCGGGCCACCCAGGTGCCCCCAAATATTATAATTTTTAAAAATGAGATGGGTGTTTCTGTTTTCTCTTTCAGAAGAAGTAGTCTGGCGTGGAAAGAACAATGAATAAGGAAACTTGCATTCATGTTCCTCTCAGGGACCAACTAAACAGCTGTGGGTCCATGAGGTACAATTCAACTTCTTTATGTCTTAAATCCCAAAATGAGGGTTTACAACAAAAGATGATCTCTATAATAATGACCCCTAAAATCTACCACTAAAACAATAACATTCAGAGCCACCCTTATAGTACCATGTGCTAAGGTCTATGCTAAGTACTGTACATATATAATCTCATTTAACTGCCATAATGACTTATGAGATGGGTCACAAAACACTGAAGCTATATTATTTGCTCAAGAGCACACAGTTAGTAAATAACATAGCCAAAATTCAAGACCAGCTGGGTCACTGCTTTGTATGTGGAAGTCACCAAACAAGATGACAAGTAAATGGACTGGAGGATTTTGTTCATGGAACTAGGTGGCCTGAAACAATGATGAGTCAATACAGTTTAGTAGGGCGATTTAGCATAGTAATTAAGAGCACAGTTATAAAGGAAGGCCTAATTTGAAACCTCTTCACACTAATTGCTGCAATCAAGGAGGCTTTAGACTTCACTTCCTTCCCCTGGTCATGGAACTCCCCTTCCCTAAAACACCCTCATTATACCTCTCTTGACTATCACCTGAGCCTATAGCCCTTTAACTCCTCCCCATTTTTCAATCCACCCATTTCCTGTCTCACTTGCCCACCTAGACAATCAGAACCCCAATGGTAAGCAAATTTAATGGAGACTCCTCTCGTTCCCTGAAAATTCTCTCCTTGTGGTATTCTACCATGTCCACATTACTAAATTCTGGATTACTCAGTTTTGGATAATCCACAGAAACAGCAATTAAAAATGTGGGCTCTAGAAAGCAGACTGCTTGAGATAGGAGCCCAGATGCCCACTAAACAGATAGATAACCTTATGTGAGTTATTTAATATTCTGTACTACAGTTTCCTCAACTACAAAATGACAGAAATAATGTTATCTATCTCACAGGGTTGTTGTGAGGGTTATATTACTTTAATTCATGTAAATCACATAGAACAGCATTCTAGTTAAAAACATTCATGGATTTCTGAGAGATCCTAAGGAAAGACACAAATGAGCATACAACTTTGGTCTCTGAGATGTAATTATGGCCAAGATACAGAATACTATCCAGTTTTATAAAGGTTATCAATAAAGAAAAGTCACTTTTCTAAAAGTGGAAAAATTAACCAATTGTGAAGAAGTAAGCCACATGTGATGTCATGTGCAAACTAATTAATGTGTTCCTAGAAAGAATTCAAGCAGGACTTTGTTAAGGCCTCTCCAGCCAATAATGAAAGATTCTTCAAATACATTAAATGTATAAAACTTCCCAGAGAACCAAATGAAACCAGTTGACAATCACAGAGGAAAAACTATGCTCAAGGAGGAAAGGAGATAATAAATGTCACTTGCCTTGATTTTCACATAAGATTACCTATCTCTAAATTGTTTTTTAAGGCAGGTCAGCTTGAGATATTAAATACAATAGGACAGGGGATGCCTGGGTGGCTCAGTCAGTTAAGCATCTGCCTTCAGCTCAGGTCATGATGCTGGGGTCCTGGGATCAAGCCCCACTTCAGGCTCCCTGCTAAGCAGGGAGCCTGCTTCTCCCTCTCCCCCTGCTTGTGCTTGTGCTTGTGCTCTCTCTGTCAAATGAATGAATGAATGAATGAATGAATATGACTTTTGTGGTCTAGCAAACTAGACAGATGCTAAAAAAGCTCTAAGGCAGGTATCATGAATACTTGAGTTTTGAAGATATTCAAGGGTGAAGGTGTAGAACTCCAGGTCCAAATGATCAACCTAACTACCATAAATGGCTACTCTCCCAGAAAAATAATAAACCACAACTCTGATCCTCATTGCTAAGAACAACGTGTAGGGTCTGTGACAATGAAAATGAAAAGCAACAGAAAATGGAAAGAAAACACTGATTAAGAATCATCTATTTTAGGTTCTAAGATAACCTTATTTTTCTTAGATGAAAATATAATCATTAACCCTTATAAATAAATATTTAAAAGTTCCACACCACAGTAGTATTTTCTTCTTTGATTTTTTTGTTTGTTTTTAACCAGCAGGAAAAGTAAACCACAGGAAAAGCAAAATTCCTATCTCCCTTTTTAAAATAAATAACTATTGGGGCGCCTGGGTGGCTCAGTCGTTAAGCATCCGCCTTCGGCTCAGGTCATGATCCCAGGGTCCTGGGATCAAGCCCCGCATCGGGCTCCTGGGAAGCCTGCTTCTCCCTCCCCCACTCCCCCTGCTTGTGTTCCCTCTCCTGCTGTGTCTCTCTCTGTCAAATAAATAAATAAAATCTTTAAAAAAATAAAATAAAATAAAATAAATAACTATTTGCAAGGCTGAAATAGTTATAGAATTTTCAGAATTATTTACAACAATGCTGTTACTCAGTGACTAGCATTAGGCTTTAATCTATACTTTGTTTCCAGGTCAACTGTAGCAGACAAGTAGCTGTTGACCTAAGTCCGTGGTCTCATCTTCCTCGCACATAGCTAACCTACATTTCTTGGGCTCCTTGAGAAATGTGACAAGTGACCACATGACTGAGTTTTAGTGAAGTGTGAATAGATATGTATGTATGTCTTGTCCATAAAAATCTCCACGTGCATGCCTCTGTGCTGCCTTTCCCTTCTGGCTGGCTCAAACGAGGATGGCCCCAAAGGTGGGTTTAGAACTCACATTTGAACATGGCAGAGGCTACAGTGGCCTAAATAACTTCCTTGAAGAAGACCACCCTGCTCACCTGTTCATCTATGAGTACTGTTACATGAGCAAGAAATAAATTGCTATTGTATTTGCATCATTATATATTTTGAGGTTTATTTGTGACAGCAATGAACTGTATTAAATAATGCAAATTTAAAAAAAAATTTTTAAATAATGCAATTTTAAAATAATTTTAGATTCTATATAACTTTAGCAATTTAATCTATATGAAGAGAATGGTTTAGGCTCAAGTGAAGTACTCAAGGAATAAGGAAATCTCAAAGACACCATTCATCTAAATTTTTAACAATTTCTTGTTAAAATTCTTATTAGCAAATAAGGGACTAGTCAAAATATGTAGGCCAAAACATAAATATCTATAAGTTACAAATTTATGTTTCATGATAACATTCTAAAAGTAATTATAATAAGCAACATTAATTACATTGACATTATTGGTTGGTCAGCTTGTGCCAAACACTGTACTAAGCCCTTTGTGGGCATTATCTCATTTATTTCTCACCTCAAACTTCTGAGGGAAACAGTACTATAATTCCCACATTATGAATTAAGTAACTTGCTTAGGTCATACAGCTACAAAGTAACAGAGCTAGGATTTGAACTCTAGCATTCAGACTCCTGAGCTCATTCTCTTCACCACTATGTAAAAATGCCTCTGCAAGTAGCATCCTGTTGCCTAAGAAATTATTATAAAATTTCTAAAGTAATTTAATTTGCAACCATAAAAGAGGTTATATACATATTAAAGAATATAGCTCTCTCAGTGTTAAAAAAAATCAATCTGTGTGTAAGAGGCTACAAATATACAGATTAATAAATCTGTTTCTGTGAGGAGAAGGGATGGTCACATACATCATGTGATGTGAATAGTACTAAAAAGGCCAACACCAAATCATTTTCTCTACCAGTCTCTTCCTTGCCAAACAGTTTTAAATCACAACCCTCATAGAGAATAAGGGCAGGGATTTGTGACTGAGAATCTAACCTCTTATTTCTACCTCACTGTCATCCTGAGCAAAAAAAAACTAGCTGCTGGTAGATTTATTAATGGCAGCCTAACTCTCAAAATCCCTTAGATTTCTGCCATTTTTTTTTCTAACCACCATACCCTATGTAATCAATTGCCAAGCCTGTCAATTCTTCCTTCAAAATGTCAACTACATTTATTCCCCTTCCCATTTTCAATGCTGTTATTCTAGATCAGACCCTTACTCCCTATCACCTATACCAGTGTTCTTCCAAATTCTTAAAAAAATCTTACCATAAGAGAAATATTTTAAATCTTGATTCAATATAAATGCACACTTATATGTATATATAACTGAGACCAAATCTTTATGAAATAACACTTTGTCTTCCTAAGAGCAATTTACCCTGATTTGTTTAAAACCTTTGGTTTTGGGGTGCCTGGGTGGCTCAGTCAGTTAAGCATCTGCCTTTGGCTCAGGTCATGATCCCTGGGTCCTGGGATCAAGTTCCACATCGGGCTCCTCGCTCCGCAGGGAGCCTGCTTCTCCCTCTGCCTCTGCCTCTCTCTCTCTCTCTGTGTCATAAATCAGTCAATCAAATAAATAAATAATCTTTAAAAAAAAAGAATTATAAGACCTTTGGTTTCATCTCTCAGTGTACTGGTTTCATGACTCATTGGTGAGTCACAACCTGCAGTGTGAGTTAACTCTGACCACTGCAAATGCTTCCTTAATGCTTTCATTCTCCTGGCTCCTGTCCTTTCTATTCATTTCCACCAAGTTAAATATTTTTAAAGCTCCATTCTAGTAAGTCTATTTCCCAACCAACATTATTTATGGACTCCTCTAAAAATATCAAGAAGTGAGATTGGGTGGCTCAGTCGGCTAAGCGTCTGCCTTTGGCTCAGGTCGTGATCCTGGGGTCCTGGGATCGAGTCCCACATCGGGCTTCCTGCTCAGCTGAGAGTCTGCTTCTCCCTCTGCCTGCCGCTCCCCCCTGCTTGTGCACTCTCTCTGTCAAATAAATAAAATCTTTAAAACAAACAAACAAACAAAAATCTCAAGAAGCAAGTCCAAATCCTTAGCTCTACCAAACCTGGGCCTAGGAGAGACACACTGAAACATATTACTTCAACTGTAGAAAAACTGAACAACTCTGAACACAACTTGTGATCTCCTGATTCTTTTCAGACTAAATTCTGTCCCCACTCCAGTCCCCTGATATGCCTATGAAAATCCTACTCCACTCATTCATTCTGTGTATGTTTAGTGAGCAGCTATATGTTCTTGGCACAGAGGGAGGTAAGGGGTCCCTTCACTCAGAGCTTACAGCATGGTACTACAAATGTAAAAATACTGACAAATATGAAAACAGTTACAAAAGGGTAATAGCGTGTTACTAGATCACGCATTAAAACGAGTTCACCTGGTTAACAGGGACAGGACAGTCTCCCAGAGAAAGAACCATTTAATCTAAGTATCAAAGGATAAAAAGGAGCTACCAAGTGAAAAATGAGGGTAAAGGGATCTCATATGGAGAAACAGCATGCTCAAGCCATGAAGAAAGAAACTTTGTGGGAATCTAAAAGAAGTAGAAGATGACCAGTTTCACTGTGGCAGAGAGAATGCAAGGAAGAGTGGTGGCCTGTGAACTGGGGATAAAGACAATAGCAGACTGTGGCTGGCATTCTATACTGGGTCAAATGTACACATAATAAGTATTTATCATATGCCTGCTATACACCAGAGAACTGAGCATTTAAGAATATTTAAGGCATGTTTTGTTGCCCGCCAGGAACTCACTGCTTCTGCGGAGACTGACAGGTAAACTGCAGTGGGATAAGAGCCAAACCAGATACATGTTCAAGTAGTTCAGAGAAAGATTAACCTTTTCTGGGAGTTTGATAAAAGCTTCCTAGAGAAAGTAATGTCTGAGCAGGGATTTGAAACGTGAATCTGAGTTCCCAAGCTAACAATGGCTTATCAGGATATGCAAAATACAGGGACATGAAAACAATCATGACTTTTCCACAAAAGCCCTACTTTAATAGCCCAAAGAAGAAAGTGTTCTCGTGGGGCGCCTGGGTGGCTCAGTCGTTAAGCGTCTGCCTTAGGCTCAGGTCATGATCCCAGGATCCTGGGATCAAGCCCCGCATCGGGCTCCCTGCTCAGCGGGAAGCCTGCTTCCCCCTCTCCCACTCCCCCTCTCCCACTCCCCCTCTCTCACTCCCCCTACTTGTGTTCCCTCTCTCGCTGTCTCTCTCTCTGTCAAATAAATAAATAAAAGCTTAAAAAAAAAAGAAAGTGTTCTCGGGTTCTTCAGAATTCAGGGCCCCTTCACCCATAATGGAGCTAGTCTACTGGCTGATAAGGTACTTGGCAAAAAAAAGCTTCATTCTTCTTTTTTTTTTTTTTCTAATCAACAAGGGAACTTATCACAGCACTTTGCCTATAGAAGGCACTCAATAGGTATAAATATATATTTGTAAAATAAACTACTTATTGAATTAAAATTAACTAAAGGATCCCTAGGTACAGAAGGAATAAGAGAAGAAATATACTTTAATATATTTTTCAGGAGCTGGGAAGGAGACTGCCCAAGAAGTCAGGGCTGGAGAGTGAAATCCCTGTAACTCTAAAAGTTCAAATGGTAGAAGGGCTCCAAATTGAGGTGCCTGGGCCTCCACTGTAGGAGAAGCAATAAAAATGGGTAAAAATGACACAAGGCAAGAAGTACCCACCCTTCAAAATGTGTAAGATTGAAAAAAACTTATTATTTAAAAAAACAATCTACAAACACTGAGATAAGGATTTGGCAGAGCTGGTATGATTTCAGGCAGAGAACAAAGAATTTCATAGTTCATCTCTTCTTCTCCTTCCCCTATCCAAGCCTTGAGGGATTTTTTTAAAAAAAGATTTTATTTATTTGAGAGAGAGAGTGAGTGAGAGAGAGAGAACGAGCACATGAGTGAGGGGAGGGGCAGAGGGAGAAGCAGACTCCCTGCTGAGAAGGGAGCCCTATGTGGGGCTCGGTCCCAGGACCCTGGGATCATGACCTCTGCGCTAAAGGCAGATGCTTAACCGACTGAGCCACCCCGGCACCCCGAGCCTTGAGTTTTAAGAAACCATTTAAATTAACTTCAAAATGTTCTTGCAGACATTACTAAACTCTGTCCATACCAATGAATTCCAATGACATCACCGTTTCCATGGTAACTAATGCACTTAAAAGGGGAAAAAACAGAAAGCAAGACTAAAAACCAGGAAAAAAATGAAGTGGTATAAACAAAGCATAATATTACTCCTTTGCATTTATGGAACACTTTCTGATTTCAAATGCTTTGCCATTACTTAGACTCCAAGGCTCTTAAATGCCAGAAAGATCTCAGAAGTCATCAAATCCACATCCCACTCATAGCCAGGATTCCCTTTACAATGTAGCTGCACCATGGTTGTCCAATTGTTTACAGAGCTCATTGCTGAAAAGTTCTCTCATTCACCTGCAAAGATTACTGAGCACCTATCTTGTTCTGCAGGTTAAGAGATGATTAAGATATTCTACTTTCTTTTAAAATTTTTGCTGTTTAGAGAGCAAATAATTGAAACATAGGGGTGAAAAAAAGAGGGTTATAATAAAGATATAGGACAATGTCAAAGAGCCAACTTGGAAGGATTATACATTTCCAATGACTTTTACTTCTATTCCACTTCAGCCCCACACACCCATGACCATCCACAACCTGGGCCTTGTCATGACCCAGAACCATTCCAACTCTGCCAACTTAAACTCCAACATTAACTTTCTGATCACAAACAGCTCTTTCATTCCCTAATTAATACTGCACTAGTCCTCTGAGCTTTATGCAGCCCAAGATCCTTCACTTGAAATATTTCCTCACTGTATTTCCTTGCTGATATCTTCAACTTTTATTTTCAGTGACACCCACTTAGCAACAGCCTAACCTGGACTTAATGACCACCCGTCTTCCCCATTGTTAAGTTCCATAGGAGTCTCTGTCCCACCCTTTGTCCCTTTATCCTTGAGTGTAGAGAAAAATCTGTCACAACAATTATGAGATTGTTTGCCTTTTTACTTATAGGGCAGTAAGTATCAGGTGCTGCAGGTAAGTGAAAATAACCTAAAGACTAAAAGGTACATATGCTGAATTTGCCAACTATGGTCATTAGACCCCCAACCAGTAAAGTGCATGTAAAACCCACCCCATAGTCATAGTCGCATCAAGTGACAGCACTGGTTGAAATAGTCTCTTGGTGTACACAATGATAATTTACAGAATGGGGAATAAAAAGTGCTGGTTTATGCTTTTTAAAAAATTTCTCCCTCAAAAATTTCATGATACTTTTAAGTAAACTGGACATATGCCTCTACCCTCATCTTACAGAATGGGAAATTAAGCACTCACTGATATGCTGATAGGATGACTATTAACCTTGAAGTGGCAATAACAGACAATTGGCCCTGTTACCTAATTTCTACTAGACAGAAGGATTATGTATTACTTCCTCTCTTAAGTTTTGGTAGATAGCCCTCTCTCTAACCTTCTGCGGACTTCTATCTTAAAATCCAATATAAGTATTCTTATTTAGTGATTTGGGTATGTATTACTTGTACCTAGTTTATCTTGGAGGACATAATAGGAAGTCACATTGCTCAAACTATATGTTTATTGAGACATTTTTTTGAGGTGTGCACTTGGTTACCATTGCTTTAAAAATTTTCCAAGCTAAAATTCACAACAGAGAATACCATGGGGGTTTTATCACTCATTTATCCAAATATAAAGACTGGCCTTAAACACTTTCTGATCGTGGGAATACCCTCAGATCATCCTTATCAGGATTTTCTTTTTTTTTTTAAATAATTTTTATTTATTTATTTGACAGACAGAGGGAGAGCACAAGCAGGTGGAGCAGCAGGTAGAGGGAGAGGGAGAAGCAGGCTCCCCACTGTGCAAAGAGCCAGATGTGGGGCTCGATTTCAGGACCCTGAGAACATGACCTGAGCTGAAGGCACTCGCCCAACCAACTGAGCAACCCAGGCGCCCCTGGACTCCTCAATTTTCCTAAGACAATGTGGATCCAGTGTAGAGCTCCACAGCTTGTTAATGCACTAACTGGCAAGAGAGAAGAGGTACCTGTCAAAGAGGATCATCTCAACTCCACTACTCTACTATTTTATACTTTTCAGATGCTCCCCTGAGAGAAAAACATTTATGAAAGAGAGTCCATTCATGCTAGTACATCACTGGATCTTATACCGTGTCAGTTTCATTGAAGAATTCAATGAAAGTTATGAATTCTCTCCATACCAAAACAAACTCAAAGTGAACATATCATTTGGGGGTGGGGGGAGGGAGGAGAGGGAAAGAATCATGAGACCCCTGAAGCTAATTCATGGGCTGAAGTCTAAAAAACTCTATTCTATAAGCTCTAAAATCTATCCCTGAATTAAGCAAGGCCACTAGATAGTCATATAGATGGAGGCATCACATTGGCTTTGTACAAAAATGCCTGTTCTAAATTGTACACTGGCATAAGTCCACTTGCTTTTGCTGATGCACACTAGGAGGAAGAAACCTCTATTTAAGGTTAAAAAAAAAAGGTAATGAGAGTGTGTTCATCATATAAAGAGTTACTTTATTCTGAGAACCTAGGGGAGATTTATGTCTCTATGGTCTCAGCTCTCCTTCTCTTGAACATTACGCTCTTTCTAACCGCATGGAAATGGATAGTTTTACAAAGGCCCTATGTGGTCGCTAGAAAATTCATGTATTACTTTTGGCATGTATTTAAGTCCCTTAATGGCATGCAGTTTGTTTACGGATTCACTTCTGATTCTGATTTTAATTGTCCTTTGTCTTAATATTATTACATTTTTATTTTGTCAAATTGTATAGAAAATCCTTAGATACTTTTTAGAAGACAGTGAGCTATGAATGAGTTAAATTGGAGACAGAAGGAAAAAGGTCACCGTTTTCCCCTGTCTTCCCATGAGTGCCTCTACCTAAACACTCATGTGGGGGTTTTCTCTTCGGTAATATCTGCCAGTATTTGGAGAGGTAGTACTTGGTCACAAAACTCATACCTGAAGGATGTTTTAGAATTCTTTTAAAAATATTTTAATGCAATTAGAATTTTTCTTGATTAATATAATATATATACATGTTTGCACCTATATGCATGTTGTTAAAGTAACCATAAAGATGAAGTAGGGTTTTCATATACATTTCTGCACAGAACTAAATTAAAATTTGGACTGTATTTCTCAATGACTTGCTTCCTCAGTTAGAGTGTTCCATATTGTAAAAATGAAGCTGAAAATGCTTACAGGCACATGGACTTTTCGAAACATCTCAGCACCCTTGCGAGCGTCCATCAGTGCAATGTCCTGGGGTGTGGAGACAATCACAGCACCTAACCAATAGAAAACAAAACAAAGAGAAAGTAAAATGATGCATTTAATTCTTTATGGAAAGATTACTTCCACAATTACATTGCTTACATGCTAAAAGAGTCTACAACATTAACTATTTAGGTAATTTGTATAAATTTTAGATACATGAACGGGAAAGATAAGGAAATGTCTACCCCACTCTTGCCTATTTTTGACTTCTCACTTCTAAAATAACAACTGACTGACCAATGATTCAAGATCACAACTATGTCACAGCTATGGGACTGTCTTCCCATCAGACAATGTGCTAGTTAGAAGATGCACAACACGGGCCCTACTTTCAAAAAGCTAATAATCTACTTGGAAAATCCAAAAAGTTAAGGATTACAACACAATGTGCTAAGCAATGTAATAGAAGTATGCCTCCTCGATACTCTGGAGTTAAAAAGGAGAAATAAAGGAAGATAACTAATTCATTCTAGGGATCAGAATGGCAAAGGTGACAATGGATGGGGTGAAAAGGCAGGAGATAAGGAGAAGCAATAAAGAAAAGGTTTCAGAAAGAAGCGATTCCTGAGCTGAGTCCTAAAAGTTTGTATTAAAGAAATTCACTAGTGTAGAATGCACTGTAGAGAATAGTTGAGTGGGGGTAAAACTAGAAGCTGTGGTAGAAATTGAGAAACAGTGGTGGCCTAAATGAAGGCAGCACCAAAAGTAGGTGCTTTCCTAGATTTCCACCATGACCCTGCAGAAACCAGATGGCTCTATGACATAGTGCATAGAGAGAAAGTGCAGTGTAAACTTTTAAGTGGAAATACCAGAAGGCTGGTTATGATTTGCAGTTTGTGATTTCTTAAATTTTGCGGGTTCTTCTAGATGATAACCTGAAAAATAATTAACATAAACATATTCTACATGACCTGGATGACCATCATCTTTAACTAAATACACAATGACATGACATTTCAGAGCTCCAAACCATCAAAGTGGCACCAACTGGTAGTACTTCATCACAACTAATGAAAACAGAGGTAGGATCACAATAAATAATGGACTATACCAAATGAAGAACAAATGATACTAAAAAGTATTATCTGAAGGGACATTTTGAAGAAGTCAAAATAAAGACAAGTGGCAGGGAAACCAAGTTGGCACAAAGCACATGGCAATACAGGCTTGCCAAACTCAAAAGAAGGTGTCCTATAGGAGTTAGCTACAAATTCCTCTTGCAATCAGTATTTTCATTTCAGCCAAAAAAACACTCCATCTTTCATATTAAATTAATGTCATTAATTTGAATTTTATTATTTTTTTAAAGTTTTGCTTTTTTTACTCTGTAAAATTTTTTAGTTTTTAAAAAATTATGTAAGAGCTATAAGCTTAAGGAATTTATATTTACACCTAGTTAAGTAGTCTTATAATAAAAATAAGTCAATATGGGGTATGGGGCAGATTATTTTTCCTTCAGAAGGAGGGCCTATTCATTACTCAAGTTTGAGAAACACTAGCTTTGGAATTTCAACAGAATCAGAATTCAAATTTTTATTCCATAGCCAGCTTTTTGTGTCACTAGGGTAATAACTTAATCTCTCTGAGACTGGTGTTACTATGCCATTTTGTAGACGAGGAAACTAAATCTCAGAGAAATAATTAAATGAAACTAATGTACCTAAGATGCCTGACATGATGCCTAGACACAGGGTAAACATTCAGTAAAAGGTAGCTCATGTTGTTGTTGCTCATATTATCACTATTGTTATCTTTATTACTGTTATTAATAAAATGTCTTAGAAGTTGCTGGGAAGGTCATTTTTATATGTGCCATCAGGCAGCTCATCCTATTTTTCAAACTGTTCCATGGGTCACTACAACCTTCTATTTTTATTTGCTCTGCCCAAGGAACCAAACACTAGTAGACCATTCTCCTTCCTGTCTTTCAAAGATTGATGGAAATCACATCTCTGTAAAAATTATACTCAACCCTACTCCACAGATCCAATATACATCCACAATTTGCCACCTTCTAGGTTCTGTTATCAATCTATTTCACTGTTTTTTCATATCCAGGCATTTGGAAGGAATCTGATTCCAGTTCTGCCTCCATCTAGCTGTATGACTGATCTTTGGCAAGTAATTCAGAATCACTCTAGTCTCAGTTTCCTTAGCTATACAATTAATGCAAGGACTAGATAGTCTCCAAGGTCTCAGCTAGCTCTGATTACATGCTTTAGCACTGCCTCTGAACTGTAGTTTCCAAAACCACTCCTGTTCATCCTGACTGCTCAGTAAACCTATTTAAATGAATGTGAAATGCTACCCTACTCCAAGAATAATGGCCCCTCAATCTCAGAGCCACTCTCTTCACGTAAATAAAACCTCCTTGGCTATTTCCACCAAATTCTCTCTTAATTATATGCCAGTACACAGGGGGTTTTCTATTGCATTAGCCCTAAAAAGTACTTTTAGCTTTCACAGGATACACTCATTTTATTATTTTAAATAGCCTTTGTCTACTATTTGTATTACCACTATACAATACAATTTCACGGGCAGTTATGATTTTTCTCATTTTTAATCAAGCAAAACTGATACAATGCCATGTACAAAATAGGCACTTAACAAATAATAGGTGATTTAAACAATTTTCCTGTATTTTTAAATCATCTATCCTGGACTACTGCTGCATGAACTCTTAGTTGGTAACTCCTTGAACTAGGAGTTAAGAGCTCTGGATTCTGGCTGTGTTTACTATGTCTTTGTAACTATATAACCTTGAATAGCTCACTTAATTTCAATACAACTCAATGAACTCTTCTGTAAAGTCCACCTAGTTCCATTGCTCCTATTTAACTTAAAGAGATGTTCCATTAAAAAAAAAGAATGTAAAAGTGTTACAAAAATGTTTGGTGACATTATTTTGATAGCTATAAGATCCTAGAGAGAGGGATTGAAGTGCCTTGGTTTCTCTGTACTTAACACTAACTAACACAGTATCACAAGTAAGCATCCACACCATCTGAGTTTCTTTGTAATCTAAATAGCACCATTCATACATCAATTAATAACAACTTTTTGACAAGGACAATGATCATCTTCTATGTCCCATCAAATGCTTACCAAATGTAAACATTCCATTAGAACTACCAGCCACATTTTATAAAAGATTTTTGGGGGGTGCCTGGGTGCCTCATTTGGTTAGGTGTTGGCTTCGACTCAGGTCATGATTCCAGGGTCCTGAGATCAAATCCCACATTGGACTCCCTGCTCAGCAGGGAGCCTGCTTCTCCCTCTCCCTCTGCCCACCCCTCCTCATGCTCACATGTGGGTGTTCTCTTTCTCACTCTCAAATAAATAAATAAAGATTTTTTTCATGTAAGAGCTCTTTTGCTGAAGTACGTGTTCTTAAATAATTAAGTTCTTAATCACAATGTAATCAGTCTTTAGGACTATTCTCAGAAAAAAATTCTAGCCTTCTTTGAAGAATACAAAAACATAACTGGCCCACGCATAAATAACTACTTCTTTTGTTGTACCAAATTTTATTTTATTTTACTTTTAATATTTTATTTATTTGTCAGAGAGAGAGAGAACACAAGCAGGGGGAGTGGGAGAGGGAGAAGCAGGCTTCCCACCTAGCAGGGAGCCCAATGCAGGACTCGATCCCACGACCCTGAGATCATGACCTGAGCCGAAGGCAGACGCTTAACCGACTGAGCCACCCAGGCATTCCTATTGTACCAAATTTTAATACATCATATAAGTAACCATTTCAAACAGCCCTACAATGACCTTTAGAATGTATAAATAAAGCAAACAAAAAACAAATAAAACCTCCATTAAAATTAATCATTATTAATCAATCTGTGCATCACAATCTAGATTTTTTTCTTAAGATTTTTTTTATTTATTTATTTGACAGGGAGAGACACAGCGAGAGAGGGAACACAAGCAGAGGGAGTGGGAGAAGGAGAAGCAGGCTTCCCACTTAGCAGGGAGCCTGATGCGGGGCTCAATCCCAGGACCCCGGGACCATGACCTGAGCCGAAGGCAGATGCTTAACGACTGAGCCACCCAGGTGCCCCCACAATCTAGATTTTTAAATTTTAAAGAAATTATATCAATTTTTTTCTTGTTACTGTATCTCTTTTCTTAAAATATGGTCTCCAAATCTGCTGTTATATTTTATCTTTATGATTCTTGGCTGTCTACCTAATAAATTTTCATTTTTATCAGGGCATGAACCAATATGAACTAGCCCAAATTTTTCCCCTTTAATACCATCACTGATGATGTCACTTAAGTTTTCTCATGGAGGGTTAGTTCGGAAACTTGTGCTCCCTCTACTGACCATAAGAAATGTTAGTAGCAACAAAGAGAATGTTCAGTTTGCAATAAATGGAAGTATTTTCTGGGGGCAAAACATAGTATCATAAGACACCTATCTCAAGAATTCCAGGGAGAATTCTCTATCCGTTTTCTAGAGTAAATGTCTAAGTCCAAACAATTAAATAATATTTTTAAATGTTAGTTTCCAAGTTGTAATCTTTTTAAAAGGTTTTTTATCAACTGCGATTTACTATAAAAGATTATGTAGCAGATTCTGGCAAATATGTAAACATCCTAAACAATAATTATTATTATCTTTTTTAATATTTTATTTATTTATTTGACAGAGACAGCGAGAGAGGGAACACAAGCAGGGAGAGGGAAAAGTAGGCTTCCCACTGAGCAGGGAGCCCGATGCGGGCCTCGATCCCAGGACCTTGGGATCATGACCTGAGCCAAAGGCAGATGCTTAACAACTGAGCCACCCAGGCGCCCCTTAAACAATAATTATTTAGAGTATTGTTTTAATTGCTAACTCTCTTGACTGTTAAGAAGAAAATCTGTAACTGCATATCTGAATTGGGTCAGAGTTCAGAGTAGTTAAACATTTAAAACTGATTATTCCAGATGTTGGGCTGATCATAATTATACCAGTGTGGAACTACTCAACTATGCCATTTTAAGTCTCAGGGCATAAAGTATATCTAATTCCCATGTTTGATTGAGAACTTCAGTGTTGAAACCTAATATGTGCAACAAAAACTGCTCATAATTATACCTAGATGAATAACTCCATACCTTACAACTCTTGAGTATATCAATATAAAGTCAACTAAGACTTAAAAGCACAAATTAACTGCTATTGTTTTGGGTTTTGTGTGTGTGTGTGTGTGTGTGTGTGTGTGTGTGTGTTAAAGTAGGCTCCATGCCCAGCACAGAGCCCACTGCGGGGCTTGAACTCATGACCCTGAGATCAAGACCTGGGCTGAAATCAAGAGTTGGATGCTTAACCAACTGAGCCAGCCAGGTGCCCCAAATTAACTGCTATTCTTAATGTTCACAGTACTCTAATATTTAGTGCTGCTGGTTCTCCCAGATTTAAAGATACTTGCAGTAAAATCATCATTCAACTTCTGCTAGCTCAACATAAATAATACCAAATATATCATTATTCATTAACTATAAAGTAGATTGGCTTTGGCATTTTTTAGCTCCTCCTGGCTTTCTCCTCTGTAGCCCCCAAATTTCCCTAATTATAAAAATTATTTGCTGTACGATCAAAGAATGTCCACTAATATTAGTATGTGATTAAGTAAAACATGATTTAAAAGGTAAATCTATCTCAAATGTACCCACAGACTGTGTTTCAACAGGAAATACACATAATTCTTTCATGAGTCACAGTTTTGGACTCTATGCTCCATTCCAATAGAGAACTGACTATAGTCACCAAGGGGATATGTTTTATTAATTTAAAGATCAATCATTATTTTGCTCACTTTAGAAATGAATTATGGCACAGAAAATTTGTAAATGGCTGCCAAAAAGAATTATAAAAACACAATAGTTAGTGGAAACCACAGTATTTCAAAATTACTGGTGAGAGAAAGTGTGTGCACTCAGGAACTTTAATAAGAATTCAAGTTCGTCAAAGGAATCTAGATGTGTATCTGCTACTTAGGGACAAAGACTGGCTCTTCAGTAATAGAGTTAACAGGTAATGGGCTTCCAATCACCTCACCTTAATGATGTTAATAAAGAATTCACCAGAGCCATCCAGACTGCTAGTCACTAAGGAACCACTTGGGACAAGTGAGGCCATCAGAGATTTTAAAGAGCTTGAGCTGGAAACAAACAGCTCATACTCTTCACTCACATTCTCTTGCTCTCTTATTCTCTTCCTCCCCTCACTTTTGATGTTTCCAGTAAGGTTAAGATAAAATCCTTGCCTCTTTCCAGTCTTGACTCCATCTTTAATGCTGATCAGTAAACACCTTGGGGAGCCTACTTGTTCTATACCTATGTCTCTACAACTCAGAAAGAAAGCTGTTTTGCTCTTCTCTGAGAGTCTGTTGTACTCTTAGATTTGATATTTTGCATCTCAAATTCTGTTAGATGCATGTATAGCTCAGCCTGCCCATGCTCACAGTGAGCCACTACCAAAGGCTGTTTGTTTAATAATGAAACACATTCCTTTTATACATATTCTTTCTCTAATATAAACTCCAGAGAGGAGAATTACTACTCCCTGATTACCCTAACTTTATTTAACCAGGTATGTCTCAGGAAATAGAGACTGAGATTTAATATGGAAATGCTTTGCTCCATTTCCAAATACTATCATACTTGAGATGTGAAAATATTCTTCAGAGCTAAACTTCAGATTCTGATCAAATTTCTAAAATCTATGATCAAGTGCAAAAATTTTTAAATGATAGATTGTGGGACTTGTACTTTTTCCACATACAAATGCTTAATGAATTTAAAAGTAGCTTTTAATATGAACCTGACTACCCACTGGCCATTATACTATTCATTGAACTTTAAGACATTAAGGAATTTTAGCTGTCAGGTATAATCATGAAGGAAATGCCTAGAAATTCTTAAACAATGAAACTGAATGAACTACCTCAGAAGCTTCCCAACCAAACACAAGCTAAATGATCAAGGAATTCAAATGTCAGATAGGTTGGTGGAGACAATATAAGAATCATTTGAGGAAAGTTTTAAAATCCTGGGTCTTTCCATGTCATAGTCCAGAACTTGTTAATTCTCAGGCTATTTCTTTGAACTGTTAACTGGTATGTTATAACTTCCACCTATAAAATATGTTAACGCAAGTACAAGAGCCCAAAAAGCTTATTTCTTTAAAATTTAGATTGGAAACACTGTTGTTCATTAACCAATGACATTATATTTAATTTTATAATTTGATTCCTAATGTAACAAAGACTGAAGTATCAGACTGAGTACCAGAAATCCCCTAAACAATAAAACCCTAGAATTCAGTTTCTGTTCTTTAACACCTGGCTAAAATTTGTATAACAAAAGGACAAATTTATTTTGAAAAGAATTTTTATAATTTGATAAATAAAACAATAATTCTCTCCTACATCATGTGATTCTTGACAAATACCCATTAATTATAACTCTGCCTAGTATTTGCATGGAAACACAGTACATATGGAAGAAGTCCAAAACTGACTGTCTCCTTCAAAGTTCCATTCTGTAAATTGAAAACATAAATGAAGATTTAATATCTCTGAATACTAGGAATAGCTATGACCTAAGTTTTCTACTTTTAAAGTACCAGCATGTTTCTAGCTTTACAGTTTGAGGTCATTATAAACTGTAAAACTATAAGGGAAACAAAGCACTAAAACCCAAAATAGCCAAACGTTTTTCTTTGGGTTTAATGGTTTACCAAAGGATCAGTACTGGATCTTTAAAGAATTACTCTTTTAAATTTGAAAACAATTCCAAGAAGGGAAAGAAATAGCTATTCAAAAAAAATTAAAGACTTCATTGAGGTTACCTAAGTGAAACCACTATGTTCCTTTTGCTTTGAGAGAGTAAATACCAGATAACAAGGAAACTATTGCAAGTGATGGCCTAAGGTAATTCACTTATTCAACAACAGCAACAATAAGCTTCTAATCCTCTAAAACCCAATAGGTTTTCATATTATCAAAACTACTGTCCAAATTAGCAATCAGAGTGTTACCTGAAAAGAGATCATTGATTAGGCCAAACAAACTGCTGATGGAGGGAAAAACACTAGTGTAGACTTGTACAGCTTTTTCTCATGTATCTTTGATGAATGAATAGGAGGTCAGTTACTATAGCAATAGGCCCAATGCTTTTCACAAGCAATAAATGACTTCCATTTTAAACAATGACTGAAATATTAAGGTGGCTTAATTTAAAATTCCTACCTCATCTCATTTAAATGAATGAGAGGCAGAAAGGCCTCTGGCTTTCCTTCTATCCATAGGGTCCAGACAGAAAGGGTCATAGACAGGAAGAAAGGGCATCATCTCATTTTTGTAACGTAATGCCAGTCTGCTAGTGCAACTACTCTTGAGCCCATGGATATTTAGCATATCATCTAGCTGACTACTCTGCCATACACAGTAACTCCCTCTCTAGGAGAAAGTAATCAAAGCAGGACCCACACTAGGACTATCTGGCTGCTTTCTGTTCCACTTGTGCCCTTCCCTGAAAGAAAAAGAGAACAAAGAAGGGACCATGATGGCTCCCCTCTCAAGTGTTCAATCTTTGTCCCTTCTATTACAAAAACCGTTTCTAAAAGTTTCACTCCCACATCGATTTTTACTTAATAAAGGGCAACTTTTTTTTCATAACTCTATCCTATCAAAATAAATTCTTCTATCCATTACTCCCCACTATACAAAATGTACTTATGTCACTGCTTATCTACAAATAAATGTTCTGTTCATAAACTTGATGACAGTAAAATTGTGCCTTGTGATAGTACGGATTTTCACTACTTTGACTGCACTACTGGTATCTGTGTTACCCACAAATCTTTGCTTTGTCTCTCATCCACTGCAAGCCACTAATTCACAATTATAATGAGGACCAGAAGAAAAAGAGAAGCTGTTCTAGTTATTTTCCACTTGCTGCACTTGACTGCCTTCCCCCCCACCCACCCAGCTCTGCCTCATTCTCCACCCCCCTCTCTGCCCTGCTCAGTGCCTGGGTAGCTGACCTCTGTGGACTGTACCACTTGAGTTTTCTTACCCTCTGGCTTCCAATGGGGATCTGCCAGTAGGAGGTACCTGCAGGATATGAGACCCTGAGAGGAAAAAGAGGCTGCAGTATTATTACGTACCTCATACACCACTCATTCCCTGCCTTGCAGCAGTTCTGGCCTTGGCTAAGTTCCTCTGTGGCCGCAGCTCCCAACAGGCAGACCCTCTTCCATGGCTCTAGCAGTCGCCAGGTTCTACTGACACAGTTCATTCCCAGGCCCCGTTAAGCAGAAGGGACAGTAATAACTTCCTACTGTCACTAGTCTCTGGGTACTTCGCCCTCTCTTGCTGGTTTCCTTAATGCTGCCCACACCTCTATTACCATTCCCTTCATTAACTTCATTCTGTTAATTCCTTTTAAGGTATGTCATCTGTTTCCTGCCAGGACCCCGACTAATACAGCATCTGAATACAAATAACTTACTAAAACTCTCCAGTCTCTTGAAAAAGAAAACATGCTTCACATATTCCATGTGAAGTATCAACTCTTCACTTAATTCCAAGACTTAAAATCAAATTCAGATAGTCTTTATATAGTCATGTAGAGAACCTCAGTTAAAGCAAAGGAGGAAAGAAAAAATTTAGGTAACATCTATTAGAATTCAAATACCACCACAGTGCCTATATTTTCAAAATATCCGAGGTACTTATAATGTTCCTCAAAGAGATATTAATCCTCTTCTATTATGGAAGAGCAGATAAGTGTTCGAAAATCCCAAGGGCTCATAGTATGCCTTAAAAAACCCAGAAGTCAACCCTGGAATCTACCCAACTCAGTATATGGCAACAAGTAATTTAAAAGCTTAACAAACAACAAGCAAAAACCCAGCACACTGAATCACTTGGGGAAAAAAGGGGAGGGAGTAAAAAAATAAAACCAGCAGTGACAACTCTGCCTTTGTCCCTTGACAAGCTCAACAAGAGAAATCCAAAGACTATAATTGGTTATTTCCCATCCTTTATCCTGTCTCTTTTCCGTCTAGCAATTACTACAACTACTAGGTATTTGTAGCATATAATGATTCAATAGCCCATGTATGCTCAAATTTAAATCATTAGTCACTAATACTGCTGTCAACATATTTATTACTGTTGTTGGTACACAACACTTTTAACACAAAGGACAATTTTTTTTTTCTTTAAAGTTTCTTCTTATAATGAGCTTGTCATCCATTCAAAGGAACAACAACAACAACAAAAAATGGAACACATATAAACAGTTGCTAATTTGCATTCAGTAAAAGGAACTTTTTGCTTATACAGGTCTGCCTCCATAAATTTTCCAAAAGCTTGTCCCTTTCCAAATATAAAACATTTCATTTCATTCTCAACATGGCTTGGAGATATGCAAAGTTGATATAAAGGCTCTTTCTAATTGACAACATCTCACCACCACCCCCACCAAAAAACTCAAAGTAGTTTCTAAAAAAATGTAATACATTTAGATGGAACTTTTACATTATCTTATTTGATCCTTATAGATCTGTGGGGTAGGCAGGTATTCCACAGGTAAGGATAAATAGTCAGAGAGGCAGTTAGCACCTTGCTAAGCATCCCTGCAAGTAAATGAGAGAATTTATTACTGTCTTACAATGGAGCAATGCTAGTGATTCTCCCTACTAATTTGGTACAGAGCCTGTATGTAACCAAATAGCAAGTGTCCACATGCACATTATTTCCCAGACACCAAAACAAAATTAATATTAAAAGGTATCATCTAGCCACAAGGACATTATATATAGGACAGGAAAAAGGACAGCATAAATAAATCCCTAAAATGAAAGTATTTTTCTCTCAAAGAGTGAAATAAAATGCGTTTTTAATAAATGCCTTTTTAAACTTATACAGAAAAACCACCTGGGTAAAAGCAGTTGGGGTGGAGGAGATCACAAGACTGAGCTAGCAGGATGGTAAGAAAGATAAGGAGGCACAAATCTGTTTATATAAAAGGTGATAACTAGTCAACTAGCTTTGTTATTTATTCAATCAATATTAATTCAGAAGCCACTGTCCAAGGTACTCTAAGAAATACTATGATGAATAGGAAAAAGTTCTGCATTCAAGTAGCTTACATCCCAGTTGAGAAGATAATACAGGCACACAGATAAAACACTCATTCACTGATTCAACATTTCCTGAGTGGTTACAGGAAGGCACGGAGTTTGGCACTGTGAGAAATACAAGGATGAATTAAACAAATCCTTAGCCCTCCAGGGAGTAACAGTCTGAAGAAAACAGTTTTGCAGGCTATAAATGGAGAACATTAGAAGTGCTATAGGACTGGTCTAAATGAAATGCTACGTGAATTCCAAAGACGAAGAAATTATTCCCAAGTAGGGATTTGAGGAAGATGACAGGGAGTAGACATTTGAAATAAAGGGTATGCAGGATTTGGGTACCCACTGATTAGAGAAGAAAGATAGTCTAAGTGAGGGTCAAATGTATATAAAGACAGAAACTTTGGGAAGTAAAGAGAGAATAGAGGGGGCAGTGAGTACCTAAGGGTTTTGAGAGGGGACTCCCAGGTTATGTGAAGGAGTTTAGGAGGAAGGAGAGGGAAGTCAAATCACAGGGGGGGCTCAAATGGGAGTCTAAAAAGCTTATATGGTTTATGGAATATGGAACATAAGAAAAGGTAGAACACAGAGTATCTTAAAAGAGTTCTAAAGTCAATGATAAGAGGAAAGGAAAATTGGGTTCATAATTAGAGAAGAGATAATTCATTTAGGCCTAGAAAGAATGATATGGATCTGATAGGCTGTTCCTGATAATATAAATTGATGAAAGCCATGATTCAAACCAGTTCAGCCGCTCCTTCGTTGGCACCCTTCCTGGGAGATAGCCCAAACCTCAGGAACTAAGCCTTTAACACACACCCACGCATAAACACACACACACACAATCACATGTATCTCCCTCCTACCCTACACACATCATTTTGGTAGGATATTTTTATTGCTGGATTTTTTTTCTAAGTATAAAATTAACAGATGTTCAGTGCTAAAAATCTAGTCTTTTCATTGCTGTTAATTTTAATATTGACATAATGACCCACAGTATGAATGTACTAACACTGATAGTTGCAATTCTATACTGAAAGCCAGTGTTCCTAGAAACTTGCCAACTGTCCAAGACCAGTATGATCAGCCCAAAGATGATATTGGTCTTTCCAAGAATCATTTGGGGCTCTACTCCTAAAGGTCAAAGGAGACTGCTTCTAGACTATCTCCAGACCTTCCTTGGAATATATGAGTTAAAGAAGCCCAAAGCAATCTCTCAGGAATCAAAACAGAAACAAAACTGAACATAGTAAACATTAATACAGACTGTTGGTTGGATACTTATCATATAGGGGTGCACAGGTTTAGGCATATTCATGAACAAATTTATTTTTATCGGGAGTAATTAGGCTAATTTCAACCTAATGGATTTGAATGGACTAGGACTAAACTCAGAAAATCAGTGAGTCAAATGGTGTTGGGCTTTATATTAGAACAGCTTTATGTACAGGTTGAGAGCATGAGCTTTAAACACAATCAGAACTGATATGAGCCTCAGCTATGAACTACTGTAACTGTGTGACCTTGGGAAAGTTGCTTAACTCTTCAAAGATCTAAGAAAATAAGGATAATACCTGTGATAATTAAGTATAAAAATTAATATATGAAAGACTGTCCTTAAATGGCAGTTTATTAATAATGGGCAATTATCATGGTACCAACTTATACAGAAATCTGTCCTTAAAAAATTAGTGCTTTCCATTTACTTTTTAAAATGATAAATATATACATGCTCATTAAAGAAAATTTAGAAAATACTAATAAATAATAATTTTACTTCCATAGTCCAGAAATCACTAAGTTTATGAATTTTCAAAAGCATCTTTAGTACCTGGCCCTATTTTTTTTTTAATGCATCAATTTTTTTTTTTTTAATGGGAAGTAAAATATATGTTATGTTTCTATAATAGAATTATGAACACCTGAAGTTTCATTTTCTGATTTCTTCCCCTTAGGCTGAGAAAAAGCAAAGCAAACAAGGTATGGTGCTATCCTGAATGCTCTACAACGTATCATATTTAATCTTTTTTTTTTTTTAGAAACCAAGAGAGAGCACACGGGGGCGGGGCAGAGGGAGAGAGGAGAGAGAATCTGCGATCATGACCTGAGCTGCAATCAAGAGTCAGACACTTAATCGACTGAACCACCCAGGCACCCCTCATATTTACTCTTTAAAGCTCATCTCCATCAATGTTTTATAATTCCCCTCAAATCCATGATCTCTTTGTCCTGTGAGAGCCCTGATATCATGGGGTTTAGATTTCTCATATCGCACTTTTCACACTGAATTGTACTTCTTTTCTTAGCAGCCGCTTGCCCCCCACCCCCACCCGCCCTTCCCCTTGTTCTATCTTCTAGAGCTGGGGCTTCTAACCTAAGAACTGTGGACTTCCTGAAAAGACACATTAAAATAGTATTTCTGTAGATACAAATACATCTTCCTGGGGAGAACTCATATATTAATCAATCTCAAAAAAGTTCTGAGTATCATAGAACTCTGGTCTAGGGAAAATACCTGTGATTTAATTACTCCTGGATCTTCTATAGTGCTTAGCATCTATCTTTATATGGATAAATATTTGTTGATCTAAAATTTTATTATTGAAGCATAAAGTTAATATTGAATATACAAAATTTATCTATCCTTTAAAATATATTTTCCTCATATATTTTTCTCATTCCTCATTTCCTCATCTTAACATAAAAAATACTGTTTCTGAAAGAATGGCGGTTATCAGGATTTAGGGAGAAGAGGAAATGAAGAGTTATTGTTTAACAGATACAGAGTTTCAGTTTGGGAAGATGAGAAAGTTCTGGAGTTGGATGGTGGTGACGGCTGCACAACAATATGAATGTACTCAATACTACTGAACTGTTATGTTTTACCACTACTACAACAAAAAAATACTGCTTTTTATTATCATATGATATTAATGACTATTTATTACACGGCAGACTCTTCATCAAAAGAAAGGAATAAAGAAATATTACTGGTTAAATTTTAGCATATAAGAAAGAAGCAAATCTTAACCTCAATCTACACATTGTTGGTTTTAGAGTATAAGCACAAATAAAAATAGGGTGATATAATCATAAATCCTACCCAAATAGAGGGACTGTTATCTGAGTAAACAAAGGTAAATTGCTTGGGGCTATTAGTTTATCTGTGTGAAGTAAATTTAACTTTTTCTTTTCTTTTTTTTTTTTTAAAGATTTTATTCATTTATTTAATTGACAGAGAGAGAGAGACAGCGAGAGAGGGAACACAGCAGGGTGAGGGGCAGAGGGAGAAACAGGCTTCCTGCAGAGCAGGGAGCCCGATGCGGAGCTCAATCCCAGGACCCTGAGATCATGACCTGAGCCGAAGGCAGACGCTTAACTGACTGAGCCACCCAGGCGTCCCTAAATTTAACTTTTTCAACGTACCAAGTCACAATTCAGGGAACAGATGATAATTTAGCCCAATTCTATCAATATATTATACACATAAATAATGTAAGCATTTTAGAAGTCTGCAACAGGCATTTCAAGGTGCCAGGAGCACATTTTATTCAATAAACTTTTAGTGAGTATTCTTAGGATTCAGAGATACACAAGTCTGAAAACTACTTAAAAAAACCAAAAGCAGACTATCTAGTACACTGATTACAAAAAAGATGTATTCAACTACTTTCCTATGTCATTTCAATTTACTCCCATCTCATACCTTCTAGCTTGCTTCACCAAAGAAAAAGTCCCAAACTCAAATAGGGTAACAAATATATTTAAATATCTAAAATATTCATGTTACTGCCCTTTGGGGCAGCCTCAAAAAAAATTCATTTTCATGATGCTATATTGATATTTCCAATCAATGTGTATAACTTATCAAAAATCTAGATTCTAAACCTTTTGATGATTAAATGTCAGTAATATTTCTTAGTTTTTTATTACCAATAGATAACTGATTTGTAATGACATTTTTAAAATTCCATTATTGGGGCGCCTGGGTGGCTCAGTCGTTAAGCGTCTGCCTTCGGCTCAGGTCATGATCCCAGGGTCCTGGGATCGAGCCCCACATGGGGCTCCCTGCTCAGCGGGAAGCCTGCTTCTCCCTCTCCCACTCCCCCTGCTTGTGTTCCCTCTCTCACTGCCTCTCTCTCTGTCAAATAAATAAATAAAATCTTTTAAAAAAAAATTCCATTATTTTCCCAAAGTCCTTATATATAAGCGAGATTTACAATTATTTCTCCACTGGAATTTAGGAAAATCCTTGGAAACAAATTCAACACAAAAGCTAACTACTGATATTTATATTCTGTATCACAGAAAAGATATCTACTACCATAATGAAGTATTGGGTAGTTGATGGAAGCTCATATGTTTATTGCCCTCTTAAGGTTAACATTAAATAATCAGCTGAATATAAAATTTTCCCATACTCATATTTACCAAAAAGCCAAATTTTCCTAATATTTACTTATATTCAGTATTTACTGAATAAATATTTACTGAGTGCCTGCCATGTAGCGGGCACTATGCTGTCACTGCAGGTGACTGTGAACCAAACAGCCATGTTCTACCTAAACAATAAAGTGTTATTGTTTTTCTAGAACACAGATTTATATCACCACTTTTTCAAAATGTCTTTATGTTTTTGTAAACACACTCAGTCTGGTAATATTTTGAAAATTTTAATTTATAAATCTCATCTCTAAATAAAAATTTATAAATAACTGTTTTGAAGACATAAAAATGTTTGCCTGTCATAGAGTTTGTTTTCTATATGGCAATAGCAAAACAACAAAGACAGCACAAATCACTTTAAAGTTTAAGATTACCTGAAATGGGAATATTCTGTGAGACTGATAATTGCACATCTCCAGTTCCTGGTGGCATGTCAACAACTAAATAGTCGAGTTGGCCCCAATCTACCTACAAACCAAGATGACACAAATAACATCATTGTATAACAATTACAGTGAATAGTGATATAAATAAAAATAAATATATTAATAACAAAATCTAAAATAATAGCTTTCACTTAAGCCGTTACTGTCAGGGACTGTGCTGAAGACTAAGGATAAGTGAATAAGTAAGAGACACTTTCTGGCTCCAGCAGACCTTCTTTGAATGAAAAGGTTAAATTTCTGAATGACCACTCCTCTCTTGCCCCAACCCCCAACACACACACACACACACACACACGCTAAAGGTGAACCCATTCCACAGTGGGCTTCTATTCAGAACAATACTTTATTTTCATTGGGAATAGCCTAGGAAGGCCTTAGCTTTGTGTCCTTGGGTTTTTTTGGTACAGCATTTCCTATGGCAGATCCTAATATAATTTTTAAAAGTTTATTACTTTTCCTCATAAAACACACCAATAATGATAACCAAAGCTTATTAAGAAAAATTTAGAAACATAACTAGACTTCCAATGCTATTAACATTTTGATTATTTTGATTATTTCTTTCCAGGCATCTCAGTATCTATACCTAGAAAATTCAGCTATATTACCAAGTTCTTAAGGCTCAGGCTCAATTTAGATAGGTCTTAAGGGTTCCTCAGACTCTTTTCTCCTTAGATGACTCCTCCAACTGAGACTGTGTACCCTACGTTCTTCTCATTTGCCTAAGGTGGAAGCTTGGAATCATATTTAACTCTTCCCTTTCCTTCACTAGCCCCAATCACTTATTCGGCCTTCTAAAAATCTCTCAAGTGTATCTACTTCTCTCTTTGCCCATTGCCAAGAACCCAATGGAGACCACAACCATCTATCACTAAAGCCTCCCAACCAGTCTCTCTGCTTTGACACTGCCCATCTAGTCTATTCCTAACACCACTGAAAAATGGTCCATCTAAAATGCAAGTCTGATAGTGCCACTTTTTTGTTTAAAATTCTTCTATTGCTTTTAGGATAAAGTCTGAGCTTAAGCTCCAGAACACTCTGCCTGGTCTTCTTCACCTGCTAATTCATCCTTATTTTTCAGATCCCAGCTTGAAATTCACTTCCCTTAACTTCCATTAGATTAGATATGGTGTTCCTACTAGGAACTTCTCCTAATCATTCATTCATTCATTCCCCCATAGAATGTTTCAGTACCTACTACATCTTAGGCATTAGCTAGGTACTGACAAGTAAATGGTACCATGGTCTCTAGCCGCACAGAATTTATAATATAGAAGGAGACAGATATTAAGCACATAATGAAATAACCTCTGCAAAGGAAAGAGGTTAGTAAATGTAAGCAAGTGAAAGAAGATCAACATAGCTAGAGAGCAATAATTCATTCATCTATTAACACACATATTTAACTCATATTTATTGAGAATTGATTAGGTACCAGGCACTGTTCCAGGTGATGGGGATAGAGCAGTGGACAAAACAAAGTCCCAGCCATTCCACAGCCACTGTGGAAGGAGTGAGGGAGTCAGGCAGACAAACAGATAGAAAGACAAATCAGAGGGTATAAAGTGCTATGAAGAAAACAAGTATCCTTTACTATACAAAATTACTTGGTTCCTAATTCAGACATACAGATCAAATAGCAAGAGATATTTTAAAAATCTCTTTAATTTCTGAATTTGAGAGCAAGTAGTAAGAGTTCAGACAGCAAAGGATTTATCAAAAAATTTCTTTTTTTTTAAGATTTCGTTATTTATTTGAGAGAGAGTGAGAGCATGAGCAGGGGGAGGGGCAGAGGGACAAGCAGAATCCCTGCTGAGCAGGGAACCCGACAACACGGGGCTCCATCCCAGGACCCTGAGATCATGACCTGAGCTGAGGGCAGATGCTTAACTGACTGAGCCACCCAAGTGCCCCAAGAATTTCTTTTAATCTCTTTGATTCCCAAAATCAAATGGTAAAGATATGCTTGTACAGTAGGGGAAAAGAACAGAATGGTGGAAGGTACTACTTTAAACTGAGTGAAGTCAGAAAATAACTGAAGCAGTAGACTGAAGGAAACAAAGCTTTCCGGGCAGAAGCAACTGTAAGTGCAAAAAAGTTCTAACCAGTGGGGATATGCTTGGCAAACTCGAGGAAGAGCTAGGAAGTCAGTACAGCATTTCTAAAACAGCACCCCCAACCCCAAACATCAATCTCTCTCCTCTGACTTTTTCTTCAAAACATTTATCAGTACCTGACATTATATATTTACTTGTCTTTTAGGAATTTTATGATATTTCTCAAACACAAGCATTTGATACTGATTGAATGACACATTTTAAAACAATGATGAAATGATGAACATAAAACAGTTCATTTTCAATTTAGGGTTCCTTGGTTTGAAAAATAGTTACCCCAAACCTAGCCAGGGCCATCATCTATGAAACTATTTACAAAAAAGATTAAGGATACTTTTCATTTTATATCCTCTGCACTGAAACTCTTAGCACTGGCAGACTGACAAGTCTCTTTGTTTCACAGAACATCAAACGATTGGTGCCAACAATTTATCATTGTTGTTCCCTGGCATTTAATCATATTTATCACAGTGGCTCCAATTTCTTATTTCTTTAAAGAGAACTACTATTAGAGTTCCGAGGAACTAAAAATACTTCACTGTTAAGACAATTTCAAATGTCTCTTAAATTGCATTTAAACTAAAAAATGATTCTGGCCCAGCACCTTGATCACACACAGTAGGCGATCCACAAAGGCGTGCCGACTTGAACTAAAGTAAGTATGTGAATTCCAGTCTTACAGCAGTCACTAATACTAACACTGCAATATACTGGCTGCCAGCAAGTTCCAGTTCTCTTGTAAAAGAGTCAGCAAAGCATTGATTTTAGAGTCATTTGGGTATTCTCTAGATTCTACTTAGTTTGTTTATTCTTCTAAGTTGTGTGTTACTAAATGCAGGTAAATACATACTAGCAAAACACCCAGGTACCTCATTTAGTAAAAACCAGTGGCAGATCCCACTGGGATTTTGTGTGGCCTGAAGATAATACAGTTTGTGTGATCCTTTCAAAGAATAAGAACACAAAATTATGAAGGCACAATTTGGTACAAAAGTAAATATTTATTTAGAATGTGACAAGAAATCACCCTAAAATGCTGAAGCTGTAGAGATTCAAGTTCCTTTCTCTGAGATCTCTTGAGTAACATAAATGCTTACATAGAAATGCTTCCTCTCTCCACCTGGAACATTCTACAACTCCCAGAATCCCACAGGAAACCAAGTGAGCATGGAACCTGGAATTTAAACTTCATTAGCCTCATGGTAACCTCACCTCTGGTAAAACCCTCTCAGGCTCCAGACTAAAAGGATCCCATCAGGACAGAGTAAATCAGTCTAGAAGTAGAGTTACCAAGGTAGTTCAGAGATGCCCTATGGATAAAGAGGCGGCACTATAGCCAAATTCAGCAATGTGGTTAGGGAGTCAAACATGTGCATCAAATCTGAAGTGGGAAGCGCCTGGGTGGCTCAGTTGGTTAGGCTTCCGACACTTGGTTTTGGCTCAGGTCATGATTTCAGGGTCATGGGATTGGGGCTCAGCAATGAGTCTGCTCGAGATTCTTTCTCCTCCCTCTCCCTTCCCCTCTGCTCCTCCCCCTGCTCATGCTTACGTGCACTCTCTTTCTCTAAAATAAATAAATGAGTGAATGAATGAATAAATACAATCTTTAAAAAATAATCTGAAAGGAAACATAAACAGCATAATGGGAGGATCAAAAACAATGCCCGTGGTCAGAAGGATAGGATGAGGTACAGATCAGGGGTAACAGTTCAGACCTGAGTCAGCTGAGAGAGGCTCTGTAAAAGATGTCTCTTTTACACCATAATATACAACCTCTAAAGGGTTTGAGATAATAGGATTTTGGTATCCAAATATAATGCAGCCACTGAGCTTTTGTCCAAAGCCATTTAAATAACATTAGAACATTGTTTTTTCATCTGTCCTATAGATACACAGGCAGTTGTGCATTGTTACAACATCACCACTTAAATTACTGCCTTTCTTTTATTGCTCTTTCACTTTGTTTACTAAGATATCCAACACCTGAAAGTTATGCCACCAGATAATTACTAAATCTGTGTTAAGTCATTTTCATTTCTTTTTTTGGGGGGTCAACCTTATGAAGGGAAACTATTCCCAACTAGCACTGATTGGGGTCATTTTAGGGTGATAGGCCTTCTCCAAACAATAGTTTATATTTTATGTTCAAAATACTGCCCGATGATCTGAAAGTAACTCAAAAACTGGAATAAAGGCAATTCCCTCCTTTCTGAGGAGATAAAAGTGTATCTTCTATTTGGGCAGATAAAGTAATTTATCTTTTTCTGGATATTAGTTATGAAGAGTGTGATGCTACGAATGAGAAAAGAACATGGGCCACTTTCTTCCATGGACACTTCTGTTAAGAAGCTGACTGAAGCCGCAACAATCGGGCCTCGCTCTAGAGGACACTGGGAGCACAAGTGCAGGCAGGCTGAGCTATAAGTGTGAAAAGAAAGGGCCCAGAGATGCATTCCATTTTTGGCTTCCCAGCTGGCTCAAGCAGTTTACCACAGTCAGCCTCTAGGATAGCAGTTTCCATCATCATCACTAAACAGGCCACATTTAAGCACCATAGGGTCAACATATGCTTCTCCAAAGTAAGGTGAAGTGTCCCAGAAATCTTAGGTCTGCTAGCAAGGCCAATATGAGCCGGATGAAAATAACATTCAGTGGGGTAGACCCTGGGCCCTGTGGAATCAGGGAGGAAAATCATTGCCAAGAAAGAGAGGCAGAGCTATAGCCTCCTGGAGGCAAAGTAGTGGCCAAGAAGAATTAAACTCCTAAGGGCAAGAAAAGGGTGTAACTAAAGAAGAAATAGAGAAATCATAAAGCAGGAGAAATGGGACAAAATCTAGACTGAATAATTAAAAGTGGGCTGTGTCCAGGCAGCCCATTTATATGGTGCTTGTTCCATAAGTGATAAGGCCAATTCTTAAAGGAAGTTGAGCTGGGCCAGACACTGCCTCTTTCCTTCCAGTCTGCTCTTAATTACTTACTGAAGAGTTGGTTTTGACTCTTATGCCTACTTTGACTCATAATTACTAGATCTCAAGGTGGTGTCCCTGTGTCTGATTCTGGCCATATACCTGTTGCTACTTCTGTTCTATGCCTAAGTTCTTCCATCTGTCTCTGATTTCCTGGTTCTCCAACTCTAGTTACGCACAGTCGTACCCAAATAGCAAACAGAACAGTACTTGTGCTTTGCTTGGAATCCCAGACATGAAACCATGCCAGTACTAGGAGATGCGGCTAACCTTGTCTCAGGCCCATGGACAAATTAATTTGTCAGGCAAATTACCAAGCGCCTAGGATTTTCAATTCAACTAACTTCCAGGTTTTTAATGGGTCTTCAAGTTCTAAAAATTCTAGCATACTTATTTTTTTATATATAACTATCCCCCCAACTTCAATGTAAGCTCCCTGAAGGAAGAGTCTATCCTTTATTAATCTCTGGACTCCCTCTCCACATCCAGTCTCCTCCATAATGCCTACCCAGTGTTCCATCAACATCCACTGAGGGATTCTATGAGTCAAGTTGCCCTTTACAATTTTATATGACTAAAATTACAATTTTGCCATGTGAGGCACCTTTTATATACAATATAAATCTAAAATAGAACATAAAGTGGCTCTCTTTAAATCTGGACCATATTTTTTGCTCTGCCCAGTGGCCTATTTATAAAATCATACACTATTTTATTTTGGTTGCAAGAAGAAAATTACTACAAAAGTGAAATTATTTAGATATAAATACTACAATAAAAATCTGAATAGCAAAAGATTTCTATTTGAGTTGATGGCTTACTGAATTGTGGAAAGAAAAGATAAAAGAAAATATGATAAACTTAACCATGAAGATTGTTTTGATGAGACAGCTGACCTAATTATAAAATGAGAACAAATTATTCAAGTTATAATGATATAAATGTTTTCCCTAATATATTCTTATCTTTCAGATGATAAAGTTCTCTAATCCATTTTCAAATATGTTCCTTTCTATAGGAAAAGGTGTATGTGTATGTGTGTGTGTGTGGGGGGGGGGATACCTGAATAAATCCCTCCAAAGGTACTACCAACCCAAGCGATAGCAGTAAGGTTCTGAGAGTGAAGAGAAGAGAAACTTTACTCTTCATCTTTGCCTTTATCATCATCTCCCGTTTTCTCAGTTGTTCTAGCAGAGGTGTAGGGCAGACCAGCCCTGACAACCCGGAGACAGCCTCAATTCCTGGAGACAGCATCAATTCACAGAGGACTTCTTGTCTAGAAGTGGATATATGGGTCAATCTTTGGTAACTCTACCTAGTTTCTGAAATAATGTTTAAAAGATTATCCAATTCCCAGGCCACTCCACAGATGCCCATGTAAATCCATACTACAGCTGAAAGAGTAAAACCTCACAACATAACTTTTTGTTACCACAAAAGTGAGAGTATTTTAGTTCATTATGGGAACATCTCTCTTAAGTTCTCTAGAGTCCTGCTGTAGGCCAACTGCTTATACATACAGATGTTCATAACCTAGGAGCAGAGGTTAGTGAAGGACAGGCCTGGTACCCCAAAAAACCTAAAATATTATAAACCTGAGAATCAAGATATTTTATTTTTTAAAAATTGCTAAAAAAAATTTAAAACTTTTCCTATATATCCAAAGGCTGGAACCTCAGAATTTCTTTTTAAGTAGGAGTAATAAATCACTTTATTAACCTAATTTGGGATAGTTTATAAAATATATTTAGACATGTAGTACTTTCTTTAATATGGAAAACTATAAAACTATAATATTCTTTGAAAGAATATCCTTAGAAAAAATCATTGTATTGGAGAGAATTCAAGGTCCTGAAGGAGTAGGACTGTAGCTGCCATAAAAGCTGCATGGGGCCTCACTAAGAGAATCCATAGTCATTGTGCAGGGGTTCTGATGTTATTAAGGATATTACAGAACTTGAGGGACACTTGCTCCAGAAGAGCAGCCTACCCAATGCACAAGCCAGGAATGATGTGAAGAGCAGTCCTAGTTGTGTTTATTTAGTTCAGTTACTTGCCATCTGAAGTCCTACTTTATAGCCTTAGACCATCACGTGGAATTGGACTAGTGAAGAGAGAAGAGGTGGAGAGTGGGTTTACAGGTAACAGGTAAAGGAGAGCAGAAGGAAAAGAACTGTTAGTGAGAGCTTATTATAAGACAGGCACTAAACACTTTTTACATACATCATTACAAAACATTGTAAACCGGGCGTTATGATCACTATTTTACAGATGAAAATACTGAGGACTAGAGAAGTTAAGAAAGTTGCCCAAGGTCAAGCTGTTGGTAAGTGGTGGAGCAGTGATATAAATCCTAGTCTGTTGCCAGTTTCCCACAGAATGGGGTGCAGCATCACTATTCTCCAAGGCCCTGAAGAGTTCTGCTAGCAAACCTCACTACCACAAGAACATATGAGCTTTTCTGTATCACTTTTTCAGTGTAAAATAATAGATATATAAAACAGGGTCTACAGACCAAGAGAAAATTATTTACTTAGATAATATAAGTAAGAAATAGAAGAATTCATTCACTTCCTTTATTTTTTTCCTTTTCTGGTTAATTATAATGTTTCTTTTACTTCTGAGTTTTTTTTTTTTTTTTAAGATTTTTATTTATTTATTTATTTAACAGAGATAGAGAGACAGCATAAGTAGGCAGGCGGCAGACAGAGGGAGAGGGAGAAGCAGGCTCTCCGCCGAGCAGGGAGCCCGATACGGGGCTCGATCCTAGGACCCTGGGATCATGACCTGAGCCGAAGGCAGACGCTTAACCGACTGAGCCACCTAGGCGCCCCACTTCTGAGATTTTTTTAATGGTATGTCAAAGGTCGTATTCTTTCCTTACATGATCCTTTAAAAGTCTTTTATATTACAGAGCAAGGGTCTAGTAACCATGGAAATGTTAACTATAAATTTCCTGACTTTGAGCTGTCAAAGAATATTTTAGCTTTCAATAATCTACTACTAAATTCTGGTTTTGTTTTAAATCAACAGCCATAATTCTACCAATGGTTTATACAAAAGAATTATGTGGAGTAATTGTTTAAATTAAAATAAATAACTTATAGAGACTAAGAAGAGAAAATAAATATAGATTTTTTAAATACCTACAGCTTTTGAACATAATATTTTTGAAACTGGCTCAGACTGTATTCTAAAAATTTAAAGATCTAAATCATATCAAGTAGGAAACCAACTGTGAGAAACTGTAGTTCCATATGCTGTTATATTTTAAGTGTGAGCTACTATAATGCAGCTTTTGGATTTTAAATTTTGGTTCATAAATTATTACAATGTTTTTTTAAATATAAAAACAGCACTGGAATAGGTGTTTGATAAATATCTAGACTATAAATCTAGCTGAGTACAGACAAGAATCCAGATACCTATTCATCCCAAATAGAAGGGTTTTAGTTTGATAATTGGCATATCTAAATTCCTATCATTTTTGTCACTAATTAGCTATATAGCCATGGGTCACAGAATTAACCTCACTGGACCTCAGTTTTCTCAACTGTAAAATAAAGTTTTACATAAGACGATCACTAAGTTTCCTTCCAACTACTTAAAAAACAAAAACCTGACTATGATCTTACATATTTCATTTGGAAAAATATTTGTGAGGAATTTTACAGGGAAAAGTGAATAAAAGCTATTTTTATCCAAAAGCACCAAAATAACAAAACAAGCTCCTTTTTTTTTCCAAAAAGAGGGTACTTCATATAAAAACAAAAAACTAAAAGTTACTTGGTATACTGAATAAATCTCATAGAGTGATCATATTTTCCAAAATAGCTTTTGGAAAATTAAGCTGAATTTTTCAAAGAACTTATATTTAAATTTGTATCGAACTACAATCTACTCTGTCATCCTAAAATACCTCATCCTAGCTCATCTAGAAATTAATGTGTTATATCTATATAAAATGTCATAATTTACAAGATCAATACAATCCTGAAAAGTTGTTGAAGGGATTGCCACTGAGGTGAGGAATGGGAAGGAATTCAATCACAAACCCTTAAAGGTTGAGAAGTCTAATCTAACTTTCTAAATAATATAAAACATCTTTCTACAAACACTCATGACAGCAATATATATAAATTCAGCCAACAAAAGAAAGCTCAAATCATTCCAATGCTTACCACATACTCAAATACAAATTTTGGATCAATAAAAGGATGGAAGAAAATTGTCACTTAAGAATCTTTCCTATCCACTGACAGACAAACAGTTAAGATGTGGTATGGAATGCAATATTATGCAGCCAGAAAAAAAAAAAAAAAGAGAGATCTTGCCATCTGAGACAACATGGATAGGCCTAGAAGGTATTATGCTAAGTGAAATGAGTCAGACTGAGAATAACAAATACCATATGATTTCACTCAAATGTGGAATCCAAAAACAAAAACAAAATTAAATATAAAATATAAAAACAAAACAAATGAATAAAAAAAAAAAAAAAACAGAATCAGACCTATAAATACAGAGAACAAATGATTGCCAGAGGGGAGGAGGGTAGGGGGCTGAGCAAAAGAGGTAAAGGAGAGTGGGAGATACAGACTTCCAGTTATGGAATAAATAAGTCATGGAAATAAAAGGCACAGCATAAGGAATACAGTCAATAATAAGTAATATGATGCATAGGGACAGTTAACACTTGTGAACATAGCATAATGTAAAAGCTTGCTGAATCACTTTGTTGTACACCTGAAAGTAATGTAACATTGCATGCCAACTATACTAAAAAAAAAAATTTTTTTTTAAAGAATATGTCCAGGGCACCTGGGTAGCTCAGTCAGTTAAGCGTCTGCCTTTGGCTCAGGTTATGATCCCAAGGTCCTGGGATCAAGCCCCTGCATCATCAGGCTCCCTGCTCAGCAGCGAGTCTGCTTCTCTCTCTCTCTCTCTCCCCCTCCATCTGCCCCTCTCCCCACTCTAGCTCTCTCCCACTCGCATGCTCTCTCTCTCTCTAATAAATAAATAAATAAATAATCTTTTAAAAAAAAGAATTTTTCCTATTTTTTTCTTTTGCTACAGGTGAGACTGGTTTACTTCTGACTTATACTACATAACTTCAGATATGCTTTCTTTTCTGATTTGTCTTTAGTTGCTACAGGAATTGATATTTATAAGACCTCCCCCTTTTAAAAATATGAATGAGCACCTACTAAATTATAAAGATTTAACTTGAAAATGTAGAAACATATTTGAGCTTTTTAAAAAAGGATTATATCTATAGCATAATTTTTGTAAATGGCTGTATTTTCTTTTTTTTTTTTTTTTTTAAGATTTTATTATTTATTTATTTGAGAGACAGAATGAGATAGAGAGAGCATGAGAGGGTCAGAGGGAGAAGCAGACTCCCTGCCGAGCAGGGAGCCCGATGTGGGACTCGATCCCGGGACTCCAGGATCATGACCTGAGCCGAAGGCAGTCGCTTAACCAACTGAGCCACCCAGGCGCCCTGTAAATGGCTGTATTTTCAAATAGGAAAGAAATCAGCAAAGTTTCAGTAACAGGCATAAGGATTATGGGAAAGGGTCAATAAACAGTTAATCAGAAAGTTAGATATCAAGGTTTTATTATTAATTTATTATTTGAAGTTAGCCAAGTGCTTTTAACTTGTCTGTGTCTCTGTTTCCTCATTTTACAATGGTATAAACACAGAATTATAGAGCTCGAAAGGACCTCAGAGATTATCTTGCCCACTGTTCTTATTTTACAGATAGAGAAAATGAAACTCAGAAGTCAAATGACTTGCCCAAAACTTACTCTGCAAAATAGGGATAATAAAAACAACCTTTGCCTACTTTATAGAGGCTTTTATCCAAAGAGGAAATGAGATCATAGATTAAAAAAAAAAAAAAAAAAGAAGGCACTGGTAATTAAGCAACAGGATTAACACTGAAAAAAAATCACTTCAAATAGAAACTTGTCATATCATGTAAGTCAAAATTTAAATTTCTCTCAATGAGCATACCATGTTTATTCTTCTAACCAAATGCTAAGAAAATATTTGCCCATATCTGAGGTCACCACATTCCAAAATGATCGAAACAAGTAACTTAAAATATCTTTTCCATATGCCTAGATGACATAAGCAAAGTTAAATGGCTTTTTGCAAATTAAAGGGAAATTTCTCACAAGTAAAACTAAGCATGAAAATATTCAGTCAAAATACCATTTAAAAATAAGTAAATGACTAAAATAAGGGCTAAGAAGTGACCAGAAAAGAAGTTACACATGTTGTTTGAACATATTAATTTCTACATTTTAGTGACCTGTACCTTGTTCCTGTTAATTAGACCTGCCACCTACAAAGCTAAAGAGAAAACAATAAATTTACTGTTACAAGTGACTTCCTAATGAGAACTAAATAATGCAGCAGCTTTAAACTATAACTACTTTTAACACAAAGGATTTTGAGAAAGATTAAGGAATATATCTATGAGAATAGAGATGGAGATGATACAGATAATAGATGGGAAAAAGGTTTTAGGATTGGGGTAAAAATAAACACATAAAACCACCTAATTCCCATCACATCAACTTCAGCAATTTCCAACTTCCCAAACTACATAATTACTTCAGAAGTACCCAAAAGACATCTAAGAAACCTGAGATCACTAAATTGCAAAGAAATAGGAAAATGGACTGAATTTTATGCAACTCATTAAAAGACCATTAAATGAGCAGCTGTTCTTTCATTCTCATTTAAGCACATGGGTCATTATACCTAGGCTTGTTCACAATAATCTTGTACACTGATGAGCAAGTGAATGTGGCAATGTATCTAGAAGTTGTTCTTGCCTGAATAGGTACCTAGTGTATTCATATTTATCTTAATATTATAGATCACACATTAATATACATGCTTAAAGGCAGAGTATACATAAGTGGGAACAAAGGATAATCCTTACAGAGTTTAACTCTGAGAAATTAATACCAATATTTACATGCGCCAACCAGGGTTCTAGACACTAAGAATACAGCAATGAACAAGATACCTGAAATTCCTGCCCTCGAGAAGCTGGGAAAAAAAGAAAATAAGTAAACCACTTATAATCTTGATAGAAGTCATCTTTCTAGACCTCAGTTTGCTCTCTATACAACTAGAAAAGTAATATTACTTAGGTAAGTATCACCATAACCTTCTCAAACAAAAATTATGCCAAAAACCTATAAATCAATAGGCCTTGTACTCTAATTTTCCCTGATCTATCCCTGCCTCCAGTGGCACATACATAACAGAATGTAGGCCAGTGTAGGAGGTGTAAGCCATGCCATGAAACAGAAGAAAAATAATTGGATCATGGTGAGACTCAACACAAACCCGTGTTCTCTATATAAACTAACTACTTAGTAAGCTATGGTTTCTCAAACAAGATAATAATGATAAATATAGACTATTTGGAACATATTTTCTCAGTCCGAGTTTCAGTACCAATGTCCAGATAAGTCATTTTTATTTCAAATATGTTTCAAGTATCATGACTGCCAGTTTAAAAATCTTTGTTATCAATTAGATTAATATATAATCAGACTATGATTTTAAGCCACATTTTATATAATCTTTTTTCTCTTACAGTTGAAGAAATAATTTTATTTTGTATGATGAATGCATACTTTTGAAGAATTGCATCAAAACAGGCATAGTCTGATATTTGAGTCTTGTAGTTAAAACTGCAAACTAGAGGGGCACCTGGGTGGTTCAGTCTATTAAGCCTCTGACTCCTGGTTTTGGCTCAGGTCGTGATCTCAGGGTCATGAGATAGAACCTCACATCAGGCTCCATCCTCAGCATCGGGTATGCTGGGGATTCTCTCTCTCTCTCCTTCTGCCCCTCCCTGTGCTTCTGTATGCACTCTTTATCTCTAAATAAATAAATCTTTTAAAAAAATAAAACAGCAAACTAGTTAGGAGTGAACAAAAAAAAATTAAAGGTTGAAGTTCTGACCAAGCTACTTTGGTACCAGCAAGCAAGATGTACAGAATTAACTCTCTGATTCAAGTATACTCTCAGTAATTCTGAAATATTACTATATAAGACAGTAAATCAGAGTAAAGAAATATATATAGATTCCCAACACAAAATGTTAGCTAATGGCTTGAATCAATCAATCAATCAATCAATCAATCACCACCTCTCCTCTCTCCCAATTCCCCAGTCAACACATGAAAAATCAGAAAGGGGGTGGGGGACACACACACAAAAAAACCCTACAATGAGAAAACTAAAGCTAAAACTTAGACACAAACAAAAAAACTGAAATGTTGATTAGCAATAGGGTCATACTGCTTTCTTACGATTAAATAATGGATCTTTTTTTAAAGGGCAAAGGACAAGTCTTACTTACTTTTGTACCTTCAGGCCAAGCACAGTGCCAGGTACATATTACCCAATAAATGTCTTATTTTGTTGGAAAACATAGAGATAACTAAAAGACACCCTCCATATCCTCCCACCACCAGAATTACTAACCTCTGGCACCAGAGCCCATACTCCTTCCATATAATGTATTGCCTTTCAATAACAGTTACCTCCATCCATCAGCCTCCAAAAGAAGTAGAGACATAGATGTTTCTTATTTCTTACATAGACTCTTGATGAAAGCTCAGAGTATAAATTCCACGGTTTTGTGAAAGAGAGCTATACAAGTGATTCATGAAGGAAACTCAAGAATAACCAGTTAAACATTCCTCAGCTAGGCTCTTTCAATCAGCAATCATCTTAGGCATGTGACAGATATTTGGCCAAACACTATATATAAACTAAGTTCAGTAGCAAATATCTATAAATCAAAAAGCCATGTGTTCCAAAATCAGATGTTCAAATGCAAAAATGTTTTGAGGTAAAAATCCTGACTGATATTCTTGCCTTGGTGGAGGGCTATCCATACCCATCAGCAGTGTAGGCCACAGAGGTTCTTATACACAGGATCAACACATCTATAAAAAACTGGATCTGGTTGCATTTAAATTACCAAATAATTGTGGCAGCAAAGTTCTGCACATAAAACTTTCATCAATACCCTAAATTTGTCCCCTTCTTTTCAAAACAACTGAAACCATTAAAATCTGTTATTCACAGAAATATGAAGCACCCAAAATCAACACTGACCAAGATTTGCAGGTCCTGGGTTCTATACTAGGAGGGGCTATAGGAATGACCACCATAGGAGAAGCAGACTTGTCTACTGATGACCCATCAGACTGAAGGAAAAACCAACTACTAATGAAGCTATAAGTAAGGTGTCTGGCTCTTTCAAGAACTAATCATTCTAAGTTTTTTATACTCAATTTCATAGGTCCTGTCATATCTTAAAAACCATTCAGAGTTCAGTTAAGTTAGAAACTTCCTTAAACATGAAATATTAAACAATATTATCTTTGCCTAAAAGCCTGTGTATATCTTATGTTCTAATATAGTTAGAAAACATTTTTAGGGGCGCCTGGGTGGCTCAGTCGTTAAGTGGCTGCCTTCAGCCCAGGGTCCTGGGATCAAGCCCCGCATCGGGCTCCCTGCTCGGCGGAGAGCCTGCTTCTCCCTCTCCCTCTGTCTGCTGCTCTGCCTACTTGTGCTCTCTCTCTCTCTGTTAAATAAATAAATAAAAATCTTTAAAAAAAAAAAAAAAGAAAACATTTTTACTAAATACCTTCACCCTTTATGTTGAAAACGCAGGGCCTCTGTTCTCTCCCCAAAAAACTATAGCAACAATTCAATTTTATTCTCAGTAATTATAGCATGACTAATTAAACTCTCTGATACGTTTGGTAAAAAAAAAAAAAATTAAGAAACTGTTTCCCCAAGAATAAACAATGGGGAAAGGATAGTTTCTTCAACAAAAGGTGCTGGGAGAACTGGACAGCCACATGCAAAACCATGAACCTGGATCACTATCTTACACTCAACGTAAGATAGATTAAAGAAGAGAAAATAGACCTGAAACTGTGAAACTCCTAGAAGAAAGCAGGGGTGTTAAGCGCTTTGACACTGTATTTAACACCAAATACAATGGAAAAAAGGCAAAAATAAACAAGTAGGACTACATCAAATTAAAAAGCTTCTGCACAGGGGCGTCTGGATAGCCCAGTCAGTTAAGCCTCCAACACTTGATTTCAGCTCAGGTCATGATCTCAGGGTTGTGAGAGCCTCAGCTTTGGGCTCCGTGCTGGGCATAGAGCCTGCTTAAGACTCTCCTGGGATGCCTGGGTGGCTCAGTTGGTTAAGCGTCTGCCTTCAGCTCAGGTCATGATCTCAGGGTCCTGGGATCAAACCATGCATCAGGCTCTCTGCTTAGTGGTGTCTGCTTCTCCCTCTCCCTCTGTGATCTCTCTTGCTTTCACTCTCTCTCTAATAAATAAAATCTTTAAAAAAAAAAATTCTCTCTCCCTCTGCCCTTCCCCCATGCCATGATCTCTGTCTCTCCTTCTCTAAAAAAATAAAAATAAAAAGCTTCTGCACAGCAAAGAAAACAATCAACAAAATGAAAAGGCAACCTAGTGAATGGGAGAAAACACATGACAGCCGTATATGATGATAAGGCGTTACTATCCAAAATACAGAAAGAGCTCATATAACTCAACAGCAAAAAACTTAAAACAATCCAAGTAAAAACTCGACAGAAGAACTGAAAAGATATTTTTCCAAAAAAGACATATAAATGGCCAAAAGATTCATGAAAAGGTGCCCAATATCACTCACTAATCATGAGAGAAATGTAAATCAAAACCACAATGTGCTATCAACTCACACCTGTTAGAATGGCTACCATCAAAAAGACAAGAAATAACAAGTGTTGGCAAAAATGTGAAATCCTCATGCACTGTGGTTGGGAATGTAAATTGGTGCAGCCATTAAGGAAAACAGTATGAAAGTTCCTCAAAAAATTAAAAATAGAACTACCATATGATCCAGCAATCTCACTTCTGGGTATATACTTTCCAAAGAAAATGAAAACAGGATATCAAAGAGATATCTGCACTCCCATGTTTATTGCAGCATTATTCACAAGAGCCAAGATATGGAAACAACCTAAATGTCAATAAACAAATGGATAAAGAAGATGTGGTGTGTACATATGTGTGTGTGTGTATAATAAAATATTACTCAGCTATGAGAAAGAAGAAAATCCTGCCATTTGTGACAACATGGATGGACCTTGAGGGTATTCTGCTAAGTGAAATAAGTCACACAGAGAAAGACAAATACCGTATGGCATCGCATATGTGAAATAAAAAAAACCTCAAACTCATAGAAAGAGAGTTGTAAAGTGGCTGCAAGAGGCTGGAAGGTGGGGGAAATAAGGAGTGGTTATTAAAGGGATACAAACTTTCAGCTATAAAATGATTACGGTCTGAGGAACTACCGTAAAACATGGTGATCATAGTTGATAACACTGTGCTGTGTAACTGAAATTTGCTAAGACGGTATAACTTAAATATTCTCACAAAAAAGAAAAGAAGGCAGGAAGAAAGGAAGGGAGGGAGGGAGAAAGGAAGGAAAGAAGAGAAACTGGCTCTCAAAAACCTTGGTACAATGTAAAGGCACCTAAGAAAACATCAAATTCACAAAGACAAGAATTTGGTTCACTTAGCCCCCACACACATATACGTACACCATAATCCATGCTTTATAATCCATGCTTTATTAGGTTAATAAACACAGAAATCATACATCCAAAACCAGTACTATCTCATATACAAAGATGCTCAGTGCAATATTTTTTAAAATAAAGAAAAAAATGGTTCAAAGAGCAATGTCCTTTAACGAGAAAACAGTTAAATAAATTATCAACCAACTAACTGTCATTGTTATGCACACAATGATAGAATTGGGGCCCAGCATTCTCTCGTCACCCAGGCTGGGCCCTGCCCCACTCTATTCCTCCTGGTTGAAATGGGCTCGGCCAAGAGCATCCCAGTGCAGCCTCCACTGGGATGGCAGATCCTCATTCACCTAATGCAGGTATCCTGTGCACTCCCATCCAGACGCAAACCCCACAGCCCAACCTACCCACAGCGGAGCATCTAGAAGGTCCTAGTCAGGCCCAGGACTCAAATCCCCACTTTCCTACCCTTGGCATTGCATGGATACCCATGAAGACCAGCAGTGGAGACCCCCAAACCCACTGGTAAAACAGCTGAGTGAAGTATGTGAGACAGAGGCCCACAAATCAAATTTTCCCCCAGGGCCTGTTATGCCCCCAGAGGCACCTTCATTTGAATTGGGCTTGCCTCTGAACACCCAGTAATCCCAGATGACACTCTGAAGCCAGATTGAGCTCCCCTCCAAGCAGGTATTTTCCAAGGAGGAAACAAGACAGCTCACAGAAACCCCTATGGCCAGCCAGCACTCAAACATACTATTGAGAGATCTGAGGCTCCCAGTTCAGGTTCTAAGCCCAACAGATAGAAACCAAATGGCAAGGTACTAGAGAGATCTCACCTCACCATCCTGCAAGATGACAATGCCTCTGGGATCCTGACAAAAGAGTGTAAGCAGTCTTCTCCCCTAAGTGAAAATGTTAGCGAACTAAAGGAACGGGGCATTCTGGGAACTGGACTTCTAAAAACTTGACACTGAGCAGGGGAGCAAAGCCAGGACCATGACAAGGAAAATCAGCATTTTCCCTTGGTAGAAAACTAGGCCTTGTGAGACTACAGCACTGGGTTCATCCAGGGCGTAGTCATATTCTGTCTTCTCACCCTTTCTTTCCCTAGGAGACTGAGGAAAGGCTCATTTTATCTGACTCCCCCTAAACTAAGATAGGACTAAACTAAGATAAATGTGCGGCATGTATGTAACTTAAAAATTCATTCTCAGCATAATACCCTCCAGTTCCATCCATGTCGTTGCAGTAAGACTGTTGAATCACATATATATTATATACATATATTTGTTTTTAACAAATACATTGTTTTCTATGTTTTTTTGTTTTAAAGATTTCATTTATTCATTTTAGAGAGAGATAGAGAGCACGAGTAGAGGGAGGGGCAGAGGGAGATGGAGAGAATCTCAAATAGACACTATGCTGAGCATGGAGCCTGATGTGGGACTCAATCTCATGACCCTGAGATCAGGACCTGAGACAAAATCAAGAGTTGGACATTTAACCGACTGAGCCACCCAGGTGCCCTTCTATGGTTTTTTTTATAAAGAGAAGATCTCATAGTTTTACAGTTTCATCTCCTCTAATGCACCTATCTATAAAGTACTTCTCAGTTCCTTCTGGATAGAAGATATAAGTGTTTCATTATCATTCACATGAGCCAAGAAATGTTTGCCAAATTTTCATATCACATATAAACACATACCACAAATTTTAACCTCTACTTATGTAGCTACAAAAAACAGCTCTTAGACAAAATGTGACATTAATTACCCCAAATACAAATATTTTTAAATAAATGCTAACAGAAAATTTGATATTTTGTGAATTTTTTAAAATCTTTCTGAAGCTTTGCTATAAAGCTAATTCTCTTGCACATGAGCCTTTGAAAACACTAATAATGAAAATGCCAGCAGAATTTTAAATACTTTCACTAGGCAACAATACTATATACTGTTGATATTCTAAAAGTAAAAGATTAATAATGTTAATCTTCTTAGTATTCAACAACTTCATAAACATTTAATTGACTCACTCAAAAAACATTTATTGAGTACCAACCATATTTGCCAGGCATTTGTCAGAAAAGTGCTGGAAATCTAAAAGTGAACAAGATAGTCAAGATCTTACCACCACCCACATGTAGCTTATACTCTAGTGGGTAGGAACAATGAATAAACAAATAAATAAAAAAGAAAATGTCAAATCAGGATAAATGTTCTGATGAAAATAAAACTAGATTAGATGATTTTCACAGCTAGCTGTTCTGAGGTGACATTAAAATGAGGCCTGAATGCCAACAGGGGATGGACAATGAAGATCTAGGGGAAGAAGGTTCCAGATAGAACATCAAGTTCAAGGGCCCTAATGTAGGAATGAATTTGGGGTATCTGAGGAAAAGGAAAAAAGCAAGTATAATGTGAGCAAGGGTGAACATGCTAGATACGGGGTAAGCAGAGGTCAGATTGGGCAGAATCTGCTAAAATAAAGAATTTGGATTAGAGTCTATGTCCAAAGGCTTTTTGTTTTAAATTTAATTACAGGAAGTTTAAATGTGTGTGAAAAAAAAAGAGAACAGAGCAAAATGGATTCACATATATTTATCATCCAGTTTCAACAATTATCAATTCATGGCCAGTCTTGCTTAATTTGTACCTTTATTCATTCCCCATCTACCCCTCAGACATATCATTTCATTTATACACATTTTAATATGTATCGCTAAAAGATAAGGGCTCTTCTTGCAAATATAGCCCCTATCGATATTACTATCATTAAATCATTATTTTTAATAATAATTTATTAAAATCACCAACTATCTAGCCAGTGTCCAAATTTTCCTGGGTATCAATTTTTCCTAAAGCTCACTGGTTCAAATCAAATCCAAATAAGGTCCAGATACAGCAGTTAATAAGTTTCTTGGTCTTTTAATCTATAGATTATGATTCCTTCACTTTTTTCTCCTTACAATTTATTTGTTGGGAAAAAAAAAACTGGGTTACTTGTCCTATAGGCTTTTCCATACTCCAGATTTCCTGATGGCTTCCTCTGTCTATTGTATTTCCTATAAACTGGTAGTTAGATCTGAATGTTTAACCAGATTCAGGTTCAAGCTTCTAGCAAAACTACTCCACAGTTGATGTTATGTACCCTGACTGGGAAGCATATAATGTGTTCTCTCTACATGCATATATTAGCAGTCAGTAATCATTACTCTTAGATCTATTATAATACTTAATTAGGGGCTGTAAAATATTGATATTATAATTCTACCATTCCTCCTTTATTTATCAACTAAAATACTTCAGTAAAGGAAAAACTTCCTTCATCAACCATTTGCTTAACAGTGTAAGAAAAATAGGACAAATACTTGATTCACTTTATTTTTAACTTTTTCAAATAATAAAACGGATGCTTAGCATACTGGTTAGTTTCAGCACAGAAGTTTTTAAAGATCATTCTGAATACTGTGAGGAGAATACAGTGGTATGTAAGAAAGCAAGAGTGAAGGCACAGATACCACCTAGGGCTCTTGCAGGAGTCTAAAGAAATGATGATGGGTTATGCTAGGATGGTAGGGAAGATGAAGAGAAGTAAACAGATTAAAGATATATTTGGAATGTAAAGTCTAGAGGACTTGCTGATAGATTATATATACATGGTAAGGGAGAGAAAAAACTCAAGAACAAGTCCCAGGGTTTTGGTCTAAGTACCTTGGTTTATGGGAAACACTAAAAGGAGGAGCAGATTGAGGGAAAATTTAATAAATATTTACCAAATCCTTATTACTGGTTTTCTTTTTCTTTATCCTGACTGAAAATAATTTAAAATTTCAGGAAGTAGAAATAAAATACTGTCTTACAGTATTTTTCAATAATAATGCTTTTTTCCCTAGAATAAAAATAACACTAAATAAGATAAATTTCTACTGTTTTTCCTCAGACAATTCATTTTCTCACCTTCCCCCCCACACACATATATTAACAAAAGATATGGTGGGTAAAAAGTTTTACCCTTGATCTTAGCCAAAAGTCCGAGAAGCGATACTGGGTAGAAAATTTTGAAAGACAGTAATAAATATTATTACTATCTTTTGTATGAAAACAATGAATCATGGATCACTGCATCAAAAACTGGTGATGTATTGTATGGTGACTAACATAACATAATAAAATTAAATTAAAAAAATAAAAACATTTTTTATTTAAGTTCAATTAATTAACATATAGTATATTATTGGTTTCAGAGGCTTGGGCCTGTGATTCATCAGTCTTACAATAAATATTATTTTTTAAAGATTTTATTTATTTGAGAGAGAGAGAGAGAACACAAGCAGGGGGAGGGGCAGAAGGAGAGGGAGAGGCAGGCTCCCCACTGAGTAGTGAGCCCGACATGGGGCCTGATCTCAGGACCCTGGGATCATGACCTGAGCCGAAAACAGATGCTTAACCTACTGAGCCAGCCAGGTGCTCCAGTAATAAATATTATTTTAACCCAGACTGATTATCAATCTCTCACATCAGCTAATAGATCACCACAAATACAATGGATATATGAACAGATGGATAGAGAAAAATTAGAGAAACAGAGCTCAAAAACATTAACCAGTTACTTAGTATTAACAACTTAATCTTGGGGGAAGATGGGCTAATTTTCCATTCTCCCATTTCTAAGTGAGTAATAATAATTCAAATTGTCCTGTTGGGTCCCTTGTCTCTCCCTCAAAGTAAAAGGGAGAATATGGAAGGTTTAGAACAGAAAAGAAAGAGCCTAACCTCAACCTATTATCGACAGAAATAAAAACAGTTAATATTACTTTCTGAATGACAAGATTTCTAGACACAATACCTAAATTTTCATATACAAAATGAATATCAGATTTGCCACAAATCATTTCTTCATATAAAAATTTCATAATGTTATCCTATTTTGATAATATATATTTACAGAATATCTGATTAACTGGCAAGATAAAAATGACAAATGATTCACTCCTATGTAATGAATCATTCTTATATGTATTACACTGACAGGTAACAGCTAAACAAATGCTATTGACTCCATTAGGTCTTATAACTATACTTATGTATAAGTATAGTTTATTTAATAGTAACTGCATTCTAGGATACAATGTCCTTCTTTTAATATGCGAAGGTAGCTCTGGGTTACATCTCCCCACATCAACACTGCCCCTGTTAACTGGACTCTACTGAACTACTCAGAGCAAAAGAAACAGTTCTGTCAGCTAAAAAGCAAACTATAAAGTGAGAAAATAAGATAAACACAAATTCTACATATTACAAATACAGATAAAATATTTCAATAATTAAAGAGAGGAGATACCCTAGACCTATAGGACACTGTTGAAAGAAAGGAGTCTAGGGCGCCTGGGTGGCTCAGTTGGTTGGGCGACTGCCTTCGGCTCAGGTCATGATCCTGGAGTCCCTGGATCGAGTCCCGCATCGGGCTCCCTGCTCGGCGGGGAGTCTGCTTCTCCCTCTGACCCTCCCCCCTCTCATGTACTCGCTCTCTCTCTCAAATAAATAAATAAAATATTAAAAATAAATAAATAAATGTGTGAAGACTATAAGGAGAAAGAGAAAAAGAAGTGGGCTTTTAAAAAAAAAAAAAAAAAAAAGAAAGAAAGGAGTCTAAGTTCATTTGCAAAAGCTATTATGTCAGAAGAATTTTTTTAAAAAGATTCATAAGATCTTCAATATAAACATTAAAGTATATAGAATTCTATTTTCTGTGTACAGTTATAGAATATTTTGAATTCTGAGATAGAATTTTCTTTAAGTACTATATTTTATCTTACTTTTAATGCTTTTCTTGACATTTATTTTAAAAGAAAGATAATTAACTGTTTTGTGCTTCTGTGTGTTTTTCTTACTGAGAATCATGAACGTTTTAATGCAAATCAGCTCCACCAAACATCTTCATAGATGACATAATGTATTCTGAATATCAATTATTGAAAAATGCATAGTCAGAAGATTTCCAAATCATTTGTTTAAACACAGAATGTACAAATATCAAACAATCAAACATTCTCTGTAATACAAAATAGATCCTTTATATTCATGTATATGACATAAGGCTGACTGACTCTTAGCCTTAAATTCTTTTGCTAATCTATATTCTCCATCTAAAATAGCACTTTTTTTTTTTTCCTCATTCCACTTCATTCCTACTGCCTCCCCCTACCCCTTGGTAAAATTTTCCCTGTTTCTTCTTTCTCATTCTCCCTGTCTAGATGCTAAGCAATCCCCAAAATAAATGACGGCTTGTTTCTCCACCAATCTTCTAATATATTATCCTTAACCTGCATATAAGGTGAGAAACAGAGTGATGGCTTAGCCTGACAGTAGCAAAGCACATATTTTCAATCCCTTAACCTTTCTCACTGCGATTTCTTTGACCTTCTCTCAAAAATACTTTGTCCCACACTCAACTGTAAAAATTAGTGTAATATAGTTTCCAAGGAGTTGGTTAGAACATCACCCTAATTACGTTAAATGAGTTAGAGATATGCAGACCCAGAATTTCAAGAATTTCAAGGATTATCTGATCCTGAGGAAAACTGTTCTTGCTGTTTTAGGTTGATTAGTACCAAGACAACAATTTATTACCATAAGGTATATACCTTCCAAGCAAACCAGACCTTTCCATCAATGAATCAGGATATTCATTCATTTTAAGTATTTCAGAATGTTAAATTGTATAGTAAATTCAAAATTGAAATAAAGGAGCTGACTGATAGAGGATATCAATGTAACCTATATTTAGACTCACATGTTTGAAAGAGCCACATAAACCATACACCACTAATTACTTAGGCCACAGGCCTCTCTAGAGACTAATCAACGAAAACTTCACCCTCCATATTTCCTTTTAGCAAGGCATTAATACTTTCTTTTTTACTTTATTCAGTATATTTTCACAATAGCTTATAATTTCCAAACACAGACCTTAAAATATGTCAATTATACTTTAAAGTAACAATTTCTATATGACACTTAGGGAAATATTACTGTGATCAGTAAAATATGTGCAAATTAGATTTGGGGATGAGAAGGCATTCTATTCTGTATGCAGAAATTCTCACTTAAGAATGTTGTCTTACTAATCTTAAGACAATGACTGTTCTTACTTTTCTGTCTCGTACCTTTTTCCCTTTCTTAATGTCAAAGCAATGAAGGAAGGTTATCAACGACCGGAAGATACTGGAGAAATCATGAAGATACGAGATTATGAAAATAAAAATTGAGCTTTGAATAAGAAAAGGAACAAGGTGGGCGCCTGGGTGGCTCAGTTGGTTAAGCGACTGCCTTCGGCTCAGGTCATGATCCCAGAGTCCTGGGATCGAGTCCCACATCGGGCTCCCGGCTCAGCGGGAAGCCTGCTTCTCCCTCTGACCCTATCCCCTCTCATGCTGTTTCTCTCTCTCTCTCTCTCTCAAATAAATAAATAAATAAAATCTTTAAAAAAAAAAAAAAAAGAAAAGAAAAGGAACAAGGAATTGAGAACTGGTGCAGATATGCAGGCAAGTGTTGAGGTGGGTGGGGAAAACTAAGTTTTCTGTCATTCTCACTCTTGATACTCAGGACACCCTAAGAAACAGTATCACAGAGGCATTTGAGGAGTTTGGGTTCTTGCATTTGTTAACTACTGTGACACACCAAACAAGAGTGTCTACTTTCAGGAAAACTTCATCCTCATTTCTATATGGACTCTCACAAAAAAATTCCTTACCAGTTCTTCAAGGTGTTTTCTCTCTAAACTTCGTAGGTCCAGGCAAAAGAATGCCTTCTTCATCCAGGAAATCTTTGGATCAGAAAAGAGCAGCACGGAGGGCACGTGGCTGGCTCAGTCAGTGGAACATGCGACTCTTGATCTCAGGGTGGTGGGTTTGAGCCCCACCTCAGGTGTAAAGATTACTTAAAAATAAAGTCAAGAGATTTTGTTGACTGTTTCCTTTGCTTTGCAAAAGCTTTTTATCTTGATGAAGTCCCAATAGTTCATTTTTGCCCTTGCTTCCCTTGCCTTTGGCGATGTTTCTAGGAAGAAGTTGCTGCAGCTGAGGTCGAAGAGGTTGCTGCCTGTGTTCTCCTTTAGGATTTTGATGGACTCCTGTCTCACATTGAGGTCTTTCAACCATTTGGAGTCTATTTTTGTGTGTGGTTTAAGGAAATGGTCCAGTTTCATTCTTCTGCATGTGGCTATCCAATTTTCCCAACACCATTTGTTGAAGAGACTGTCTTTTTTCCATTGGACATTCTTTCCTGCTTTGTCGAAGATTAGTTGACCATAGAGTTGAGGGTCCATTTCTGGGCTCTCTATTCTGTTCCATTGATCTATGTGTCTGTTTTTGTGCCAGTACCATACTGTCTTGATGATGACAGCTTTGTAATAGAGCTGTAACTGTGATGCCGCCAGCTTTGCTTTTCTTTTTCAACATTCCTCTGGCTATTCAGGTTCTTTTCTGGTTCCATACAAATTTTAGGATTATTTGTTCCATTTCTTTGAAAAAAGTGGATGGTATTTTGATGGGGATTGCACTGAATGTGTAGATTGCTCTAGGTAGCATTGACATCTTCACAATATTTGTTCTTCCAATCCATGAGCATGGAACGTTTTTCCATTTCTTTGTCTTCCTCAATTTATTTCATGAGTATTTTATAGTTTTCTGGGTACAGATCCTTTGCCTCTTTGGTTAGATTTATGCCTAGGTATCTTATGGTTTTGGGTGCAATTGTAAATGGGATCGACTCCTTAATTTCTCTTTCTTCTGTCTTGTTGTTGGTGTATAGGAATGCCACTGACTTCTGTGCATTGATTTTATATCCTGCCACTTTACTGAATTCCTGTATGAGTTCTAGCAGTTTTGGGGTGGAGTCTTTGGGTTGTCCACATAAAGTATCATATCATCTGCAAAGAGTGAGAGTTTGACTTCTTCCTTGCCAATTGGGATGCCTTTTATTTCTTTTTGTTGTCTGATTGCTGAGGCTAGGACTTCTAATACTATGTTGAATAGCAGTGGTGATAGTGGACATCCCTGCCGCGTTCCTGACCTTAGGGGGAAAGCTCTCAGTTTTTCCATTGAGAATGATATTCACTGTAGGTTTTTCATAGATGGCTTTTATGGTATTGAGGTATGTACCCTCTATGCCTATACTCTGAAGAGTTTTGATCAAGAAAGGATGCTATACTTTGTCAAATGCTTTTTCTGCATCTATTGAGAGGATCATATGGTTCTTTTTCTTTCTTTTGTTAATGTATTGTATCATGTTGATTGATTTGAAGATGTTGAAACAACCTTGCAGCCCAGGGATAAATCCCACTTGGTCGTGGTGAATAATCCTTTTAATGTACTGTTGGATCCTATTGGCTAGTATCTTGGTGAGAATTTTTGCATCCATGTTCATCAGGGATATTGGTCTGTAGTTCTCCTTTTTGATGGGGTCTTTGTCTGGTTTTGAGATCAAGGTAATGGTGGCCTCATAAAATGAGTTCGGAAGTTTTCCTTCCATTTCTATTTTTTTGGAACAGTTTCAGAAGAATAGGTATTAATTCTTCTTTAAATGTTTGGTAGAATTCCGCTGGGAAGCCATCTGGCCGTGGGCTTTTGTTTTTTGGGAGATTTTTGATGACTGCTTCAATTTCCAAACTCTATAAAGAACTTATCAAACTCAACACCCAAAGAACAAAGAATCCAATCAAGAAGTGGGCAGAAGACATGAACAGACATTTTTCCAAAGAAGACATCCAAATGGCCAACAGACACATGAAAAAGAGCTCAATATCGCTCGGCATCAGGGAAATCCAAATCAAAACCTCAATGAGATACCACCTCACACCACAAGTCAGGAAATGACAGATGTTGGCGGGGATGCTGAGAAAGGGGAACCCTCCTACATTGTTGGTGGGAATGCAAGCTGGTGCAGCCACTCTGGAAAACAGTATGGAGGTTCTTCAAAAAGTTGAAAATAGAGCTACCATATGATCCAGCAATTGCACTACTGGGTATTTACCCCAAAGATACAAATGTAGGGATCCGAAAGGGTACGTGCACCCCGATGTTTATAGCGGCAATGTCCACAATAGCCAAACTGTGGAAAGAGCCAAGATGTCCATCGACAGATGAATGGATAAAGAAGATGTGGTATATATATACGATGGAATATTATGCAGCCATCAAAAGGAATGAGATCTTGCCATTTGCAACGACGTGGATGGAACTGGAGGGTATTATGCTGAGCGAAATAAGTCAAACAGAGAAAGACATGTATCATATGACCTCACTGATATGAGGAATTCTTAATCTCAGGAAACAAACTGAGGGTTGCTGGAGTGGGGGGTGGGGTGGGAGGGATGGGGTGACTGGGTGATAGACACTGGGGAGGGTATGTGCTCTGGTAAGCGCTGTGAATTGTGCAAGACTGTTGAATCTCAGATCTGTACCTCTGAAACAAATAATGCAATATATGTTAAGAAAAAAAAAGAAGAAGAAGATAGCAGGAAGGGAAGAATAAAGGGGGGGAAATCGGAGGGGTAGACGAACTATGAGAGATGATGGACTCTGAAAAACAAACTGAGGGTTCTAGAGGGGAGGGGGGTGGGAGGATGGGTTAGCCTGGTGATGGGTATTGAGGAGGGCACGTTCTGCATGGAGCACTGGGTGTTATGCACAAACGATGAATCATGGAACACTACATCTAAAACTAATGATGTAATGTATGGGGATTAACATAACAATAAAAAATATATAAGAAAGTATAAAGTAAAAAAAAAATAAAGTCAAGAGAGAAGGAAGCAGGGAGGCAGGGAGGCAGGGAAGGCAGGGAAGGGAGGGAAGGAGGGAGGGGGAGACAGGGACAGAGGGAGAGGGAGAAGGAGGGGAGGGGGAGGGGGAGAGGGAGAAGAAGAAGAAGAGAAAGAAAGAAAGAAAGAAAAAAGAAAGAAAGAAAGAAAGCAGCATTGGGAGCCCAGATGAGAATGCGTACCATAAATATGAAATAGCACCAATCTGGACAATATGTCATTTCCTTCAGGTAGATTCAGCAACCTGACTATGCAAATGGACAAACTGCAATTCTGATATAGGCATGGGCATCTGAAAGACAAGGAGGACAATGGTGAGAAAATCATCTAAAGGATGATGATGAACTTCAGGTTCAGTAAAGGGACAGATGGACTCAGAGAAAGTAAAGATGTCAGGATTTAAAGGTCTTGGTGAGATTAAACAGAGAACAACGTCCATTAAGTAAGTTAGGGAGTGAGAAAGCTAGAAGGTTAAAGTCAGAGTAGGACAATGAAATATAGTATTCAGAGGTAGGAGAGGTTCTAATGATAACAAAAGACTATGTGAAAGGGCTGCTGAAAGAGAAGGAGTCAAAATAAAATTTATAGAAGTTGAGATGAAAGAATCAAAAGAGATGACCCAGGATGATGGCATAAGTCAATGTGGAAAGACTGCAGGCCAAATGCCAAAGCTCTTGATAAGTAATGAGAACTGGTCTAAATCCTTGGTAGTAGGTACTTACTATGTGGTTCACTGGCATTATCTAGGAGCTTGTTAAGAATGCAGAACATAGGGCGCCTGAGTGGCTCAGTTGGTTAAGCGACTGCCTTTGGCTCAGGTCATGATCCTGGAGTCCCGGGATCGAGTCCCGCACCAGGCTCCCTGCTCAGCGGGGAGTCTGCTTCTCCCTCTTCCGCTTCCCCCCTCTTGTGCTCTCTCTCTCTTTCTATCTCTCTCAAATAAATAAATAAAATCTTTAAAAAAAAAAAAAAAAAGAATGCAGAACATATGGAGCACCTGGGTGGCTCAGTAAAATAAGCGTCTGCCTTCAGCTCAGGTCATGATCCCAGGGTCCTAGGATCGAGCCCCAGGTTGGGTTTCCTGCTCAGCGGAGAGCCTGCTTCTCCCTCCCCCTTTGCCCACCCCGCACCCCCACTAGTGCTCTCGCAAATATTTTTTTTAAAAAAAGTGAAAAATTTTTAAAAATTTTAAATTTAAAAAAAAAGAATGCAGAATATAAGGCTTACTGAATCAGAATCTGCATTTTAATAAAAACTTCAGGTGATTTGTGGACAGTCAAGTAATAGATTTTAATAGAAATATAGCTAACAGATAATAGGAAATACACAGGTAGTAAGTGGATGATCCCATAACATGATCGTTGAAAGAGAAGTGAGATTTTTTTAATTCAATGGTTAAAGAACATTGGTTTCATAATGCCAGTAGAGAATTAGGCAAATCCTAATAATATCTGTGGAGCTTGAGAATTCAGAGTAAATAAGAATCATATATATTCTTTTAATATTTTGATATGGTTTTCCTATCCCCTTCCTTTATATTTCTCCAGGCTTATCTTCTGTCTTGGGATTTGGTTTTTGTTGTTTTGTTTTCATTTTAGGTTGCCTCTAATTTCTTTTGTAAAAATATGGGATATTTGAAAAATCAATTCAAAAAAGTATTCATATATATACATACATATATGTACACTCTTGTGTATCCCTTTCTCTAACCTAATATACTGACCAACTTATTTTCAAAAATTCTATGTATGTCTATCCAATCTTGTTAACATATCGTCTCCACAGAAATATTCTTTGCCTAACCTCCAGTTTTGAAAATGAACATAAATGATCAAATATTATATGACAGAGTTCTCCCCCACTTTCTCCCTGAAACTAAACTTTATGAGACCAGGAATGGATATACCTATACAACAAAACACAATTCTGAAGAATATCTATTCATAAATCACTACAAAAAACTCCAAAGGAAAAGAGAAACTAGAAAGCTTAGCTCATTTTAAGACATTTCTTCATATAGGAAATAAAAAACTTTATTCCTAACCTACTAATCAACTAACAACGCTTTAAGTGCTACCAGAAATACTAAAATTTGAAGGTAATTCCTCTCCTCAGACATCAGGTGGACACACTCCTGCCTTGGACTGTCTAGATTATCATTACCTTCTTGGCAGAAAGAAAATACATGGAGAGATATTTAAATCTATTCTTCAAAGTACCTGGAAGCATACCAAATAACAGAGTATAAAATAAAAACAGGAGTGGGAAGACAAGGAACTGTTGAAGGCCCATCCCAATCATCTGAATCTGAGAATCAAGCTCACAAAATTTAGTCTATAAAAAAGCAAAGCTCACATGACAAAATCACTTATCACAAACTCTGTAAGGTTGTAGCCTCTGATGAAATAGATACCCAATGACTGAAAAACCATGTAACTGGCCACCTCTTATCTCAGTTCTCCAAATAACTTGACTTTCAATTTTTTTTTCCCCTGAGTAGTTAAGCTCCTGTTGCATTTTTTTTTAAAGATTTTATTTATTTATTTGTCAGAGAGAGAGCACAAGCAGGGGAAGCAGCAGGCAGAGGGAGAAGCAGGCTCCCTGCTGAGCAAGGAGCCCGATGCAGAACTCGATCCCAGGACCCCGGAATCATGACCTGAGCCAAAAACAGACGCTTAACCGACTGAGCGACCCAGGTGTCCTGCATTCGTGATATATATAGCCTGAAGGTAAAACAAATCACAATAATTTAAGTGAAACTGAGGACATAAAATACCTTGTTCAGAATATGTGAGTCATGACATAAGTAGTGACAGTTATTTTTAAAGTTAGTATTGACAACCTAAAAGCACTCAAATTCTCAAGTGTTGTATTTAAATATAAAGGTAATCATGCAAAATTTATAGAAGGCCAGCAATGAACCATTACTTTTATTTCTTAAGTAAAAAGTGAACTTCCAAATGAAAATGAAGAGCAATTTCAAAGAAAAAATAAATAAATGAAACAGAAAGGTCAGAGATAGAAGGGTTATGGGTTCAAACTGCCTATACTCTTTTCTATAAAGAAAGAAAGAAGTAATTCAACTATTAATTCAACTAGCATGACCAGAAAATTTTAATCATTATTGTAGTCCTGGGTATGTGCTAATGAAAACATGAAATAAGTAGGATGCTTATGGAGATCACTGTCAAATTTTAGGGTAGTGGTAATACATACGGTCACTCGATTTACAACCAAGGTGCCACTATAATTAAGTATTGGAACAACTGGATATCCATATGAAAAATATAATTAACCTTCACCTTATTTCACACCATTTTAAATATTAATTTGAGAGGGATCATAGACCTAAATGTGAAAGCTGAAACAATCAAGCTTCTAGAAGAAAACATGGGGGAGGGGGGGAAGATGTGGTAACTGGGTGCTGGACATTAAGGAGGGCACGTGATGTAATGAGCACTGGGTCTTATATAAGACTGATGAATCACTGACCTCTACCTCTGAAGCCAATAATACATTATATGTTAATTAATAGAATTTAAATTTTTAAAAATTTTAAAAATGCAAAAAAAAGAAAATATAGGGGAATATTTTTTAAGGAGGGTAGGAAAGAGTTCTTAATACATAAATCTACATGAAAAAAATTTGATAAACTAGACTTTATCAAAACAAAGAATATTTTATATCAAAAGTCACCACTAAAGAAGTAAAGATACAAGCCACAAATTAAGAGAACTGTAATACATCTGACAAAGGGCTCATATAATGAATTCCTATAAATAAGAAAAAGACAAACAATGCAATTTAAAAATGGACAGAAAACACAGACACTTCATAAAAAGGAGATCCAAAGAGCCAATAAGCATTACTCAATGAGAAAAGGAATATTAAAACCACAACGAGCTATCACAACATACCCAACAGAACTGCAAAGAGAGAGATCATACCAAGTGTTACAAGGATGTAGAACTCCCCTATATTGACAATCGGACATTAAATTGGAACAACCACTCTGTAAAACTTCCTTGGCAAAAAACACTAAAATTTAAAATACATTCACTCCAAAACCCAGCAATCTCACATCTACATATATACCAAAAATGAAATTAATGCATCTATATACCATAAAGTATACATAAGAATGTTTATAGCAGCATTATTCATAATAGCCCCAAACTACAAACAATCCAAATAACAAAGAGAAAGGATATATTGTGGAATACTATATAGCAACAAAAAAGAACAAAGGAACCAAGGGACAGAAATGGAAACACTGCAGGCTCCTGAACTTCCCTCCTCCCACAGACACAACAAATGTACAGCAACACACAAAGCAATTCCCTCTAAGTGAAATCCAGAAAGTAGCTGGGTGATATGGTTTCACTTATATGTGGAATCTAAAAAACAAAATAAATAAACAAACAAAAAAACAAATAGAAACAGACTTATAAATACAGAGAACAAATTGGTGGTTGCCAGAGGGGAGGGGCATGGGGAGACGGGCAAAGCAGGTGAAAGAGATTAAGAAGTACACACTTACTTAAAGTAAGTCACAGGGATGAAAAGTACAGCATAGAGAATATAGTCAATAATATTGTAATAACATTGTATGGTGACAGATGGTAACTATACTTATAGTGGTAAGTATTGCATAATGCATAGAATTATTGAATCACCATGGTGTACACTTGAAATTAACACTGTCAACTACACTTCAATAATAAAATTTAAAAACATATTCCAATGGTATTTTTTTCTTTCAAGATTTTATTTAAATTCTAGTTAGTTAACATATAGTGTAGTATGTTTCAGGGGTCCAATAGTATTTTTCACAGAAATAGAACAAACAATCCTAAAATCTGTATGGAATCATAAAAGACCCTGAATAGCAAAAGCAATCTCAAGAAAAAAGAACAAAGCTAAAGGTATCACACTTCCTGATTTCAAACTATACTACCAAGCTATAGTAATCAAACAGTATGACACTGGCAAAAAACAGATGCATAGATTAGTGGAACAAAATAGAGGCCAGGAAAAAATTCAAGCATATATGTCCATAAATTTTCAACAAAGGAGACAAGAATATACAATGGAGAAGATAGTGTCTTCAATAAATGGTGCTGAAAAACTGGAAAACCACATGCAAAAGAATAAAACTGGGCCTCCATCTTACAGCATATACAAAAATCAACTCAAACTGTATTAAAGAATTGAAAGTAGACTAGAAACTGTAAAGCTACTACAAGAAAACAGGGACAAGCTCCTCGAATCAGTCATGGCAATGATTTTTTGGATTTCACACCAAAAGCAGAGGAAACAAAAACAAAAATAAACAAGTGGGACTACATCAAACTAAAACACTTCTATTCGGCAAAGGAAACCATCAACAAAACAAAAATGCAGCCTATGGAAAGGGAAAAAATATTTATAAACCATGTTATCTGACAAAAGGTTAATATCTAAAATATACACTCATACAACTCAATAGCAAAAAAATAATCACATTTTAAAATGGGCAAAGGATAAATCTTTAAAAAGGGGGGGGTGCCTGGGTGGCTCAGTCAGTTAAGCTTCCGACTCTTGGTTTTGGCTCAGGTAATGATCTCATAGGTCGTTAGATGGAGCCCCACATCGGGCTCCGTGCTCAGTGGGGAGTCTGCTTGAAGATTCTCTCCCTCTGCCCCTCCCCCAACTCGCTTTCTCTCTCTCAAATAAATAAATCTTTAAAAAAATAAAATAAATAAAATGGACAAAGTACTTAAATAGACACTTTTCCAAAGAAGATATACTAATGGCCAATAGATTACATGAAAAGGCACTCAACCTCACTATCACCAGGGAAATGCCAATCAAACTACAATGAGATATCACTTCCACCTGTCAAGATGTTTATTATCCAAAAGATAAGAGGTAAATGCTGGCAAGGATGTGGAGTAAAGGGAAATCTTATACAATAGTGGTGAAAATGTAAATTGGTAAAGACATTATAGAAAACAGTATGGAGGTTCCTCAAAAATTAAAAATAGAACTACCTTATGATCTAGAAATCCCACTTCTGGGTATAGATCTAGAAAGAAAATCACTATCTTGAAAAGGTATCTGTACTCCCATGTTCAATCCAGCACTATTCACAATAACCAAGATATGGAAACAACCTAAATGCCCTTTGATGGATGAATAAAGATGTGGTGCATACATACAATGGAATATCATTCAGCCTTTAAAAGGAATGAAATCCTGCCATTTGTAACAACATGGATGAACATGGAGAGCATTATATAAAGTAAAACAAGCCAAACAAAGACAAATACTGCATGGTATCACTTATATGTGTAAATCTTTGGGAAAAAGAAGTTAAATTCACAAAACAGAGTAGAATGGTGGTTACTAGGGGCAAAGGGATAGGGAAAACAGGGAAAGGGTAGTAAGAGGATCCAAACTTTCAGTAACATGATAAATAAGGTCTGAGGATATAATATACAACACGGTGACTACTGTTGATAATATTGTATAATTGAAATTTGCTAAGGAAGAACTTATGTTTGCAGACACACACACACACACACACACAAAAGTATGTGAGAAGATGGATATGTTAATAAACTTGGTGTGAATTCTTTCACAATGTATACACATACCAAATCATCATGTTGTACACTGTAAATATACTATAATTTTATTTATCAATATGCCTCAATAAAGCTGAAAATAAAGAAGAAAACATCAAGGATTCATGTAAAAACACGGATGGATCTCATAGCATTTTGTTGAAAGAAAAAAGTAAGACATACAAGGTTCTATTACATGAAGTTTAAGGACAAGCAAAACTCATAAATACTTAAGGAAGTAATACACTAAAGTAGACCTAAAACGTTCTCGCCACACACAAAATAAAGAATCGTTAACTATGTAGGACAATGCATGCATTAATTAACCTTATTGTGATAAACATTTCAAAGTATATGTATGTCACGTCATCACACTGTACACTTCAAATACATACAATTCTATTTCTCAATTATACTGTGCTGAAAAATAAACATGCATGGATATATATATAAATAAATATCAATCAATCAGTCAATCATATACTAGTTACCTCTGAAGTAAGCACTGAGTAAAAAGGCACAAAAGGGTAAGGCACCCTGGGTAATTAAAAATATCCTAGATCTTGATCTGGGTAGCAGTTATGCAGGTGTGTATAATATACTAAGACTAGTGCACCTTACATATTTCACTGTTAAATAGCTCTAAAATGGTTTTAAATAGTTTTTAATAGTTTTAAAATTAGGGTGTTGGAAAAAAGGCAAAAGCAAGTGTCAATAAAAATCTGAAGGGAAAAGTAACATCACAAATGGCTGCCCAGTGCTTTTGGGAAGCAATATGGCTTTTTACACACACACATACTTATGTGTGTGTGTAAAAGAAAAAGTCTCTGCCATACACAGAAAATATTTTTCATGCAAATACTTTTTTTTTTTTTAAAGATTTTACTTATTTATTTGACAGACAGAGACACAGCAAGACAGGGAACACAAGCAGGGGGAGTGGGAGAGGGAGAAGCAGGCTTCCCGCAGAGCAGAGAGCCCGATGCGGGGCTCAATCCCAGGACGCCGGGATCATGACCTGAGCTGAAGGCAGACGCTTAATGACTGAGCCATCCAGGTGCCCCTATACAAATACTTTTAATGGGGAGACAAACAAAACACTAAATTTCTAATAATGGGGAAAAGTTGGGAAGATTCAATTATATATACTCACTCTGAACCTACAGCTATCATAATGGTGTTACCATTTATTGAGAGGAGGTTTTACGTGCCACTGTGGCAGTTTGTAAAACAGGCTTCAGATATTCATCACCCAAGTGAAATATAAACAAGTGATGTACTTGTCTGACTGTTCAAGATTATGAATGTATACTTACCCTGATTTTTAAAACCATGAAAGCAGTTCTGCTTCTCAGTTAAAAGAATTAGTGGGAGACAGCTAAACAACAGGCACCAAATAGAGAGATACTGCTCCCCCAGACACTTCTGTTATTGAACCATACATTCAAATGTTTTTAGTCCCTGGTTCAGATACCATTTGTGAAAGTAAACAAGGTAGAAGTGACAGCATATAATCCATAATTTTCCTACTGCTTGAAATAGCTGCCTTTGCCTAATATATATTCATTTTGCATGGAAAGCTACTAGCTCGGGGCGCCTGGGTGGCTCAGTCGTTAAGCGTCTGCCTTCGGCTCAGGTCATGATCCCAGGGTCCTGGGATCGAGCCCCACATCGGGCTCCATGCTCAGCGGGAAGCCTGCTTCTCCCTCTCTCACTCCCACTGCTTGTGTTCCCTCTCTCACTGTGTCTGTCTCTGTCAAATAAATAAATAAAATCTTTAAAAAAAAAAAAAAAAAAAAGAAAGCTACGAGCTCTACAGCAATAACAAAATGACACAAAGAAATTGACCTGAGCAGTAGTTCTTAGCCAGGTGCAATTCTGACCTCATCCCCACCACAAGGCATTGGCAACGTCTAGAGAAAATTTTGTCACAAAGGGGGCTGCTATGGACATTTAATGGACAGAAGTCAGATATTCTTCCAGTGCCCAAGACAGCCCTATTCTCCTCCAAACAAAAAACTATCCAGTCTAAAATGTCAATAGCAAAATTGAAAAACTTGAACTATGAGTTGTCTGATGATAAAATTTTATGTTAGCAGACCATCCCTGACTTGTCTTCTTGGCTATAATCTGAAGGTCAACGGCTAGATCTATAGCATTTATAAAAGACAGGCAGCTAGCAGAAACCCTGAGTAGATACAAAACCATTCTTGGAACCTTATCTGTGACTGAGGTACATGGTATTCCTGCTACCACATTTCATATCCTCTATTATACATAATATCCAACATCTACTTAAAACATGGTAGCCAAAGCAATAGTCAGAGGAATATTTATATTTATGACTCAAAACAAGATTCAATTAAAAATTTAGAAAATAATAAACCTTGAAAAAATAGAAGAGGAAAGTAATTTAAAACTGAAGAAATGTATGCTATATAAAACCAAAAAGCTGGAAATTTAACCTTGAGAGTAAACCATTACAAAAATATATTTTAACAGAAGAAAATTATAGACTAACATCCCCCCATAAGCACTGAAAGAAAACCCTTAAATTATTAGAAAAAGAAATCCAGCAAAATAAAAAAATGAAACACATCACAACAAAGTAGAATTTAATCTTAGGAATACAAGGTTGGTTTAATCTACAAAAACCAACATAGTTTATCAATTGGCAGAATAATGAAGAAAAACTATTTCATCCTATCAACAGATGCAGAAAAAGTATTAGACAAATACCTATTATTAATAAAGACTTTTCAGCAAACTACAAACAGAATTATCTGAAGCAGATGGATAGTACCTGTGAAAAAAGTATAGCTAACACTATACTTAATGATGAGATATTAAATGCTTTTCCCCAAAGATCAGGAACAAGGTGAAGAAATCCATTCTTACCACTTCTATTCTATGATGTACTGAAAAATCTTAGTCAGTGCAATATGACAACAAAAAGAAATAAAAAGCATAAATATTGAATTTCTAACAATGGGAAAAAGTTGAAAGATTGAATTATATAGACTCACTCTGAAATACACAGCTACTGAAATGAGTTACCATTTATTGAGAGAATGTTCCATGTGCAACTATAGCAGTTTGTGAAGCATGCTTCAGATATTTACCACACAAGTGAAATATAAACAAGTAATGTGCTTTTCTGACCAAGGTTCTTTATTCCTAGATGCAGAAGACCTATGAAATATACAAAAATTATCAGATTAAATTATTTAGTAATGTAGTAAGATACCAGATCAATATATAAAATTGGATTGTGTTTCTATATACTGGCAAAAGAAAATTAAAATGAATGTTGTATGTTATGTGTATTTAAAAACAAAACAATATTTAAAGTAAGCGTAACAAAAGAAATGCAAGTTTACTAAACTACAAAATACTACTGAAATTTTTTTACAAACCTAAATAAATGACAAGATATATAATGCTTACAGATCAGAAGACTCAATGTTGTTATGACAGCAATTCAGTCCAAACTGAGCTACAGATTCCACATAATCCCTAGCAAAATTCCAGCAAACTTTTATTTTAAAGAAGTTCACAAGCTAATTTTAAAACTTCTATGGAAATGCACATGATCTAAAATTCCCAAAACAATCTTTAAAAAGAAAACAAATCTGAAGTTTTACACCACAGCAATCAAGAACACATAGTATTGGTATGAGGCAGATAACAAAATAAAGAATCCAAAAACAGATCCCACCACATACTCACATGGATATCTATCTTTCTATCTATCTATCTATCTATCTATCTATCTATCTATCTATCTATCCACCCACCCACCCACCCACACATATACATGGACAATGTGGAGGTAAGGGCAATAACCCCTTCACCTGCACAGTCAAAAATCCACATATAATTTATGACTCCCCCAAAATATAACTACTAATAGCCTACTAATGCTTAGAAGCCTTAATGATAACATAAACAGTCAATTAACACATATTTTGTATGTTATGTGTATTATATACTGTATTCTTCCAATAAAGTAAGCTAGAGAAAAGAAAATTCTATTAAGAAAATCATGAGGAAGAGAAAATAAATTTAGTACTGTACTGTATTCACAAAAAAATCGATGTATAAGTGGACCCATGCAGTTGAAATCCATGTGGTTCAAGGGTGAACTCTAAGTATATTAAACAAAAAACTTTAAAAATATATGTCCTACTGGTCTGCTTCTGTGGTTAAAACCTGATACAGGTTTTTTCTTTATTTTTTTTTTTTATTAACATATGCAGGGGTACAGGTCTGGGATTCATCAGTCTTACACAATTCGCAGCACTCAACATACTACTTACCCTCCCCAATGTCCATCACCCAGCCACCCCATCCCTCCCACCCACCTCCACTCCAGCAACCCTCAATTTGTTTCCTGAGATTAAGAGTCTCTTATGGTTGGTCTCCCTCTCTGGTTTCATCTTCTTTCATTTTTCCCTCCCTTCCCCTATGATCCTCTGTCTTGTTTCTCTGATTCCTCATCCCCTATGATCCTCTGTCTTGTTTCTCAAATTCCTCATATCAGTGAGATCATATGATACTTGTCCTTCTCTGATTCACTTATTTCGCTTAGCATAATACCCTCTAGTTCCATCCACGTCGTTGCGAATGGCAAGATTTCATTTTTTTGTGGCTGCATAATATTCCTGTGTGTGTGTGTGTGTGTGTGTGTATACATACATCTTCTTTATCCATTCATCAGTTGATGGACATATAGGCTCTTTTCTATAGTTTGGCTATTGTGGACATTGCTGCTATAAACATTGGGGTGCATGTCCCTCTTCAGATCTCTACATTTGTATCTTTGAGGTAAATACCCAGTAATGCAATTGCTGAGTCATAAGGTAGCTCTATTTTCAACTTTTTGAGGAACCTCCATAGTGTTTTCCAGAGTGGCTGTATCAGCTTGCATTCCCACCAACAGTGTAGGAGGGCTCCCCTTTCTCCACATTCTCGCCAACATCTGTCATTTCCTGACTTGTTAATTTTAGCCATTCTGACTGCCATGTGGTGGTATCTCACTGAGGTTTTGATTTGCATTTCCCTGATGCCAAGCAATGTTGAGCACTTTTTCATGTGTCTGTTGGCCATTTGGATGTCTTCTTTGGAAAAGTGTCTGTTCGTGTCTTCTGCCCAATTCTTGATCGGATTGTTTGTTTTCTGGGTGTTGCGTTTGATAAGTTCTTTATAGATTCTGGATACTAGCCCTTTATCTGATATGTCATTTGCAAATACCTTCTCCCATTCTGTCGGTTGTCTTTTGGTTTTGTTGACTGTTTCCTTTGCTGTGCAAAAGCTTTTTATCTTGATGAAGTCCCAATAGTTCATTTTTACCCTTGCTTCCCTTGCCTTTGGCGATGTGTCTAGGAAGAAGTTGCTGCGGCTGAGGTCAAAGAGGTTGCTGCCTGTGTTCTTCTCAAGGATTTTGATGGATTCCTGTCTCACATTTAAGTCTTTCATCCATTTTGAGTCTATTTTTGTATGTAGTGTAAGGAAATGGTCCAGTTTCATTCTTCTGCATGTGGCTGTCCAATACTCCCAACACCATTTGTTGAAGAGACTGTCTTTTTCCCACTGGACATTTTTTCCTGCTTTGCTGAAGATCAGTTGACCACAGAGTTAAGGGTCCATTTCTGGGCTCTCTATTCTGTTCCACTGATCTCTGTGTCTGTTTTTATGCCAGCACCATACTGTCTTGATTACAGCCTTGTAATAGAGCTTGAAGTCCAGAACTGTGATGCCACCGGCTTTGCTTTTCTTTTTCAACATTCCTCTCGCTATTTGGGGTCTTTTCTGGTTCCATACAAATTTTAGGATTATTTGTTCCATTTCTGTGAAAAAAGTTGATGGTATTTTGATAGGGATTGCATTAAATGTGTAGATTGCTCTAGGTAGCATAGACATTTTCACAATATTTGTTCTTCCAATCCAAGAGCATGGAATGTAAACATTTCTTTGTGTCTTCCTCAATTTCTTTCATGAGTGTTCTATAGTTTTCTGAGTACAGATTCTTTGCCTCTTTGGTTAGATTTATTCCTAGGGATCTTATGGATTTGGGTGCAACTGTAAATGGGATCGACTCCTTAATGTCTCTGTCTTCTGTCTTATTGTTGGTGTATAGAAATGCAACTGATTTCTGGGCATTGATTTTATATCCTGCCACTTTAGTGATTCCTGTATGAGTTCTAGCAGTTTTGGGGTGGAGTCTTTGGGGTTTCCACATAAAGCATCATATCATCGGCAAAAAGTGATAGTTTCACTTCTTCTTTGCTGATTCAGATGCCTTTTATTTCTTTTTGTTGTCTGATTGCTGAGGCTAGGACTTCTAGTACTATGTTAAACAGCAGTGGTGATAGTGGACATCCTTGCCATGTTCCTGACCTTAGGGGGAAAGCTCTCAGTTTTTCCCCCTTGAGAATGATATTCGCTGTGGGTTTTTCATAGATGGCTTTTATGATATTGAGATATGTACCATCTATCCCTACACTGTGGAGAGTTTTAATCAAGAAAGGATGCTGCACTTTGTCAAATGCTTTTTCTGCGTCTATTGAGAGGATCATATGGTTCTTGTTCTTTCTTTTATTAATGTATTGTATCACATTGATTGATTTGCAGATGTTGAACCAACCTTGCAGACCAGGAATAAATCCCACTTGGTCATGGTGAATAATCCTTTTAATGTACTGTTGGATCCTATTGGCTAGTATTTTGGTGAGAATTTTTGCATCCATGTTCATCAGGGGTATTGGTCTGTAGTTCTCCTTTTTGATAGGTTCTTTGTCTGGTTTGGGGATCAAGGTAATGCTGGCCTCATAAAATGAGTTTGAAAGTTTTTCTTCCACTTCTATTTTTTGGAAGAGTTTCAGAAGAATAGGTATTAATTCTTCTTTAAATGTTTGGTAGAATTCCGCTGGGAAGCCATCTGGCCCTGGGCTCTTGTTTGTTGGGAGATTTTTGATTACTGCTTCAATTTCCTTAGTGGTTATGGCTCTGTTCAGGTTTTCTATTTCTTCCTGGGTCAGTTTTGGTAGTTTATACATCTCTAGGAATGCATCCATTTCTTCCAGATTGTCTGTTTTGCTGGCATATAGTTGCTCATAATATGTTCTTATAATTGTTTGTATTTCTTTGGTGTTGGTTCTGATCTCTCCTCTTTCATTCATGATTTTATTTATTCAGGTCCTTTCTCTTTTCTTTTTGATAAGTCTGGCCAGGGGTTTATCAATCTTGTTAATTCTTTCAAAGAACCAGCTCCTAGTTTCATTGATATGTTCTATTGTTCTTTTGGTTTCTATTTCATTGATTTCTGCTCTGATCTTTATTATTTCTCTTCTCCTGCTGGGTTTAGGCTTTATTTGCTGTTCTTTCTCCAGCTCCTTTAGGTGTAGGGTTAGGTTGGGTACTTGAGACCTTTCTTGTTTCTTGAGAAAGGCTTCTATTGCTATATACTTTCCTTTTAGCACCACCTTTGCTGCATCCCAAAGATTTTGAACAGTTGTGTTTTCATTTTCATTTGTTTCCATGAATTTTTTAAATTCTTCTTTAATTTCCTGGTTTACCCATTCATTCTTTAGTAGGATGCTCTTTAGCCTCCATGTATTTGAGTTCTTTCCAACTTTCCTCTTGTGATTGAGTTCTAGTTTCAAAGCATTGTGGTCCAAAAATATGCAGGGAATGATCCCAATCTTTTGGTACCAGTTGAGACCTGATTTGTGACCCAGGATGTGATCTATTCTGGAGAATGTTCCATGGGCACTAGAGAAGAATGTGTATTTTATTGCTTTGGGATGGAATGTTCTGAATATATCTGTAAAGTCCATCTGGTCCAGTGTATCATTTAAAGTCTTTATTTCCTTGTTGATCTTCTGCTTAGATGATCTGTCCATTTCAGTGAGGGGGGTGTTAAAATCCCCTAGCATTATTGTATTATTGTTGATGTGTTTCTTTGATTTTGTTATTAATTGGCTTATATAATTAGCTGCTCCCATGTTAGGGCATAGATATTTACAAATGTTAGATCTTCTTGTTGGATAGACACTTTAAGTATGATGTAGTGTCCTTCCTTATCTCTTATTATAGTCTTTGGTTTAAAATCTAATTTGTCTGATATAAGGATTGCCACCCCAGCTTTCTTTCGATGTCCATTAGCATGATAAATGGTTTTCCATCCCCACACTTTAAATCTGGAGGTGTCTTTGCATCTAAAATGAGTCTCTTGCAGACAGCATATCGATAGGTCTTGTTTTTTTATCCAATCTGATACCCTCTGTCTTTTGATTGGGGCATTTACACCATTTACATTCAGGGTAACTATTGAAAGATATGATTTTAGTGCCATTGTATTGCCTGTAAGGTGACTGTTACTGTATATTGTCTCTGTTCCTTTCTGGTCTATGTTGCTTTTAGGCTCTCTCTTTGCTTAGAGGACCCCTTTCAATATTTCTTGTAGGGCTTGTTTGGTGTTCACAGATTCTTTTAGTTTTTATTTGTCCCGGAAGCTTTTTATCTCTCCTTCTATTTTCAATGACAGCCTAGCTGGATATAGTATTCTTGGCTGCATATTTTTCTCATTTAGTGCTCTGAATATATTGTGCCAGTCCTTTCTGGCCTGCCAGGTCTCCGTGGATAGGTCTGCTGACAATCTAATGTTTCTAGACGTTGTAGGTTACAGACCTCTTGTCCCGAGCTGCTTTCAGGATATTCTCTTTGTCTCTGAGACTTGTGAGTTTTACTATTAGATGTCGGGGTGTTGACCTATTTTTATTGATTTTGAGGGGGGCAGTTCTCTCTGCCTCCTGTATTTTGATGCCTGTTTCCTTCCCCAAATTAGGGAAGTTCTATGCTATAATTTGCTCCAATAAACCTTCTGCCCCTCTGTCTCTTTCTTCTTCTTTTGGGATCCCAATTATTCTAATGTTGTTTCGCTTTATGGTATCACTTATCTCTCGAATTCTCCCCTCGTGATCCAGTAGTTGTTTATCTCTCTTTTTCTCAGCTTCTTTACTTTCCATCATTTGGTCTTCTATATCACTAATTCTCTCTTCTGCCTCATTTATCCTAGCAGTTAGAGCCTCCATTTTTTATTGCACCTCATTAATAGCCTTTTTGATTTCGACTTGGTTAGATTTTAGTTTTTTTATTCCTCCAGAAAGGGATTCTCTAGTATCTTCTATGCTTTTTTCAAGCCCAGCTAGTATCCTTATAATTGTCATTCTGAACTCTAGTTCCAACATCTTACTAATGTCTGTATTGATTAGGTCCCTAGCAGTCGGTACTGCCACTTGTTCTTTTTTTTGAGGTGAGTTTTTCCGTCTTGTCATTTTGTCCAGAGGAGAATAGATGAATGAGAAGAACAAAATGCTAAAAAAATGCTAAAACGGTAACAACAACCCCAGAAAAATATACACTATACAAATCAGAAGAGACCCAAAACCATGGGGAAAAGAAGGGGGAAAAAAAAGAACATGATCAGGCTGGTGAATAGAACAGCACCACACAATAGATTTTGAGTGTATTTTGGTCTGTTAGAAGAAATTGCCTCCCAAAATTTTAAAGAAAGAAAAACATATATATACAAAATAAGGGTAAATACGATGAAGGAATGGAATATGACTGTAAAGATCAAAATTAAAAAAGATTTTTAAAAAGGATTGATAAGAAGTTGTTGAAAAAAGAACGAAAAAATTAAAAAATAAAAGAACGTGATCAGGCAGGAGACTAGGACAACTTCAGACACTAGATTTAGGGTATAATTTGGTCTGTTAGAAGAAACTGTATCCCAAAATTTTAAAGAAAGAAAAACATATATATACAAAAAATGAAATTAAATACAATAAAGAGATAGAGTATGACTGTAAAAATGAAAAATTAGAGATTTTAAAAAAGGAATTGATAAGATGTTGGTTGAAAAAGGAAAGAAAATTTCAACTAAAAAATAGAAAAAAAATAAAGAAAATTTAAAAAATTAACTTTGAAAGACTAAAGCATCATGGGAAAAAAGCCATAAATTCTATGTGCTGTATTCCCCTAGTGCTGGGGTTTTGCCGTTGTCATTGATTGGTAAACTTGGTCTTGGCTGGATGTTCTTACTGATCTTCTGGGGCAGGGACCTGTTGCAGTGATTCTCAAATATCTTTGCCTGAGGCGGAATTGCCCCGCCTTTGCCAGGGGCCAGGCTAAATAATCTGCTCAGGTTTGCTCTCTGTAGCTTTTGTTCTCTGAAAGCTTTCCATACAGCTTTGGAGGATGAGAGTGAAAATGGTGGCCTCCCAATCTCTGGCCCCAGAGGAGCCAAGAACTCGGGGCCCCACTCCTCAGTGAGCCCTCAGAGAATAGCAGTCAATCACCCGTCTCCCCGTCTCCAGCCGACTCCGTGCTCACCCAGCCTGAGACTGAGCGTTTCTATCTCTGGCACACGACCCCATTTGGAGTCTCCAAACCCAGCAGGTTCCTACGGTGTACTCCCACGCTGCTCCTCCTGGGGGAGGAAGGGGAGTCTCCCCGGATCTGTCACTTGTTGGGTCCCTGCTTGTAGAAGAGTGGCCCAACTGTGCCGCGGATCATGGTTTATGGCAACCCCGAGCTGAGAGCCCACTTCTCCAGCCCGTCTTTGCAGCCAGCTTCCCCACTCCAATACCTGGGAGCTCTGCCACACTCAGGTACCCTGGTCTTTCTGTGACCCCGAGGGTCCTGAGACCACACTGTCCCAGCGAGGGTTCCACCCCCTGCTTAGCCACTGGAGCGACATCCCTCAGTGGAGCAGACTTCTAAAAGTTCCAATTTTGTGCTCCATTGCTCTATCACTTGTCAGTAGCCGGCTGACGAAGGCTCCCTCCCACTGCGGTCTATCTTCCCATATTATCACCTCAGATTCACTTCTCTGCACATCCTACCTTCCAGAAAGTGATTGCTTTTCTGTTCAGCGAGTTGCTGCTATTCTTTTCTTCCATCTCCTGTTGAGTTTGTAGGTGTTCTGAATGGTTTGATAACTATCTAGCTGAATTCCTGGGACCAGACAAAATTTAGGTCTCCTACTCCTCTGCCATCTTGCTTCTCAATCTCTTATAATCTTGTATATCCTTGAGGGTAGAACTTCTGTTTCATTCTCTACTATACTCTCAAGATTTTAAGAGGACCTGGACGCAGAAGAAACCAGGAAGAAGGAGAAATCACACAAACTCCCTACTCTCCCTGGAATGATCTGTTGGTGAAGCAGGGTCAATCAGATGGACTCTGTATGGCAAGCAATCTTACAGAGTCTGATTCTTATTGCCAAGGAGGCTTGTCTTCGTTGCCTGAAGACAAGCAGATCTCTGCATCAGCCCACCAAAATCTTAAAAGATTAAACAGAGGCCTTAACAGGATACACTCACATATACTGTCCAGATAGTCCCCCAAACACGCTGCTCTCTCAAGTCTGCATCCTTGAAAACGGCTCCCACTCTGGGAAGGGCAGGCCACAAAAATGTTAATTCAAATTTTTAAACACAGTAAAGCTTTGACAGTATGTGAAGAAGGTGCTGTTTTTAATAAGAAAAATCTGAAACAGAGAATAATTAAATGAGTTGCCCAGAGCCTAATCCAACTACTTTCGAAACTGAGAAAGTTGAATAAGGAATGAAGTAAAGTCAGCATAAGTAGTAAAAGAATTACAACCAGGGTTCAGCTTCCTTTCAATCCAAAGAACTAGAAATCTGAAGTCAGGTTGAATTCCTTACTTTATATTATAAATCTGACTGGAGTTGTAGATAAGATTCAAATTATCTACCAGCGATGCTCTTTTCTAAGAAAGGCTCAAAAAGGAGGCAATGTTATTCCTAAATATTATTCGCAATAATGGATAGTTGACAGTGTTGAGTATTTGACCCTGGGTTTTTAGAGCACAGGGCATTTCCAGGAATCAGTCTTTCAGCTGCCCAGTTGACTTGACAGCAGTCTTTGAGCATCTCATGAGCAAAATATTCTTTGATTCCATTCCTGACACCTACCTTAGGGTTTGGCAGATATCATTTAGTAAATGTTTCATTAAATGATTGAGTAGAAGAAGAGAGAAGTTATAGCAAAAAAAAAAAAAAAAATTGAGCACTCTATGGATTAAGCTAAGTAAGTGAAAACTGCATTAATAGAATAGTATCCATTTTAGAAGTGATGATAAAATCCAGAGGCATAAAAAAAGTAATGTGTCTAAGTCAAACTTATTATATACACTACATATGGAATTTTGAAATCAAGCTGGCTTTCATTTCCTGTTCTTTGCACTGAATGTCTATGTATCTTATTCTCTTTGTATTTTCCACTTTTTCACATTCTACATTTCACTGTGGATTATTTCTTCAACCTATCTTCTGGTTCACTAATTCTCTTTCCACAGTTGTATCTAACCTGATGTTAAAGTTAAAGACTAAGTTTTAAATAGTATTTCTTCAGTTTTAGAATTATCTAGTTCTTTTTCAAATCTGCTAGGTAATTTTTTCTAGCTTCCAGGTCCTTGCTGGATTTTCATCCTGGGCTTTATTTCTTCGAACATAGCAAGCTTAGTTGTTTATAGTCTGTATCTAATAATTCCAGTATCTCATTTCACTTATTTCTATTTTCTGTTACATCTGCTAGTATTCTTACTCATAGTGCCTTCCCTCCCCCTTTTTTTGCCTGCATTTGGACAATGTAATTGAAAAAAATTATTTCAAAAAAATAACCTGATACACTGGATAACAGCATGCTCCTCAACAGAGAATTTTCATTTACTTCTCTTACTTCTCTACCAATCCAAGACCATCACCATCTACACTTAAAATTCCCTGATCTAGCAGATGTTGGAAAGTTGTGTTGCAAGTTTTTAGGAGGGTTAAATAATCATCAGTTCACTCCTACCCTGAGGGCCCAGTATTTTGCAGTTCCAGCTCAGAATAAGGACAGACTACACTTGGCTATCTCCAGGTTTTTACTTGTATCCCCCAGTTTCATGAAGCATCTGAAAGCAGAAATCAGTTTCAAAGCTGGTAGGCTATAATCAATAAACATCCTTAGAAGAAAAGTAGTTTTGAGAAAATGGGGTTATTTCTATCAGTTCTCATCCTCTCCCAGATTCTTCTAAGAATTTATGTTTCATATTTTACCCAGCTTCTTTAGCTGTCTTTAGCAGAAAAGTTAGTCCGAATTACCTAGACTGACATCATATAAACAGAATCTTGTTCTAAATCATTAAATCTATGTAAACCAAGAATAAAAGGAAATGTCCTTAACTTGCTAAAAGGATCTACTAGAAACATATAGCAAACATCATACATAATAGGGAAAGAGGAGAAATACTGCCATCGGTATAAAATATGAGACAAGGATGACTACTGCCACTACTACTATTTAAAATTCAACTAGTGATGCTAGACAATGCAATAAGAAAAGTAAAAGAATTAAGAAATATAAACATTACAAAAGAAAGGACCACCTACCTAGAAATTCTTTTTTTTTTTTTTAAGATTTATTCATTTATGGGCACCTGGGTGGCTCAGTCAGCTAAGCATCTGCCTTTGGCTCAGGTCATCATCTCAGGGTCCTGCGATCAAGCCCCACATTGGGCTCCCTGCTCAGGGGGGGAGCATGCTTCTCCCTCTCCCTCTGCTGCTCCCCCTGCTTGTGTGCATGCTTTCTCTCTCTCTGCCAAATAAATAAATATTTTACTAAGAGAGAGTGGGGGGGGGGGGGGAAGGAGCACAGGGAGAAGGAGAGAAAGAATCTCAAGCATACTCCTTGCTGAGCATGGAACCCGACACGGAACTCAATTTCATGACCCTGAGTTCATGACCTGAGCCAAAATCAAGAGCTGAAACCAACTGAGCCACCCACACGCCCCTACCCAGAAATTCTATTGAATTCTATTAAAATAAATAATACTGTTTAGATGGCCAAATACTGGGAAAATACACAAAATCAATTTCCTAGACAAGAGCAATTACTAATTAAAATATACATATAAGCAAAAAGATTCCATTAGTGTAGAAATAATAAAAGTTCAGGTGTAACTCAAGTAATATGTTGCTTTAATCTTTATGTTCCAATAAACATAAAAAACTTGTACATTTAAATATAGGTTTCTGTGTTATGGGTCATTTATAAAAAGGTAAGACTTTGGGATATAAAACCTGACTGAAGTAAATTGGTGCTTTTTCTTTTTTTTTTTTTTTACTTGCTTATTATCTAACTCCCTTGCTAGATTATGCAAGAGGGTATAGACTGTGCCTGTTTTGCTCATCATTATATATTCTTCATATAGTGACTGGTACATAGGTGGTAAGATAGACATATTTGTTGTATAATTATAAGTGAATAAACTCATTCAATTTTTGAATTTTATTTTTTTAAGATTTTATTTATTTATTTGAGAGAGAGAGAATGAGAGAGAGCACATGAGAGGGGGGAGGGTCAGAGGGCAAAGCAGACTCCCCGCCAAGCAGGGAGCCCGATGCGGGACTCGATCCAGGGACTCCAAGATCATGACCTGAGCTGAAGGCAGTCGCCCAACCAACTGAGCCACCCAGGCACCCTAAACTCATTCAATTTTTGATAAACTTTTTAATGCTTTTAATTTTGCATAAAGTTTACATTAACTAAAGTTCACCTTTTATATAGGTAATCAATTTAAGAGGATACTAAAATCACAAATTCAAAATCAGAATAAATAAGTCATAGCTTTGGCTTTCAAGTATTTAAAAGCAATTTGAAAGAATTATATGGAAACATCTACTCATAGCAACAATGACATCTCACAAAAAGAGGGAGGAGCAGAAATCAACCAGGTTATGAATGCAAAATAATACCACTTGAGGAGGACAAAGAGAATAAGAATCCCAACTCTTGATAATTAAAAAGTTATTCACTTTTGCAATCATACAGCTATCTCCAGAATCTCATTATAGCAGATGCTTTTGCAAGTTTCTCTGTTCCCAGTAAACCTGGATTTGGTCTCCTATGGGCTTTATAAGGATACTTTCATGTTCTAAGATGGTTCTAACAAAATACTTAATGCATCTACTCAGTATATACTTTTCAAATAAATCTTTCAAAAATTTTACAGCACAACACAGGAAAAGAAACAAGCCCATTTAACTGGCTGTCAGTCTCCCTTTCCTCACTTAACTTAATGAGAAATAAATAAATATCAAGTAAAAAGCACCTGAATCCACTAAAAATATGAGTGTTTTAAATGCTGTGACTCAAAGTAGTCAAAAATACTAGCTTCAATTTTTCCCTTTATAATATTACAAAACTTCGATTTCAGCTGACAACTTCTATAGTAGGTTTCAGCCCAAAGCAATTTAGAAATAGACAGGTCAGAAACTCCTTAAAAATAAATTAGGGTTTATAATGGAAATTCTGACAGATGCTTTCTTTACAATAATGCCTAGTGAGTATACTGTATTTTAGAAATGACTACATCACAATATGTATGCAAGTGTTATACATTAAAATGCAACAATGTCTAGCTTATAATTACATCAAGACCATGAATAGTTCGGTATAATAAGCTGTAAAGAAAGTGTGATGTGACAAGAAAATACACTGAGTTAAAATATAATGCAAGTAAGGATTTATTAGAACGTGCCTTTTAGAAGATTTAAAGAAGAAGAAATATCAACATAAATACTAGGGAGAGAAGTAAAAAAGTAACTCAGTAAGGCCTAAAAATAACTGACTTCCAATATGAATGGTGTATACCATAATTACTTATGAAACCATATCCATCATGAGATGATCATACTCTTAGACTAAGACCAAAACATAAAATCTTAAATATATATATAACTTAAAAAAAATTAGTATTCCTGCTTCTAGAATCTTTGATGAGCTGCTCAGCTTTCTGCTGCTGCTACCTTTCCTAATCACACTTCATGCTGTCTTTGTCTTTGATTGTCACAAGCCACTGTTTCCATCAACCCCTACTTTTGAACTCTCCACACTTGTATTGCAACATATAATGGTTGTCAAAGCAATTTGCGGCTAAAAACACAGTATAAATAATTCTACTACCACCAAAGAAATATAGTGAGCCTTTCTTTACTGAGAAGTTGAAACTTAAAAATCATCTTCATGTTTCAAAGCAAAGTAGAAATGCAGAAGCATTACACAGACAACTTCTTCATTATAAAGCTACATACAGGCCTCAATATACATCTCATGATACTAGTGTATAGTTCATCTTAAAACAAATAATTTGCAATGAGCTTTCTTAAATGATAAACACCAAATAAAAATAAAATAAATAAAATAAAACAAATGATAAACACCATTTTCTCTAACTTCATTTAATGAAAATTTTGGATTTGTTCTTTTTTTAAAATTTGAAGATCTAATTGGCTTTTTTAAACAAACAGGCATCATTCCACCTAGCACATAGAAGGGATCTCCCTGGATTTGTCTTTTGCATGGGTATGTTCTAGTGGGTTATTCACTAATTCAGTAGTTCTCAACAAGGAACAATCTGCTCCCCCTGGGACATATGGCAATGTCTGGAGACATTTTTCATTGTCATGAGTGAGAGGAGGAGTGCTACTGGCATCTGATGAGTATTTAACAGCCAGATGTGCTGCTAAAAATCCTACAGTGTAAAGGACAAAACAATCATCTGACCCAAAATATCAACAGAGTCATTGTCACTGTCGAGAAATCTTCCACTAACTCCTTTGTTTGCTTACCAAATAGCAATTCCCTATAGTTTCCCTCATCTTTAACCCAAATAGTCAAGCCATCAACCGAAATTAGAACTGAACTTAAGGCAAAGAGGAGTGAAGCATGCAGATGAGTTCCACGAATAACTGACTCATTCCCTCATTCAACAAATACATCAGGCACAGTATCAGTCACTGAAGATACTACAGTGGCCAAGAAAGACAAGATCTCTACTTTCATGTAGCTTATGTTCTAGTGATACTCAGGTTGAAGAAATCTTCAAAGTAAAAAAAAAAAAGAAAGAAAGAAAAAGAAAAAAAAAAACTTCAGTGCCTGACACATTCTGGAAAACTGATGTAGCTATGGCCAATCTGATAAAGCATTAATTCTATTTTTGGAAATGCCTTTATTTTAATGAGCCAAAATAACCTTTACTATAGTTTCCACCCTCTGATCATAGTTCTGCTCTCCTGAGTCATGAAAAACAAATCCCTGTTTCATATGACAACTCTTTATAGATTTAAAGACAACTATCCTACATCTCTGAATTTTGTCTCCTAAAGGCTAAAATAATTCCACTAGTACCTCTAGCAGTCCCTCATAAGACATGAACCTTAAGATAGGAAGCAAATGAGTAAAAATACTAAGGTTTTATAAGAATTTAGGCTATTAATTAGTAATTGCTAACTTTTTTTGAAGAAAAATTTCCTGAACCCATAATACTGATTTTAATAAGAATGTAACATTTACTAACCCTATGTACAAAGCAATATAGCTGACACTGTAGATACATTATCACATTTAATTATCACAACAGTCCAATGAAGTAGATAACACTATCTTTACTTTGGATGAAGAAATGGGTTCAGAAAGATTAAAGAAATTTTTCCAAGATTATATTCTTGCCCTAAGTCCATGATCTTTTCGCTATCCTTAAAACTTGTGTTGGTACCTAAAAACTGTGTTGGTTTTCCCATTTTAATTCTATCACTGAGTTTTCATTATTTCCATGAATCAGTTTTACTGATTAGTGAAACTAAACCTCAGGTAGTTTATGCTTACACAAAGAAGAAACTTGTTTAAAAAAAAAAAAAGGCAATCTAATGAGTGCCTTTTAATAAGAATACACATATTCTTGTACATTTATCATGATGGGCCCTGAGTAATGTATAGAATTGTTGAATCACTGTATTGTACACCTGTAACTAATATAACAGGGTTTGTTAACTATCTTGGAATTAAAATAAAAACTTTAAAGAAAGAATATATTATTCGTGTCCTACCTACACAACTCTCCAAATGGACATAGGTAAGAAGAGAACTCTCAGAACTGACAGATAAATGGTGGCTATCTGTTCTTCATTCATTCTGGTATGAGTAAAAATTAATGAATGTAGTAGAATTAATAAATTCTATGTAATACATGCTTTCATAACTTGCTATCTATTAAGAAAACAGTCTCATTAAGAAAGACATTTGGGGTGCCTCACTGGCTCAATTGATAGAGCATGAGACTCTTGACTCTTGTGAGTTTGAGACCATGCTGTGTGTAGAGCCTACTAAAAAATAAATAAATAAAAATTTTTTAAAAAAGAACTTAAAAAAAGACAACATTTAGTGGAAATTTATATACATATTAGCTATACTGGATTAATATACAATGCCAAAAATTCTTAAAACTCATTCATGGAATGTTTTCCATGTGGTCGATGTCAAAGATGTTACTGCCTATGTTCTCTAGGATTTTGATGGATTCCTGTCTCACATTGAGGTCTTCATCCATTTTGAGTTTATCTTTGTGTATGGTGTTTTTAAGTTCTTTTTTTAAAAAGTCTCATGCTCTATCAATTGAGCCAGCCAGGCGCCCCAAATGTTTTCTTTTTTTTTTTTTTTAAGATTTTATTTATTTATTTGACAGAGAGAGACACAGCGAGAGAGGGAACACAAGCAGGGGGAGCGGGAGAGGGAGAAGCAGGCTTCCCACGGAGCAGGGAGCCCGATGTGGGGCTCGATCCCAGGACCCTGGGATCATGACCTGAGCCGAAGGCAGACGCTTAATGACTGAGCCACCCAGGCGCCCCAAATGTTGTCTTTCTTAATGAGACTTTTTTTTAAAGATTTTATTTATTTATAGACTGTTTTCTTAATAGATAGCAAGCTAACATTCCATGCTCATGGATCGGAAGAATAAACATTGTTAAAATGTCTATGCTACCCAGATCAATCTATACTTTCAATGTTTTTTGGGTGTTGAGTTTGAAATGCCAACCCAATCAAAATTCCAAAGACATTTTTCAAAGTGCTGGAACAAACAATCCTAAAATTTGTATGGAATCAGAAAGACCCCGAATCACCAAGGAGATGTTGAAAAAGAAAAACAAAGCTGGGGACATCACGTTGCCCGATTTCAAGCTATATTACAAAGCTGTGATCACCAAGACAGCATGGTACTGGCACAAAAACAGACATATAGACCAATGGAACAGAATAGAGAGCCCAGATATGGACCCTCAACTCTATGGTCAAATAATCTTTGACAAAGCAGGAAAAAATATGCAATGGAAAAAAGACAGTGTCTTCAATAAATGGTGCTGGGAAAATTGGACAGCCAAAAATGAAGGGGGGTTGGAAATCGGAGGGAGAAATGAACCATGAGAGACTATGGACTCTGAGAAACAAACAAGGTTTTAGAGGGGAGGGGGGTGAGGGGGATGGGTTAGCCTGGTGATGGGTATTAAGGAGGGCACATTCTGCATGGAGCACTGGGTGTTATACAAAAACAATGAATCATGGATCACCACAACAAAAACTAATGATGTATTGTATGGTGACTAACATAACATAAAAAAAAAAAAAACACAACTCATTCATGGAAGTCAGGCAGTACAATATAATAGCAGGGACTATATAAAACAGGCTAGATTTGTAGCACTGAACAGTCTCTTAAACTCTCTGGACCTCTGTGTTCTAACCTAAAACTGGAAGAAATAATAAAAGTTGTCTCACACGTTGTTGGAGTACTATAACTACTTCCATTCTTCTCATCCCTTTCTTCCCACTCCCCCTATTCTATTCTCTATACAAGCTGCAAAAGTGATCCCTTCAAAACAAAAACCAGATAATAGGACTCCACTACCCAAAAACCTCCAAGGGCTTTCATCATATTTGGAATAAAACTCAAAACCCTCACCATAGCCTGTAAGATTCTAGAAGATCTAGTCCCTGGCCTCCTTGCTCACTTTTACACTTGTTCCCTCCACTCTGAATGTTCTAATATCAAATACTTTGGATGGCTCACTCTCTGTCCTTCCATTACAGTCTGCTTTAAACATCACCTTCTTCGATAAGCTTTCCCTGATCATTATCTATTTTTTTCCATAGCACTGATCACTAACCAATATTATATTTTTACTTATGTGTTTATTCCTGTCTCTCCCACCAAAAAGAATGATCCATGTGGAATGATCCACAAGAGCAAGTTCTTTGTTTACCACTATATCTCCAGCACCAAGTGCCTAGCACATTGCAGGTGTTCAACAGTCAATGAATGAAGTGAAATAATTCAAGTAAAGAGCTTAGCACAATGCTGGGCAAAGAGAAAACATTCAAACAATGTTAGCTATTATTACTACCAATTACCAATTACCAGTATTTCTGTTATTTATCATACATTCATTAAACAAACCATCACTGAACACTAACTTTGTGCCAGGCACTGTACTGTGTAATTGTTAAAATATTGATGTTGGGCTTTGGAAAATATTTTTGAAAACTAGCTAGACAGCCAGCAGCATTAGATGACAACTGCAATTCATAAAGTAATTAAATGCCTCCAAAAGCTTCTGGAATTCTACTCCTTACAGAATTTATGGTTATTCCTTTAACCCGATGTGGTTAGATCCTATTAGCCCAGGCACGATACCAGTCTATAGCAGTCAGTCACAAACTGTTAACAGCAAGGCACTATAATTTCTTTCTTTGATATTTTTTTCAGGCTGTTCGTTTTTTTAAAACCAGAAACCAAGAGATATATTCTGGCCATGAACAATTACAAAATATATAAATCACCAAAGGTACCCAGAGGCAGTGAATGTATTAACAGTTCAAATGAGAGGCAGCTGAGGTGTTATAAAAAGTCCCTTCATGGCTATATGTGACCTTAGGCAAACTCCTTAGCTTCTCTCTATGCTTGCTTCCTTATCTGCAAAACAGGAAAAAAGAGTACCTCATCAAGATATTATGAAAATGAAATAAAATTAAGGAGGTGAGAATTCCAGGCACAAACTAAATGTCTATTCTCTCAGCTCATGGAATATAAACTCAAGCAATAGTGCAGAAGCTACTGAAAATGCTTTACACTTTTATGTAAGGTCCACAATATCTGGCATAGAGTAAATGTTGGCCTTATATTAAACTGTATGGGGGAAATATACCTAATTCCTCAATGTTTTGATGATAAAAGAATCAGAGAAACAGCAATCTGTCTAAGGTTTTGTGAGAAACCAACAACCATGCATTCTACAAAAGGGAATCAGCATTTCTCTAGACTTGAAAGACCCCTAAAATTGTCATAATTCACATGATTTCTGAAAACTCATGTCATTTTTTTTTTTTTACTCATTTGTTCATTCAGTCAACACATCTTGAAATTCAATTACATGCCATGTACTATTCCAGATGCTAGAGATGAAAAGAACAAGGCTTGGTCCCTTCCTACCCATAAAGGAATTCAAGGGCTTTTTAAAATAGTTGATCTTAGGGGCACCTGGGTGGTTCAGATGGTTAAGCGTCTGCCTTCAGCTCAGGTCATGATCTCAGGGTCCTGGGATCGAGTCCCACATCGGGCTCCTTGCTCAGCAGGGAGCCTGCCTCTCCCTCTGTCTGCTGCTCCCCCCCTGCTTGTACTCTCTCTCTCTCTCTCTGGCAAATAAATAAATAAATAAAATCTTTTAAAAAAAATAAAAATAAATAAAATAAAATAGTTAATCTTAAAGGTGTACAAGCTCTGAGGAGAAAATCAATTATTTTAGAAAAGGCTTTGTAGCAGTGCTGTCCAATAGAAGTTTCTTCAATGAGGAAAATGTTCTTTAACATGTGCTGCCCAAGTTGGTCCGAGGGTTGTGGGTTATTGTTAAGCTGTTTAACATGTGCTGCCCAATACAGTAGCCACTAACTACTAGCTATTGCACACTTAAAATGAGGCTAATATGACTGAGGAACTGAATTCTATTTTTAATTAATTTTAATTGCCACATGTGGCTAGTGGTTACTGTACTGGACAGCGTTACAGAATAGGTAATATTTGAGCTGAAGTTTTGAAAGAAGGGAGCAAGTAATTACCAGGAATGAGGGATAGTCCATAGGAAATAGAAAGAGCCCAAAGTACATGAAGGGCTGTGAGAACCTTAATGAGTTCATTGAAGGCTGCCTGTGATACGCAGAATGTAGAAAGGAGAAGAGAGAAATGAGGTTAAAGGGTTAGACAGGTCAAAATATGAATGCCCTTGAATATTAGGCTAATAAGTTAAACTTTATGCAGCAGACAGTGGGGAAAATATCAAAGTGTAAAATGGATTACTTCCCATTAAATTATTAATAATGTCTTTTCATGTACAGTTTATATCTGTACACATGCAACTACCAAGTGGGACTTCGGTATAACCTGTATTTTATTCTGTGTAGTCATGAAAAAAGAGATTTATTCTTCTCATACTCAATTTCAATTACTCAAGTTCATTTGATATAAAGCAGACACTATCTGCTGAAGAAGTGGCTCAGCAATACTAATCTCTCTTATATGTACATGGCAGTCCCTTCTTGCACTTAACAAAACCTGGCTTTCCAAGTTCTAAATTTAGATTTACAAGGAAATCCTGACCTGGCATAGATAAGCCTACTATAGAGGCATATGGCTATGGCAAATCCTCCTACATCCTGGATGTGAATAAAATACAAATTAGATAAGCAGTGCAATAACTTTCTCCATTAAATAGGAAATGAACAGAATACTTCAACTATAAATTTAATCACTTTACTTTGCCACAGGATAGGATGTATGTCTTGGGAAACTACATGTATATTAAAAAGAGAATCTCAAGCTAATATTTCTAGCCATATGACAAGCCTCTCTAACCTATGTTACAGAAGTTGAAGATAGAGCTGGAATTAAAAGCATTTTTCCATTTTAGATGTCTAGAAACCTTGTTTGATTTCCTTAATTAAAATTAGCTGCATATCTTATTTCTATGTTTTCTATTAAAACATACTGGTAGAAAGGCAGTCTTTTCTCTAGGACACTTGTAAATAAGCTCCAGGGCTAAGTAGTAGCAATGGGTTCTCTCAATAAATATAACAAAATTGACCAAGGTCAAACAGTGAGACAAGAGCAGATCTGGGACTAGGGCCAGATCTCCTGGTTTGAAATCTAGTGCTCTACTCTGACAAGATTACAGTTCTTAAATTAAAATATATTTTCTGTGGGAGTTGAAACAGGAAATACATTTTGGGATTCTAGTTAGTGACACTTGGGAAACATCATCTGGCTCTCAAATCCAGAAACTGCCTTAGATGTTTTGGCTAACTACCACATACTGCACAGTGGGCAAGAGTCACTGAAATAATCACTCCACAAACTAAGAGAATTCAGAAATCTGCAACAGTAATTAGCCACCAGTATCTTACTATGTTTCTGTGATCTGATGTCCATTTCCATGGAAACAGAAAAAGAAGTAAGAGGCAGCCAAGAGAAGAGATGTCAGAACTTGTCAGGTTCAGTGGCTAGAGCTGAAAGCTGCAAATGCCATTTTTTTTCCAAACAGCACCAGCTGACTTCTGGCACATAATCGATTCTCAAGTTAGGCAATGTCAGCTTGCTTGGAGAAGCATAAAGCTAAAGAACAGACTTGGGTTTCTATTTTGTTTTTGAGGGCTTGGATTAAGGGGGAAGGAGACACAAAAGCAAACTATTCAATATTTTAAATTCCTAGGAATGCAAGAGAATGGTTTCAAATTTCACAAAATGAACAAGTATTTCTTAGCTGTGATGGGGGAAAAAGTAGGACTACCACAGAGCATTATGTCGAACGAACAGCAACAGGGAGCAGAGGCAGAGGAATCAGCATGTACAAAGGCCCTGAGACAATACAGTGGGTAGCCCTTTCAAGGCACCACAGACACACAAGAGATCTTATTAAGGGGGAAGGAGTACTGCAGAAGGCTTTCGCAAAGGAGGGGACATCTAAGCTAAAACCTGAAGAACAAGATGGAGTTATAGAAAAGACTATTCCAGCACAAAAGAAGAGCATGAGGGGAGTCCTAGAGGCAAGAAAGTGCAAGATGAATCCAGGAATAGCAAATAATTTAGGACAGCTGGAGCAGAGAGTAGAGTGGGGGAGTAAGCTGTGATCAGATCAAGAAGGGCCTTATTTCCCAAATTAGATTTTGAACTTTTGTCCAGAAGACAACAAGTTGTCACTAAAGAGTCTAAATCAGGAAAGTAACATGATGAGATCTGCATTTAAGAAAGATTAGTCAGACTGTCTCAGATTATACAGGGATATAGATGTGGAGTCTGTTACAGCTTTCCTGGGGAGAGAGACAAGGGTGGACTACATTGGGGGAGGGACAGCAGCAGAGATGGGAGAACGGGACACAATGAATATGAACAGTAGGAGAAAAAGAAGGATGAGTCAAAGATGACACCCAGGATTTTGGCCTTAATAGCTACGTGGATGATAATGCCCATCAGTCTCTGTCACAAAGTAAGGAAGGAGGAGGGTCACATGTGTGCAGGACAATGAAGAGTTCTAATCTGGACTTCCAGACTTTGAGGTAGCTATAGACTGTCAAGCAGAGCTACCCAGTAGGCAGTTGCACTTGTGATGGGTGTATCTACAACTCAGGAGACATTTTGGGGATGAACATATGTATCCAGGCTTCAGGACTGAATGATATTGCCCAAGGAAAGCACAAGATCACAGAGATTCCAAGAGCTGAATTGTAAAGGCTTTACACTCTCTTCAAATGTTGGCTGCACCATCTACTAATTATACGACCTAAGATCACTTAGTCTCTAGGCCTATAAAATTGGGATTGCTATACCTGTGCTGAGGACGAATATTTTAAAAATGAACAGAGGAAGGGGCACCTGGGTGGCTCAGATGGTTAAGCGTCTGCCTTCGGCTCAGGTTATGATCCCGGGGTCCTGGGATCAAGCCCTGCATCGGGCTCCCTGCCCCACGGAAGGCCTGCTTCTCCCTCTCCCACTCCCCCTGCTTGTGTTCTATCGCTGTCTCTCTCTCTGTCAAATAAATAAATAAAATCTTTAAAAAAAAATGAATAGAGAAAGAGAAACTATAAAGTAGAATGAGAAAGAGAAGATAAAAAGTACACAGCATAGGAGAATGTAGTGTGATGGAAACTAATGGAGAAGAGTATTTGAAGATTAAGGTTAACTAATCAAATACTGTAGAGAGATCAATTAAAATAAGAACTGAAAAGTATATAAAGCATTAAAAAAAAAAAAAAACCTCTGACGACCCTGGCTAACACATGGTAAAGATAAATATAGACAGAAGTAGATGGAAGATAAGGAAATAAGAGACAGATTTAGAAAATTCTTTCAAGAAGCTTGGCTACAAAGAAGAAGGAAAATTAGACCAGTATCTAATGGAGTCAAAACAGAGTTGCTTATTCTTGGTTTTTTGGGGAAGAAACTTACCCATTTTAAGTTAAAAAGCTTTCAGCTGAAAGTAACAGAAAACATAACAAACAATGCTTAAACCACTGGGACATTTATTGCTTATTTAACAAAAAGTCTGAAAGGAGACACCTCTAGGGTTTTGTCAGAATCTCAGAGATGTCATCAGACCAAGCTCTGCCACAAAATGACTACCACTGCCAGGCATCATGTCCACACAACATATTTCCAACAAAAAGAAAGGGGAATTACAAACCTTGGACCTCTGTTAGGAAGCAAAACACCTTACCCAGAGCCCCATCCCCCACATCAGACTTTCCCTCATGTCTCATTGGTTAGAACTAGGTCACATGGTTGGCTCCTCTTAGCTGTAAGAGAAGCTGAGAAACTATGTGACTTTCCAGACTCTATTTTGAGGCAGTAAGGGAGATATAGTCAGTCAATACTGTCTGCCACATGCATGTTTAAATGCTGATGTGAAAGAGTTAATAAAGAGAAAGAAACCAAAGACACAAAAGGAAAAGGGCAAGAATGAGTTTAGCTAGAGATAAGTTTGTAAGAGGGCTGCACAGGACTTGAAAGAGTTTGAAACACATAAATTTAATTTTCTTTGTAAAGCAGAAAATCAGATCAACCAATAGAAGTCAAGGGGGAGGTATAGGGGAGGAAAGACGTCTTCAGAATAACAAAGCAGATTTTTCAATAGTCCCCATGAGGATAACGGGTTTCTAGGCAAGAGAGAGAAAAAAGAATAGAAGAAAAAACTTCCTAGGGATTATTGGACAACAGAGAATTCAATGTTAGAAATCATTAATTCAGAGTGCCATTTGTAAGGACTTCTCTAGTAGCACCCAGCAGCCTGAGAAGAAGAACAGAGAAAGGAGAATGCTAGACTGGAGTTGAGGTAGGTGATACAATGGAAAAACAAGGGTACAAAGGAGATGAAGTTATCAGCAAGGCAGCGAAATAATGGGTCTCTGTTAGAAAAGAAATGAAAGGTATGAAAAGACAGGCAGAGTGGGACAGCCAAGGAACCTGAGGTGCAGTGGCCATAATAAGAGGGAAGAAAGGATGAGCTGATATGGTAAGATAAGGACAATGAGGGTGTACCATGAGAACGGATGGCTGAAGTAGAACAAAGGTTGAGGGCACTCACACTAAGAAAGTGAAGAAATTGAAAGGCTAAGGATATTAACTGGAGTGTGTACATAGACTCTGAAGTCATCCAAGATGGTGGCTAGAACTGGAATGAAAAGGAAGTGTCACTGTCTTTAAGAAACGAAAAAAGGTGATCAAAGAAGAGAGGGAGAAGGTGATTATACTTTTAATAACCACAATTATCAAAAAGAATATAATTATGGAGGAGTGCTAGAACAGAAGCTGCCCTAGGAATATGCCAAACCTCACCCTAAACCCACGGGTAGAGAATGAGCTGCATCCACTTAAGAAGACTTTGTGAAAAGCAGTGTCTACAAAGAATAGCAGTTTTCAGTTGGGGCAAAGAGATAGAGGAGTTTTCAGTTAAGGTTATTAAGGAGAATTCATTTAATATAAACTGGAGCTCAAAAACAAATAACAATTTGGGAAGAAGAGGAAGGAAAATACAGGTTTAGGAGAAAGGAAGTCCTAAACAGTATAAAAAAGAGATTTTTTTTTTTTAATGACCAGAGAGGCTTATATTTGGGCAATTACCAAGAGTGAGTGACAGGAATACAGGGTGTAACAGAATTAGTAGGCCTCAAGATATCCAAAGCAATCCCAGCAATCTCTCTGGCTGGAAAACTCCACAGCCCAGACCAACTATACTTTCCAGGAATGGGAATTCTGAGTTAAAATATTTAGAAATTCTCAGTAACAGTGTTTCCAACATACTAGATTAATATCCAAATTTAGCCTCAGACATAGATTCATTCTAAAAACCAGTATTACTCACATTGTATCTGTATAGTAAAGAATTTAACCTTGCCCAAAAAGCCCCCCTCTCCCCCGCAAAAAAATGGCCTTTGACCAGCTTCTGGGAAGTAATCTAAGGTCTTTGTTCACCTGGGGCCTTGGGTTAGCCAGACAATAACAATATAATTTAGTGTGGGGGCTTTGGGTCATGCTTGGAGCAGCTAGAGACTAGAGACTGAGATCAGCCACATGAACAATCAATCATGACCACATGACAAGAGTCCCAATAAAGACATTTCTCCAAAGAAGACATCCAAATGGCCAACAGACACATGAAAAAAATGCTCAACATCACTCAGCATCAGGGAAATACAAATCAAAACCACAATGAGATACCACCTCACATCAGTCTGAATGACTAAAATTAACAAGTCAGGAAATAACAGATGTTGGCAAGGATACAGAAAAAGGGGAACCCTCCTACACTGTTAGTGGGAATGCAAGCTGTTGCAGCCACTCTGGAAAACAGTATGGAGGCTCCTCAAAAAGTTGAAAATAGATCTACCCTATGACCCAGCAATTGCACTACTGGGTATTTACCCCAAAGATACAAATGTAGAGCTCCAAAGGGGCATGTGCACCCCAATACTTATAGCAGCAATGTCCACAATAGCCAAACTATGGAAAGAGCCCAGATGTCCATCAACAGATGAATGGATAAAGATGTGGTATATATATACAATGGAATATTATGCAACCATCAAAAAAATGAAATCTTGCCATTTGCAACAATATAGATGGAACTAGGGGGTATTATGCTAAGTGAAATAAGTCAATCACAGAAAGACAATTATCATATATCTCACTGATATGTGGAATTTAAGAAACAAAAAAGAGGATCATAGGGGAAGACAGGAAAAAATAAAACAAGACGAAACCAGAAAGGGAGACAAAACCATAAGAGACTCTTAATCATAGGAAACAAACTGAGGGTTGCTGGAGGGGAACGGGGCAGTGGGATGGGATAACTGGGTGACGGACATTAAGGAGGCCATGTGATGTAATGAGCACTGGGTATTATATAAGACTGATGAATCACAGACCTGTATCTCTGAAACCAACAATACATTTTATGTTAATTAACTGAATTAAAAATTTTTTTTTAATTTTTTAATTAAAAAAAAGAATAAGAAAAAAAAAAAATTCTGAAAACCAAGACTCAGGTGAGCTTCCTTGCCTGGCAATACTCTATGCATGACATCACACATCAACACCAGGAAAGTAATGTGTCCTCACTCCACAGGAAGAAGACAATGGATGCTCTGCATTTGGTAATTACCCAGATGCTGCCCTGTGTGCTTCTTCCCTTGATTGATTTTAATCTGTTTCCTTTCCCTGCAATAACCATACACATGAGTATAGACCTTTCAGTGAGTTCTGTGAATCCTTCTAGCAAATTACTAAATCTAAGGGTGGTCTTGGGAACCCCTAAAATTGTAACTGGTGTCATAAGTGAGGTCAGTCTTGTGGGAACTATGCCCTCTAACTTCATATTTGGTCTAAATTCTCTGCAACATCTGTTCTGTCTAAATAAGTTTGTTTGCAAGGGGAAAAAATTATTTGAAAAGAATTTACTACCTGAGCTTTCAATAGCTGAAAATGTCTAACTGAAATTACTAGAACAGTAACTAGTCTACTGAACTACTACTGGCCAAGTGCTTCCATAAATTCCACTAAGCAATGAAGAAGTCTCAACAATTAAATACTAAGAAAAGTACTATTGTGTTTTAATTTGGATATAATAGACACTGGCTATGTCACTGACTGAGAAAGTCATTTCCTTTCACTGAATTATAGCTTTTTCTAGGTAACTGCCTACGAAATGCCATTGTACCTCAGTGAAGTATGATTAAGTCCAAATAATGGACACTTATAAAACAATTCAATTTTTTAATTAAAAAAAAACCATTTTATAACTACTACAGTTTATAAATAACTTATATTACTACAGTTACTGATAACATAACATAAAAATGTTTGTCAAACTTCTCACTGCCAAACACTACTAAAAAGACTTTATAACTCATCCCCATATAAAACTGCCCCAAAATAACATATTATCTAAATTAATAAAATGTAATGAGGTAGACTGAAAAAGTAGCATTTAAATAATGAGTATCAGAGCTAAAAGATTTCCAAGACATTCTCTCAGATATGTCTTACAATGTACAAAGTATAAAATAAAAAATCTGCAGACAATTGACAAAGGAATGCTCTTAATATATTAATATCAATTAGGATTCCAATAATATTAAAGATAATATTAAAGTGAAAACCTGAACCTTTTAAAACTTCAGTTGTATAGTTAAAAAATTCAGCTTACAGAATCAGAGAAATTACTTATGGGGCCCTGCCCAAGTTATTTAATCTCTTAATGCCTCAGTCTCTTCATTCGCAAAATAACAACAGTATCTACTGTACAGAATTGTGTGGATTAAATGAGATAATACAGATCAACAGTGCTTACACATAATGAACACCCAACAATAGATAGCTATTTTTAGTAGTACAGAATTATCTAAGGATACATTAATTCAACCTATTTAATCTCTTGTTTTCTACATTTAAATAACTAATACACCAGACTTAAGACTCTATCAAGATAAACTAATTAGTTCTAACATCTAACATATTTGTACTTAAAAATATATGTACAGGCTTAGCATATACACAAAAAAGAAAGTTTTGAAAATGTTTTAATTCACCACAAGTCATTTCTTTTTATCAACATAAAATTAACTAATATTACGTAAAACAAGTATTACATACAACCATATGAATGTAAATTAGTATAGCATTATTTTCAAACTATGAATGATCACATAGCATTGACAATTTAAAAAAAATTCAGTATATGAAGGTTCACAGGAAAGAAAAGAATCTATGGTGACAGGTTTCATGCCTTCCTTAACTACAATTTGTCTAAAATCTAACCATTGAAAGAATGAATAAAGTTAGAGGGTAGGTGGCTTTAATAAGTAAATAGGGAGATACTGATAGTCTTTGAAATGACTGACATCATGAGAGTTACATACTGGGAAGAATAATCTGGCAGTCTCTGAGTAAGTAATGAGAGGGAGAATTAAGCTAGTGATAGAGGAATGAAAGAGAATGAACAGGTTGCCAAAATTGCCACCAGCAGCTTAAAAACAGTCTTCAACAATGGAAAAAAAAAAAACAAAAACCTGATAAAAAACAACAAAAAAAACCCCAAAAAAACAACAACAACAACAACAAAAAACACCTGACCAAAATGAATGATATGGAATCACTCTGCAGTGATTGTGGGAAAGGCAAGAATACAATTCAATCAGCATTAAAGCAATCGCAACAAAAATAATTACTGCATCTCATCAAATAGAAAATACCACAGATTATAAAATACACCATTATTTTATATACCAACAAAGAGAAAAAGTTAATAATTAAACTGATATGATGCCAAGCTGCTGTTGTTTATATAACATACTCCAATTTCAGAGATATTAAAATTTGAAATATATTTATCTTAAAATCAATTAAATATAGTATCTGCCTAAATAATAAGGGGTCATAATCCTATGAAATCCTCAATAGTACCCATAACTCTCCCTCATAGCCTGCTGGGGATCTGTTCAAACTTTCTTGGATCTTCAACAGCTCTGGCAGGTTTCTAACATCTAACTCTAACCCATGACTCCCCATCTGTACCTGAGGAGATAGGGTAACCCTTGACCTACTGACAGGGACCACAGCTCTAAGAATCTCTCCTTAAGGGCCCAATAAGTAAACTTATGTGATCTTTATTAAGGCTCCCTAATCATGACTACAGAAAACAAGGCCCTCCCTTTAGAATTACCCTTATCCTAGACTCTTCTAATCAGTATAGGTTATTCTTTAAAATCTGTATCAATAAGACGAAAGAGTGAAAAACTTAGGAATTCTAAAGTGTTCAAGTGTAGAAATGGGATATGATAAGGGTTGGCAACTGGTCTTTTAATTTATTCATTTTCTAAGGCAAATTATTTTAGCCTTACCAGTTTTGGCTAATGAATTGTGTCTGCCATCCTTCTATTCCCCTTTGATCAATGTATTTCACTGACTTGGCACATTTTTCTATTAGTGCTTCCTTTTGCACTGATTTTGATTGCTGACTTGAATTAAATGAGACAGTCCATTTTATCAGTTCTCTACAAACAAGTCAGCATTCTTCGCACGTATGTCAGAGCTACAGTTAGAGCCCACACTTACATGAACTATCCCAGGACCTCTATTCCCTCTGGAAGATACCTCTCCCTAGCAGATAGATACCCAAAGAAAGAAATGGGAAGAGTTTCTCTGTGTAGCCACACATAAAAGAATACTCAAGCACCTTTGTTTTATCAATGAAACATTGGCCAAGTTTAAATCACAATGACGACTTCAATCTCCTAGTACCTGTCTATCCTCTCTCTTTCTTGTTACTTCCTTTCCTGCTCTCTTTTCAGATTCAAGCTTACAGTTAAACCAGATGCTCTGGTTTTCTAATTGTCCTTACTTCTTTATTTAGATGCCAGAACAATCATAAATGAAATCTGTTGTTATACCCCATTTGGGTATAACAACAGATTTCAGCATAACCGATAATTAAGTTGTGCCCCTCTCCCCATTCTATGTCCTGAAAGTAAGACTCCTGATTCTTTATGTTCACTGCTGAGAATGAAAATTAATATGAAGGGAAAAAGTCAGGGCAAGGTCCCACCTCTACTTCAGAAGCCCTTGAGCCAATGGCAGGGAAGTAAAACTGGTAATCCAAGCCCACAGCATCAATCATTCTTAGAGCATGGGTTAGCCTACAAATGAGCTGAGAACTTGTTTTTTACTCAGATGAAAAGATCCATCCAAAATAAACAAAAGCTTTGAACTGGGAGGAAAGGGAAAGATCAGAGATGAGAAACCCAATATCATATTAAAAAGTTCTGGGTAAGAAGGACATGTAACTAGATAGGTAAAGAAGCCTAACCTTGCCAAAGAAGAGGACTAGTGTGAAGAAATAGCTAATGATTTACCAAATGGGACAAGAGGAAGTGACATGCTAGTTCCTGCATCCAGGAAAGAGCAAGATGTAACAGAAAGGCCTACAACCTAAGGAAGAAATTCAAGGAATTCATGGCCAAGGAAAGGAAAGTACCTTCATCTTCCAAAGGTACCAGGACTAGGGCTGATCCAAGGAGGCTGATCACTTACGTAGAGCAGAAGATAGTTTGGTTCAGCTACATATAATCAGAAGGCTGCAGCAGGAGGCTTTCCCTAGGTATCAGGTTAGAAAAGAAGTGCCGAGAGTTGTGGCCCTCTCAGCCTTACAAATTGCTCCTATCCAAAACTACACAGAGTAAGAAAGGAGAATATCAATTGTTGACACTGAAGAATAACTCCCCTTTTTTTAACGCTTTCATTGCTTTGTTTTATTTCTATTGTTTTTTTTTGATAAAACTACCAACTTAAACCTTCAGGTCACTAAGTAGTTTTATCAGTTGAAAAGTGTCTTTACACCTGTGCTAACAGGAACCAGAACAGAAGAGTAAATTAGTAATGACACTGACCAGACCTACACTAACTCTTGAGAACCCTGGCATAAATGACCGGGGTAGGAGACTGGGGACAACTGGTGCCAGTCTGAAAAACTAGCTTTCCCTCTTAGATATGTACAATAGCAACATGTGAAAAAAGAACATTACAATATCGAAAGCTACATACGTAAGTACTCAGTCATCACAGTGAGTTGGAGGTACTCATATAGGTCATCTCTGACTACTGGAAAAAGAAGAGCATTTTAGTAAGAGGAAATAATCAGCAATTAATATTCATAAGCTGTGTCTGTCTAATTCCTCAGAACTTGTTCTCTTTCAATGCTGACCACATGTTTCCTTCTATGCCATGTGAACCTAAATGAATCCATGAAATCTGGTATCCTGTAACAATACCACCACTTGAATGGTCAACACTACGTAATACTTAGCCTTGATCTTGAGGTTCCAACTTTGATTGCCTGAAATAAAACATCGTTAAACAGTATCTGAGAATCATCAAAATTTCTAACATACCTAAATATCTTGCTTATGACTACAAGTCAACAGTAGGTCTGTAACTAAAAGCTTTATTTTTACAATTTTGAAATATGTCTTTTTTTTTTTTTATGTTATGTTAGTCACCATACATTACATCATTAGTTTTTGATGTAGTGTTCCATGATTCATTGTTTGCATATAACACCCAGTGCTCCATTCAATACGTGCCCTCCTTAATACCCATCACCGGGCTAGCCCATCCCCCCCACCCCCCTCCTTGAACTACATCCATATGTCCTCAGCATCTAACCAATGCCCCATAGTAAGTAATTGCTAAATGTCTGCTGTTGCAGATGACAAAAAGCCCAATGACATTTTAAAAGTACAGCAATAATTATTTGATGCCAGCTCAATAAATTGTTAAATGAATGAATGAATGCATGGTGATCAAACTAGATTAATCAAACTGAGCTATTTACTAGATAATACTGCCTCAGAAAAATATTTCAAAGAATTGGGCTTTAGTTATATCTCTATTTCCTTCTTCACTAATCTATAGTTTTAAAGGGGAAAGGAGAGGGGCTTAACATACTTGACCCTTTAGCCTCAGATGAAGGTTCCAAAGAAATCTAAAAGCAATAACTAACTTACACGTTTTGTGTTTGTTTAAAAGGGTTTTAAGAAAAAATTAATTAATTAGTGTTCTTTATTTCTTAATGCTTCATGGAGGCCTAGTAAAATATTTTTATTTATTAAATATTTTTAAATATGAGAACTGCTAAGTCTCTAATGATGCAAGAATCACAGAGAGGAATGGGTAAGAAGGTCAGATGCCCAAAACTGACAACGAAGACATTCTATAACTTCATCTATATAGTTAATGCATAGTCTATAAACCCCTTTTCATGCAAGGCAATAAATTTTTTTGGTATATTTAGATATGGTTAACTTAATTATCTTAAGAACATCATTTAACATTTTATCTCTTTGCCTAAGCATCTGGGAACCTCTGAAACTTAATATATTATACTATATAAATCTGGATGAGAAAGGTAATTTATATTAGTTATATTATGTCAAAGGATGAAAAATGGTAATTTCTTTAGAAATTGTTTAAACTATGAATGACTAAAAGAAGGTCGCTGGAAGTAATTTTCTCATGCTTCCATTTATCTTAAGAATCAGAAGACCTCTGGATTTAGTAGTACTGCCAAATAAGGATTTAGAAAGGATTCGGTTAAGTACAGATGCCTTACAACTACTAATATTTAAGCATTGAACTATTCAACAGCTTACTTTAAAGTCAACTATAATGATAATAGGTACAATAACGTTTTTGTATTGAATACTGTTTGAAATCAAGGGGGTTACGGATTAGAAAACAAGATTGTGTTATATTGACTTTATATTGAAATGGTACTGGTAATAAAATTTCATATATATTTTTTCTACAACACATCAGCCAATACTTAATAAATCTCTGTTACCTCAAACATCAAATACAGAAAAAAAATTGGTTGTTGATTACGTAGTTAGAACACTGGGAAAAACAGACCTATTATAGCTTTTTGTATAATCACTTGCCATTTGAAAAATGATGTATCAAACTCCTTTGGCTCTTCCCATGAGAGGTGCTTAGGGAGCTCAAATTTTTTTTTTCACTTTATACAGGATTAAGCAGAGCTTAGCCCACACTCAAAAGCAAAATTCTTTAGGAAACCAAAGGCTGAGAACATTCCTTATTCAGAAGTGAAATTCCATTGTCAGGGAAATCACTAATACCAACTACCAAGGGAAAATGTCTCATTCCTACTGCAGGATCAGCTAAAGTAAAACTGCTTCTTTAGTTGCTAGGAAACAACCAACTCATTATATGCCATTATCAGAACCCTAGAGAAGAAAACTGGCATCTGCATCACATTTGGGGACACTGGAGATTGAAGTAAAAGCACTGAAACTGCTGCCAAAATCCCTGGTCTCCAGGGTTTACACTGTGACCACGGCAGGAGCTGACACCAGACTAGCCTTTGAAGTTTTTCTTTCCGTAGCTCTTTCTAATATCTAAAATTATTTTTTCCCAATATCTCACATTTTCAAACTCAAAAATTCTAAAACAAGACCCTCATTTGAGTTAAACTATGATATCTATGTTGAGCACAATTTAGGAGAAAAAATACTACTCAATAATCTTAACAAGTAACAAAAGAATTTAAAACATTAGTTATTCATTGAATGAAATGTACTAGGTGTCTCTGTCTTTAATTATTTAAAGTCAAAATGAAAAATAAAAGGAAATTGTTTCAAAACTCAAGAGAAGAAAAAGGAAGACATACTGATAAATCCAGTACTCAAAATGACAATTTTAACATTTATCTGCCTAATTATCTTAATTGATCATAAAATTTAACTTGTTTTTTATAAACTGACATGCTTTTTCACAATGCAACACAAAAATACATTCATGAACATATACCATATTTATTCATCAATCTCTTCCCTTCCTTTTAGCAAATGAGGTTGAAAGGAGGTGGGGTGAAATTATGCAGATAAATTACTAGACATTGGCAAGCTGAAACCATGAGACTCCATACACTACTGATTCTGTATGCAGAAAAATAAGTTATCCTCCAGAAGAAGCTCCAGATGTTGGTAAAAGAAGTTGGCAAAAAATCTTCCTTCACCAAATTACAAAGAATGATTCCAGTAGGGTTCCCCCATCCTAATATAATTCTTTGCCCCATCTCCCATTCTAATGTGCACCTCTTTCAACTACTCACACCTGCCACTCTCCACTAACTAATGTTCCCTTGAGATTACTTCATACTTTGACACTCAAACAACTAAGCTCCACTCCACCACCATGTCTACCTTCTCCCAACCTGACTCTTATACACCTTCCTGTGTGTCTTATGAAACATCACTTCCACTTAGGGTTGCCAGATTTAGCAAATAAAAGTAGAGGACCCTCACTCAGTTAAGTCTGAATATCAGATACACAACAAATAACTTTTTAGTGTATGTCCCAACCAATATTTGTGACATACCCATACTAAAAAACTATTCATTGCATATCTAATATTCAAATTAACTGCTGGCAACCCTATTACTGCCCCACATGAGATACCTTGATACTTGACATTTTTCTCACTTGAACAGAAACCTGACTTTCCTCAATAATACCTCATTCCCCAATACCAACTGAATAAAAGAAAGAGAGAAAGAGAGAGAGAGAGAGAAAGTAAAGAAAGAAAAGAAAAGGCCTAACTTTTCTAATGTTCCTTCTATGAATAAAATCAATTTCTCTGTCACTTTTTATACCTGTTCTTTCCACAGCTACTGAAGCACTTCTTCCCATCACAGGTGATTTTCTATTATTTAATCCCTCCAATTTTACCCAGACTCCTGATTCCTCCTCACTACCTGTCTGCCTGGAAATCAGGCCTTGACTTCAATGTTTCACTCATGAATGCCCAAAATAACTTTCCCCTTTGGACTTTCCGCCATGCAAATCCTGAATCCAACAACAAATTTGCCCATGTCAGTTTTCAGGTTTCAGAGAGTTGCTAAAGACAGTCACAAAAACTTAGCAAAACTAAAAAATCATGATATTTAGCATCCAGTGGGCCTTTATCACGACATAGGGATCCTATCATTAATCTCTTCATCTCTCTCTTTTTTAATTCTAAAAGCAGTTAAAAAGGACTATGCCTTTGGACAGTTGTATGCCTAAGCCTGACCTTTTAGAACCACAAAAATTAGTAAGTAACCTGGGATCATCTATTGAAAATGCAAACTCTTTGTCCCTCCCCTGGATTTACTGAAGGAAAATCTTCAACTAAATTTTCAACTAGCTCCCCAGATAATTTTTATGAATATGAAATTTATGGATCAAATTTGCTCTATTGAATAAACTATCTTTTCCTTCCACTGAGAAGATCAAGGAAATATAACTCTTGTCTTTTTAGTACCAGGTATGATGGGGTTCCTTCATCTACTCTTCTTTCCATTCTACTCACCAAACATGGAACTAGACTTATTTTCCAAAAATAATTCATTTACATAAATTTTTTTTTCAAGATTTTATTTATTTATTAGACAGAGAGGAGACAGCGAGAGAGGGAACACAAGCAGCAGGCAGAGTCTGGAGAGGGAGAAGCAGGCCTCCAGCCAAGCGGGGAGCCTGATGCGGGGCTTGATCCCAGGACCCTGGGATCATGACCCGAGCCAAAGACAGACGCCTAACAACTGAGCCACCCAGGCACCCCATTTACATAAATTTTTAATCCCATTCCCTTTGACTCTTTCATAATAAGACTCTTCCAGTAATCCTCTCATGTTCTAGAATCTTCAGTCCCTCTTCACTGTATCCTATGCCTTGGAAAAGGTATGGCTGCCTCTTTTGGAAAGCAAATGAAAAGGGCTTTTAAATGAAAAGCAATGAAAAGGGACTCCTTAGGCCTTCATCCTATTTTCCTTTCCTTTTCCACACCTCCCAACTCCCTGCATGGCCAATTTTATCTAACAAGCAGAAGATACCTCTACCACCACTTTCTTGCTATATATACATTCCATTCTTAAACCCCTATGACTTTTTCATTCACTGTTCTACTAAAGGATTACTAGTAACCACCTAACATCTATTATCTCTTTGCCCATTTTTAAGCCTCATTCTCAATGACCTATCGTTCTTAAAACTTTGCAAACCTCTGGCTCCCAAACTTTTCTACACAACGGTATCAGGTGGAGAACTCCAAAAACGCTGATGCCTGGGTTACTTACCAAGAATTCATGATTTAACCAGTCTAAAGTGTGATCTGAAAATTGAAATGTTTAAGATTCCCACATGATTCAGGTAGGGGTAGGGGCGCCTGGGTAGCTCAGTCGGTTAAGTGTCTGCCTTCAGCTTGGGTCATGATCTCGGAGTCCTGGGATCGAGCCCCACATCGGGCTCTCTGCTCCGTGGGGAGTCTGCTTTTCCCTCTCCCTCTGTGCACTCTCTCTCTCTCTCAAATAAATAAATAAAATCTTAAAAAAAAAAAAAAGATTCCCAGATGATTCTAATATGTAGATATGTTGGAGAACCATTGCTCTAAACACTTAATTTTCATGACATTAGTATCCTTGTTTTCCTACTTCTTGAACTACTTCTTTTCCTCTTTACTACTTCCCTTTCCTCCCACAAAATCACCCACTCCAAACTAGGAATGTCCATCAAACAGAAGTCCTCAACCCATTACTTTTCTCTTGCTGTAATTAATATAGCTGAAGCTATGAAAGTAGAAGAGATATCTCAGGGAGGATGATGGTGATGGTGATAATAATGATGATACCTAATATCAACAAATCTAATACCACACTGACTATATGATGTATCATTATTTTATGTAGCACTAAAAGAGGAAAAAAACACCTAAGATGAGGAGGAATCTAATACAAGAATCCTATATACAGCTGGGGCCCCAAAGGACTACTGTCTTTTAAACTAAAGACAAATGAAATATAAATCTACAATTCAGAAATAAATTTCAAGGAAATATTCATCTCTCAATTTGGGCACTGGCATAAGGCAGAGATATACCTCCATAAGAAGATAAATCACAAATTGTTAAGCATGCAGCTTTCCAACCTGAATTCATACCACCAGACTGGTCCCAAAAACCTCTAACAGAGAAGTCAATTTAAAGTTGCCTCAGGTTGAAAGTGCCCCAGCTTATTGGAGAAACAAAAAACTACTGGGAAAGAATCGGACAAAGCCGGGAATAAAGCAATTCTAAGAAGCCATCTCTTATAAGATGCATCCTGATTAATATTAAACCATACAAAAACAACCTAATTTGTGTTATGATTGATAAAATACAATAGAAACAGGGCACACTTATAGTTACTTAATATGCTTTTTAAGCATATTACACATACTAACTCATTTAATCTTCACAACAATTTAAGTGCCATAAGCCCCATTATATACGTAAGGAAACTATAGCTCAGAGAGGTTTTGCCCAAGGAACATACAGCTAATTAGATGTGCCACTGAGGTTGGATTCAGGCAGATATGGCTCCAGAGTCCATGCCCTTAACTACTGAGCGATAGACATATTTCTGGAGAACATCAACATTTAAGTGGTATACAGAGAAAAAGCCCTCAAAAAGATAAAGAAAATTATGGAAGCTGCCAGAAAAAAAAGATACTAATCACAGGGAAAAATTATAAAAATAATGGCAGATTTCTCGTTGGAAACAATGAAAGGCAGAAGACAATGGAACAGCAGCTTTAAAGAATTGAAGAAAAAAATGCCAACACAATTCTATATTGCAGTGAAAGTACGAAAAGAAAATAAAGACATGTGCAATAAATGAAAGTTGAGAAAATTCTTCACCAGCAGACCCACACAATAAGAGACTAAACAAAGTTCTTCAGGATAAAGAAAAGTGACAAATGAAACTCGGATCTAAAAATGAAAAGCACAGATATAGCAAATTATGGGTAATTAAAATAGACTGTTTTCTTAGTTTCTTTAAAGAATGACTATTTAAATAAACCAGTAACACTGTACTGTGAGATTTATAATGTACATATATTTATTTTTTTAAAGACTTTATTTATTTATTTATTTATTTATTTGAGAGAGAGAGAGAGGGAGGAGGAGCAGGGGAGGGGCAAAGGGAGAAGCAGACTCCCTGCTGAGTGGGGAGCCTGATGCAGGGCTCGATCCCAGGACCCTGGGATCATGACCTGAGCCGAAGGTGCCACTAAACTGACTGAGCCACCCAGGTGCCCCTATAATGTACATATATTTAAAATACATCACAATAGGGATGCCTAGGTGGCTCAGGTGGTTAAGCGTCTGACTCTTGATTTGGGCTCAGGTCATGATCTCAGGGTCATGAGATAAAGCCCCACACCTAGTGTGGAGCCTGCTTGGGATTCTCTCTCTCCCTCTCCCTTTGCCCCTCCCTTCCCCGCTCTCTCTCTCTCTAAAAATAAAAAATAAGATAAAATAAATAAAATACTTTACAACAATACACAAAGGATGGGAGGTGGTGAAGAAAACTATACTGTTGTAAGATAATTAATTTTACATGAAGTACACCACGATCAAGTGGGATTTATTCCCATAATGCATGGATCAATATTCTCAAATCAATCAACGTGATATATCACATCAGCAACAGAAAGAATAAAAATCATATGATCATTTCAATAGATGCAGAAAAAGCATTTGACAAAATACAACATCCATTCATGATAAAAACCTTCAAAACAAAGTAGGTTTAGAAGGAACATACCTCAACATTACAAAGGCCATATATGAAAAACCCACAACTAACATCATACTCAATAGGGAAAAACTGAGAGCTTTTCCCAAGGTCAGGGACAAGATAAGAATGTCCACTCTCACCACTTTCACTCAACACAGTACTGGAAGTCCTAGCCACAGCAATCAGACAAGAGAAAAAAATAAAAGGCATCCAAATTGGTAAGGAAGAAGTAAGACTTTCATTATTTGCAGATGGCATGAAACTCTATACAGAAAACCCCAAAGAAAGACTCCACCAAAAAACTACCAGAACTGATAAATGAATTCAGTAAGGTCACAGGATACAAAATTGATGTACAGAAATCCATTGCATTTCTATACACTAATAATGAAGTAACAGAAATTTACAAAGCAATCCCATTTACATTTGCACAAAAAATAATAAAATACCTAGGAATAAATAAACCAATGAGGTTAAGAGACCTATCCTCTCAAAATACTGATGAAAGAAATGAAGACAACAAACAAAATGGAAAGATATTCTATGCTCGTGGATTGGAAGAATTAATATTATTAAAATGTCCATACTTCTCAAAGCAATCTACAGATTGATGTAACCCCTATTAAAATATCAACAGCATTTTTCACAGAACCAGAACAAATTATCCTAGAATTTGTAAGGAATCACAAAAACCCTTGAATAGCCAAAGCACTCTTGAAAAGGAAAAACAAAGCTGGAGGCATCACGATTTCAGATTTCCAGTTATACTTCAAAGCTGTGTAATCAGAACAGTATGGTAATGGCACAAAAAAAGACACATAGATCAAGAGAACAGAATAGAAAGCCCAGAAATAAACCCAAAGTTATATGGTGAATTAATCGTCAACAAAGGAAGTAAGAATATGCAATGAGAAAAAAGACAGTCTCTTCAACAAATGGTGCTGGGAAAACAGGACAGCTACATGCAAAAGAATGGAACTGGACCATTTTCTTACACCATACACAAAAATAAATTCAAAATAGATTAACGATCTAAACATGAGACCTGAAATTATAAAAATACAGGAAGAGAGCTCAGGCAGTAATTTCTCTGACATCAGCCATAGCAACTTTTTTCTAGATAGGTCCCCTAAAGCAATGGAAATAAAAGCAAAAACAAACTATTGGGACTACATCAAAATAGAAAGCTTCTACACAACAGTGGCTCCTGGGTGGCTCAGTTGGTTAAGCAACTGCCTGTGGCTCAGGTCATGATCTCAGGGTCCTAGGATTGAGCCCCACATCAGGCTCCCATTCAGTGGGGAGTCTGCTTTTCACTCTGTGCCTCCCCCTGCTCATACTCTCTCTGCACTGTCTGCTCTGTCTCTCTCTCAGATAAATAAATAAAATCTTTTTTAAAAAGCAGCTTCTGCATAACAAAGGAAACAATCAACAACACTAAAAGACAACATACTGAATGGGAAAAGATATTTGCAAATGACCTACCTGAAAAAGGATTAGTATCCAAAATATATAAAGAACTTATAAAATGCTCAACATCACTCGGCATCAGGGAAATCCAAATCAAAACCTCAGTTGAGATACCACCTCACACCAGTCAGAATGGCTAAAATTAACAACTCAGGAAATTACAGATGTTGGCAGGGATGCTGAGAAAGGGGAACCCTCCTACACTGTTGGTGGGAATGCAAGCTGGTGCAGCCACCCTGTAAAACAGTATAGAGGTTCCTCAAAAAGTTGAAAATAGACCTACCATACGATCCAGCAATTGCACTACTGGGTATTTACCCCAAAGATACAAATGTAGGGATCCAAAGGGGTATGTGCACCCCAATGTTTATAGCAGCAATGTCCACAATAGCCAAACTATGGAAAGAGCCAAGATGTCCATCAACAGATGAATGGATAAAGAAGATATGGTATATATATACAATGGAATATTATGCAGCCATCAAAAGGAATGAAATCTTGCCATTTGCAACGATGTGGATGGAACTGGAGGGTGTTATACTGAGCGAAATAAGTCAATCAGAGAAAGACATGTATCATATGACCTCACTGATATGAGGAATTCTTAATCTCAGGAAACAAACTGAGGATTGCTGGAGTGGTGGGGGGTGAGAGGGATGGGGCAGCTGGGTGACAGACACTGGGGAGGGTATGTGCTATGGTGAGCGCTGTGAATTGTGCAAGACTGGTGAATCACAGATCTGTACCTCTGAAACAAATAATACATTATATGTTAAAAAAAAAAAAAAGAAGAAGAAGATAGCAGGAGGGGAAGAATGAGGGGGGGAATTGGAGGGGGAGCTGAACCATGAGACGATGGACTCTGAAAAACAAACTGAGGGTTCTAGAGGGGAGGGGGGTGGGAGGATGGGTTAGCCTGGTGATGGGTATTAAAGAGGGTCCGTTCTGCATGGAGCACTGGGTGTTATACGCAAATAATGACTCATGGAACACTACATCAAAAACTAATGATGTAATGTATGGTGATTAACATAACATAATAAAATAAAAAAAATAAAACTGTTGTTTTTACTTTAAGCATTTACCTCAATCTGTAAATAAATACTATTGTGATTACTTGATATTTGTTTCTCCCATTGGTTTTAAGCACCACAGGAGTATGAATCACATAGAAAATGGTTGACTCAACAGAACACTTGCAACACTTAGCATGGTGGTATGCATAGAGTAAGCAATCACAGATGTATCTGTTGAATAAATGAATGAATGCATGAATGAGGACGTTTTGGAATGTAACTCTATGACTTCGTGTAATTTCTTCCTCTGATTATGTAGTTTTAGTTGACTCTAGTGATTAAAAGCCCAAGTTTCAGAGTCAAATGTGACCATGTATGGTGATTGATTGATTAAATAAATAAATAAATAAATAAATAAATAAATAAATAACTTATATTACTCAACACCAAAAAAACAAAAAACCCAATGAAAAAATGGGCAGAAGACATGAACAGACATTTCTCCAAAGAAGACATGCAGATGACCACAGACACATGAAACGATGCTCAACATCACTCATCATCAGGGAAATGCAAATCAGAACCACAATGAGCTATCATCTCACACTTGTAAGAATGGCTAAAATCAAGAACACAAGAAACAAGTGTTGGCAGGGGTGTGAAAATAAGAAACCCTCATGCAATATTGGTGAGAATGCAAACTGGTATAGCCACCATGGAAAACAGTATGGAGTTTCCTCAAAAACTTAAAAATAGAATTACCATATGATTTAGTAATTGTACTACTGGATATTTACCCACAGAATATGAAAACACTAATTCGAAAGGACATGCACTCCTATGTTTATTGCAGCATTACTTACAACAGCCAAATTATGGAAGCTGCCCAACTGTCCATCGATAGATGAATGGATAAAGATGTAGTGTGTATACACACATACACACATATACACACACACAATGGAATATTATTCAGTCACAGAAAAGAATGAAATCTTGCCATTTGCAACAACATGGATGGAGATGGAGAGTAAAATGCTAAGCAAAGTCAGTCAGAGAAAGACAAATACCGTATGATTTCACTCACATGTAGAATTTAACAACCAAAACAAATGAACAAAGGGAAACAAAAGAGAGACAAATAGGTGATGGGGATTAAGAGTACACTATCTTGATGAGCACTAAGTAAAGTACAGAATTATTGAATCACTGTATTTTACTCCAGAAACTAATGTAACATTGTATGTTAACTACACTGCAATTAAAATAAAAATAAACTAAACAAAATACCTTCAAAAATATTTTATATGAAGTAACACAATATAAACCTTTATTAAAAAGAATGTGAAAACTTAAGAAAGTTTATTATAATCCCTAAAGTAGCCACAGAATAATAATATGAAGAGGTATGGCTGAAAAATCAATAGAAGTGGGGCAGCTGGGTGGCTCAGTTGGTTAAGCATCCAACTCAGGTCATGATATTGGGGTTGTGGGATTGAGCCCCAAGTTGGGCTCCCCACTCAGGAGGGAGTCTGCTGGAGATTCTCTCTCTCCCTCTCCCTCTGCCCCTCCCCCCACTCCCTGCACACACATGCACACACATGCACTCTCTCTCTCTCTCTCTCTCTCTAAAATAGATAAATAGGGGCGCCTGGGTGACTCAGTCGGTTAAGCACCTGCCTTCAGCTCAGGTCATGATCCTGGAGTCCTGGGATCGAGTCCTGCATCGGGGTCCCTGCTCAGCGGGGAGTCTGCTTCTCCCTCTGACCCTCCCCCCCTCATGCTCTATCTCATTCTCTCTCTCAAATAAATAAATAAAATCTTTAAAAAAAATAAAATAAAATAAATAAATAAATATAATGAAACAGGGCACCTGGGTGGCTCAGTCGGTTAAGCGACTGCCTTCAGCTCAGGTCATGATCCTGGAGTCCCGGGATCGAGTCCCACATCGGGCTCCCTGCTCAGCGGAGAGTCTGCTTCTCCCTCTGACCCTCCCCCCTCTCATACTCTCTCGCTCTCTCATTCTCTCTATCAAATAAATAAAATCTTAAAAAAAATAAATAAAATAAAATAAATATAATGAAACATAAGGTTAAAAGTAAAAGAATAAAAAAGATATTCTATGGAAACAGTATGTGTAAGAAAATTAATGTCGCGATATTAGCATCAGATAAAGATGAGAGTTTATCAGAGATAAAGAGAAACACTTCACAACAATAAAGAGGTCAATTCACCAGGAAGATATAACAAGTCTAAATGTGTGTTTAGAGATTCAAAATACAGTAAAAACCAAATTAGAGAAAATCCACAATCATAGTTGGAGATTTTAACAATCCTCTCTCAGTAGGTCTGAGTAATTAGGTAAGAAGTCAATAAAGATATTAATCAGCTGAACAATACTGTTGACTTGACCTACATGGTATTTACAGAATATTAATCACAACAGCTGCAAAATACAATTTCTTTCTAAAAGCATATGGAACAATCACAAAGATGGACCACATGCTAGTCCATAAAGTCTTAAAAAATTTTAAAAGATTGACATTTTACAGAGTAAATTCTCTAACAAAAACAAAATTACACTAGAAATAAATATCAATGTTATTAAAAAGATCCCCAAATGTTAGGAAAATTAAATAACACACTACAAAAATAAAAAAAGGAAATTAGAAATTATTTATTTTAAACTGAATGACAATGAAAACACAACATATCAGAATTTACAGGATTCTAAGAAATGACTAAAGATAATTTACAATCATAACTATTTATACTAAAAAACAAGAAATGTTTAAAATGAGTTATCTAAGTTTCTAACTTAAGAAGGTAGAAAAAAGAAGAGCAAATTAAGCCTGAAATTTTAAAAAGGAAGAAAATAGTAACAGCAGAAGACAATGACATAGGAAATAAACATAAAACAGAGAACATTTAAAAGGCCAAAATTTTATTCTTGGGAAAAATTAATAAAATTGATAAACCATAGCAAGAAAAATCAACAGAGAAAAAAAACCAAATTACCAAAATTAGGAATAAAGAGGAAACACTCCCATCTCATATACATTGCATCTCATATTCTGTTTTAAAAGGTAGTAGGCTAAATAAATAATAAATAAATAATAAAAGGTTGTAGGCAGTATTACGAAGAACCTTATGTATATATTCTACAACTCAAGTAAATAATAAACTCCTATAAAACACAATGAAACTGAAACAAGATGAATTACAAGTCTGACTAGAATTAATCCTCAAAAACCTTCTCCTAACCAAGGAGAAAAAAACAAACACTCCAGCCCCAGATTTCTTGATAAATTCCACCAAATACAAACATTACACTTAATCTAATAATTTTACAGCAACACTTTCACAAAAGAGAAGAGGAGGGAAGTACTTCCAAACTCATTTTACAAGACCAAGATAGACCCCTACAATACCAGAAAAAGACATTACAGGAAAAACAAATTAGAAACTATTAATATTAATTAACATTGAACTATTAACATTAATATTCCTCACAAATACTGATCTAAAACAATAAAGTATTAGCAAATTTAATCTAGCAATATACTGAATTACAATATTACTTATTATAATTAAATATTATGACCAAAAAGAATCTATCCCAGGAATGCAAGGTTGGTCTAACACAGAAAATCAATGTAAATCACACCATCCATAAAATAAAAGAGAAAAACCATATCATCATTTCAATAAATGGGGAGGAAAAAGCATTTGAAAAAAACTCAGTGCCCATCCACAATAAAAACTCTTAGCAAACAAAGAAACAGAGAGGACAGAGGGCATCAGTGAAAACCTACTACTATCATTCTTAAGGATGAAATACTTATTGTTACCCTACCCTACAAATCCAGATGAAGACAAGGATGTCTGCTCTCATCTTTACTACTAGTTAGTGCAATAAGTAAACGAGAAAATGAAATGAAAGAAATAGATTGGAAAGGAAGCACTGAAGCTATTTTACTTACAGACAACATAATCATGTGCATATAAAGTGTATATTCTGTCCTAACAGTAAACAATTTGAAATTAAATACAAAATACAATTCCAAAATCATCTCAGAACATAAAATACTTAGAATAAATCTAACAAAAGTGCAAGACCAATACACTAAAAACTATATATTACTCCAAGAAATTAAAGAAAATCTAAATAAATATAGAAACATACCATGCTCATGGATTAGAAGCCTCAATTTTGTCAGGATCTTGATTCACAAAATACTGACCTAGATACATTCAATACCAGTCCCTATACACTCAATACCATCCTAATGAAAATACCAACATGCTTTTCTGTACAAATTGACAAGGTGAATCTAAAATTTATACAGAAATGGAAAAGAACCCAGTGTAACTAAAACAATCTTGGAAAAAAAACAAAGTTGGAAGACTCATACTTTCTGACTTTAAACTTTCTCCATGGCTACAATTATCAGGTAGTATGGTTTTACTGTAAGGCTTAAAAAAGATAGATGGAACACAATAGAGTATCCAGAGATAAACCCATACACATAAACTCAATTGACTTTCATTTAAGGTATCAAGTCAATTCAATGGGAAAAGGAAGTCTTTTAAACAAATGGTACTAGAACAACTAGATAAACCACTATGTGTTTTCCCACGACTCTGACATTAACAACCTGGTTACAGCATTAGATCCCACAGGTTAATTAAGGGCTCAGTCCCACTAGACTACTCCCACTTCAGATACCAATCACAAGTTCAGGTTGTTACCTGTGCATCTGGACTGACCAGCTATAAATCAGAGGTTTCCATGACCCCCTCCTTCAGGTTTGATTAATTTGCTAGAGTGGCTCACAGAACTCAGACAAACATTTACTTATGTTTACTAGTTTATCATAAAGGGTATTAGAAAGGATACAGATAAATAGCCAGATGAAGAGATACAAAGGGAAAGGTCCAAAAAGGCCCTTAGCATAGGAGCTTCTGTCCCTACGAAACTAGGTTTATACAATCCAGCAGGATGTGGATACACTCACCAACCCAGAAGCTCATCAAGAGTTTTCACAGAGCTTAATCTGCACCCCACCCTCCTTCCCCTTCCCCTTCCCAGAGGTCAGTGGGTGGGGCTGAAAGTCCTAACCCTCTAAACAACTGGTCTTTCTGGTGATCAGCCCCATCCTGAGACTATCCAGGGACCCTACCCTAAGTCACCTTACTAACATGAACTCAGGTGTGCTCAAAAAGGGGCTCCTCATGAGTTACAAAAGATACTCCTATCATCAGAAAATTCCAAGGGTCTTAGGAGCTTTGTAGCAGGACCCAAGGACAAAGAACAAATATATTTGCTATTATACCACAACTATGAAAAAATATAAACTCTTATCTCATTTCCCACACAAAATTTAAATCATGATGTGCAAGCCAAAGCTATATAAAGCTTTGAGAAAAAATATGTATCTTTATAACCTTGGGGTAGATAGGCAAAGATTTCTTAGGACACAAAAAGCATTAAGCATTAAAAAAAAATTTTTTTTGATAAATTGGGATTTCATGAAAATTTAAAACATCAGTTAATCAAAAGGCAAGCCATAGACTGGGAGAAATATTCCCAATACATATATCTGACAATGGACTCACAGCCAGAATATATTAAAACTCCTGCAACTCAATTACAAGAAGAAAACTGAGCCAATAAAAAAAATGAGTAAAAGACTTGAACAGACACTTTATCATAAAGGAAGATACAATGATATCTAATATGCACATGAAAAGGGGCTAAACATCATTAATCATCAGGGAAGCACGAACTAAAACAATAAGAAGATACCATTTTATACCCACTAGTGAAGAGACTGGCAACACCAAATACTGACAAGATGTAAAGCAACCGAAATCCTTAGGAAACTTGTACAAGTATTTATAGAAGCATTATTCATAATAGCCAAAAACTGGTGTCTACCCAAATGTCCATCAACAGAAGAACAAACAGTATTTGATTATATTCATGTGATGGAATACAATTCAGCAATAAAAAGGACTCAACTACTGATATAGGCAACAACAGGATGATGTTCAAAAGCATTAGGCTAAGAGAAAGAAACCAGATACAAAAGGCTATACAGTCTGTAGGGTTCCATTTATATGACGTATAAGAACAAAACAGAACTCATTTATGACACTAGAAATCAACTGTGATGGCCTAAGAGTGGGGGAGTGAAGAGAAGGAAGCCCAGGGAAATGTTGTAGGGGGATGGAAATGTTCTCTATCTTGATTGAGGTGTGATTATACAGGTATATACATTTATCAAAAATTACTGAACCATACATGTAAGATCTCTGCATCCCATAGTAAGTATAACTTTAACTCAATAAAATATCGTAAGAGGGTGCCTGGTGGCTCAGTTGTTAAGCGTCTGCCTTCGGCTCAGGTCATGATCCCAGCATCCTGGGATCGAGCCCCACATCGGGCTCCCTGCTTGTGGGGGAGCCTGCTACTCCCTCTCCTACTCCTCCTGCTTGTGCTCCCGCTCTCACTGTCTCTCTCTGTCAAATAAATAAATAAAATCTTAAATATATATATATATCATAAGAGAGAGGGGGAAAAGAACTTTAAACCAGACTTTCAGTTCAGATGGCAGACTGACCACAAGTATTTATCTTCTCCCCCCAAAAACAGCAACTAGGAAGAGACATGAAAGAAACTTCTGGAACACTAGTATTCTATAGGAAGAGACATGAAAGAAACTTCTGGAACACTAGCATTCTATTTATCATGTCCTGAAAAATTATATAGGTATTTTCACTTTGAGATTATCCACCTATCTGTACACTTATGATTTGTACACTGTACAGTCATATATATATATATAATTCAATTTTTTTCATCAGCCAATGAATCAGGTAGCCTCCACAACCCACTGCTGTACAGAGCATCTATCCAGCTACTAAATTTTCACAAAGGGTGTTAAACTTACCAAAAACTGGTCTGCTTTCTAAAGCAATAGCAGTTGACATGATCAGTACAGGTCACAGCGTAGTCCAAAAATATCAGCTTTTCAGCTCCAATTAAAATGCACAAATGATAATGGTAACTTTTCAAAAGACTGTAAGGTAAATATGTAGTCTAATGTCCTAACATCTTAGAGGTCTTAGAGGATACCTAGAGTATCCCAATAAGTTATGGAGCCATTTTCTCACCCCATCTTTCATCCTGATATTTTGTAGCATGTTTGCTAAAAATGTACTGTCAGCACTTATCAAAGTAAACTGACTTTTATATGATTTATGTGTCAGAGAGCCAAATCTCCAAATCTCCACTAGTTCCTCAGCCAGACTATCAAATTCCATAAATATTTTTTAAACTTAGCATCTGATGAATGCTGAGAAGAACATGAATAATGTCAGATGACTGAAGTGATGAGAGTGTAGCTGAATTCAGAAATCAAAAATGTGTAATGCCAGCAATTAACACAAGTATTCTATATTCTCTGACAGTATTCAGCAGTAGATAAAAGAGGCAGGGTTATGGAGGGATATTGACTGAGAATATGAAATGGGATCCTGGCCCCTCTTCTCTTCCCCAATTCCTCACAGAATGAAAAAACAATGTATTCTGGTTCCTTCAGACTTGATCTTTCACCTCTGGTCTCATAAAGTTTTCTTCATTTACAAAAGCATTTACTAAATCTAAATTTGAATTTCAGGTTCAATTTTTTGCAGCCTAATTAATTTGCATTGTCAGGTTTACTCTCACTTCTCCCATGGAACATTCCCTTTGCCCCTCTCCTGAGGGTATTTGCACACTGGGTCTCTTCTATTCCACATTCAGGGGTTCCTTTGCAGAGATGTTTTCATCACCTGTCACAATCTGAGGCTTAAATGGAACTTAATACTCAAAAAGGACACTTAAAGGCAGGATCCTGCATCCCTGAGAGGGGAGCAGCAACACTTAGCTAAATCTCTGTGTCTAATATCACTGACTTGGGTTTCTAAGTCTCTGATCACTGTGGAAAGCAGAAGTATTTCCATCTTCTCGTGGCCATCCATAAGGCTTAGGAGAAAATCTGAATCAGTTTCTGTTGACAATTACAACACTAACAGAGGAGGGGGAAAATGAGTACTTAAAATACTCTGATGACAAAATCAGAATTCTCCTTTTGGTGTTTCTAAATTTCTATTCTTAAATATAAATGGAATAAAGACTGTTTTAGAATTTCCTTTAAAAAAAAAAAAAAAAGGCTGGGTTAATCCACACAAATAAAGAATAAAGATCAAGGTCACAAAGGAATCAATAAAGAAGGGGTATTGTTGGGAGTATAACTGAAATAGCTAACTATGAGATCTGAGTATAAAAGGGGAGGAAATGCAGCTGAGAGGCTTGAATGCACTAGGAAAGCAGGTGGATTCTGGGACCAGAGATCAAAGAGCACATTTATTAGAACTCAAGCAGAAGGGGGCGCCTGGGTGGCTCAGTCGTTAGGCATCTGCCTTTGGCTCAGGTCATGATCCCAGGGTCCTGGAATCGAGGCCTGCATCAGGCTCCCTGCTCTGTGGGGGGCCTGCTTCTCCCTCTCCCACTCCCCCTGCTTGTTTCCCTCTCTCGCTGTGTCTCTCTCTGTCAAATAAATAAAATCTTTAAAAAAAAAAAAAAAAGAACTCAAGCAGAAGGAAGACAAGATGTGACAATGAAAAAAAGAAGAGTTTCAGAGTTCAAGACATATTTCATCTACCAACTCTTGCAAATAGAAATGAATATAGAAATATCTATGATTAGAATTATCAACCTGTGGCATGATGCCTGACCTAAAGTGAAATCTGAATACATAAGGGGTAATTGCTGTAAATGATGGAGAAAATCCAAATTATTTATGGTATTTACCTAGGACATAATTAACTGCAAATTCACAGCTCCTAGAAAAAAATTAAAATTATTTCTATAAATAACATACAGCTCATCTGATATTTTTAGATTATCCAATCAACTGTCCTCATCCTCAAGGATAAATTTAAGTTGATTGGACAGATATTACATACATAAATATAGAGCCAGATATACTCAAAATAAAATAAAATTTCATTTTGTTCTAGAGCAATTTTAAAATGAGCATGATTTATGTAATTTTTTTATATATCCAAGAACTTCTACACTGCCCTTACAATTCAATATTGGCCATAATGAGATTAACCATAAATTTAAAGAAGGCAGATTACTTATAAAATAGATTTCTTCATCTCACTACAGACTCAACAAAGCAAAAGAACAATATAAAATAAGACATTAGGATTTTTAGTACTCATAAGCAATGGGGAAGATTAAATCACAGACCAATGAAATTGGTCTTGGCACCACAGAACTCATTATATATTCAGTCTATCAGCTGGATTCTTTTACAAAACATCTCAAACCTGACTGCAAATTTTAACAACTCTCCAATCAGCAAATGCATTAACCACAGTGTGCCAATAATAAAATGATACTCAATGCAATTTTCTTACCTGCCTCAACAGTTTTTCAATAGCTGACATTACCATAAGGCCTCTCCAAACAACTGGTGCAGTCTCTTCAACCAGGAAGCCCATAGACATACTGCAACAATAAACCAAAAATATAACTAATTTACATACATTAATCAATATTATTCTGAAAAGTAGCATAAAGTAAAAAAGATATACTTACCAAGCAATACCGTAATTCAAAAGAGGCCTCATTAGGTTGCCTGAAATTTAAAAAACAAAAAAACAAAAAAAACTTTTAGAATATATAAACATACATATTTTCTTATCAAAAAGTATCAAATTAACCAAAAAAAAGTGTCAAATTAAAAATACAAATGGCTGGGGCCCCTGGGTGGCTCAGTTGTTAAGCATCTGCCTTCAGCTCAGGTCATGATCCCGGGGTCCTGGGATCGAGCCCCGCATCAGGCTCCCTGCTCCGCGGGAAGCCTGCTTCTCCCTCTCCCCACTCCCCCTGCCTGTATCCCCTCTCTCGCTGTGTCTCTCTCTGTCAAATAAATAAAATCTTTAAAAAAAAAAAAAAACACAAATGGCTACTCATACTGCTGCTCTTTACCTTTCAACTGATTTACCTCAATCTGCAACAGTTTAAACATTATACCAAGCATACAACCAATACTTCCCATAGGCGCACATCTATAAATAGTTGGAATACACTTTTATTAAGAAACAATCCAGGGGCGCCTGGGTGGCTCAGTTGGTTAAGCGACTGCCTTCAGCTCAGGTCATGATCCTGGAGTCCCTGGATCGAGTCCCGCATTGGGCTCCCTGCTTGGCGGGGAGCCTGCTTCTCCCTCTGACCCTCCCCCCTCTCATGTGCTCTCTCTCTCTCTCATTCTGTCTCAAATAAATAAATAAAATCTTTAAAAAAAAAAAAAAAGAAAAGAAACAATCCATCTAGGGGTATCTGGGTGGCTCAGTTGGTTAACCATCTGCCTTTGGCTGAGGTCATGATCCCAGGGTCCTGGGATTGTCAGGGAGTGTCAGACTCCCTGTTAAGCAGGAAGCCTGCTTCTCCCTCTCCCTCTGCTGCTCCCCGCCACTGCCCATGCTCCTCTTGCTATCTCCCTCTCTCTCAAATAAAATCTTAAAAAAAAAAAAAGCAACAATCCATCTATAATTTTCAAGTGTCTCTAAAAAATAGCCTCATTAGGTAAATTTATCCACCCATTTTATTGATATATAGACATATAAATTACATACTTAGGTTTATCTAGTATACATACACATGACAAGTACACATACAAATATGCACACATGCATCTAGTAAGTTCTCTGTATTTCTTTTTTCCTTACTTGAAAAATTTGTAAAGTATAAAAAACCCAAGAGTAGAAAAACTCTATTTTGTATCTCAACATAATAAAAGCAATATATGAAAAACCCACAGCAAACATCATACTCAATGGTAAGAGACTGAATGTTTTTCCTCTAAGATCAGGAACAAGACAAGGATGCCCACTTCTTTTACTCAGCATAATACCAAAAGAGCCAGAGCAATTAGACAAGAAAAATAAACAAACAGCATCAAAACTGGAAAGGAAGAAGTCAGTTTCTCTTTTCACAGATGATATGATCTTATATATAGACAACCCTTAAGATTCCACAAAAAACTATTAGAGCTAATAAATGAACTCAGCAAAGTAGCAGGATACAAAGTCAACACATAAAAATCCATTGCATCTCTATACACAAACAATAATCTGAGAAGAAAATTACGAAAACATTCCCACTTATAACAGCATCAAAAAGATTTAAATACTTAGGAATTAACATCACCAATGAGGTGAAGGACTTGTACAATGAAAACCTCAAAACATTGCTGAAAAAATCAAAGATGACATAAATAAAAGGAAACACATATCATGTTCATTGACTGGAAGACTTAATATATATTGTCAATACTGCCCAAAGCAATCTACTGATGCAATGCAACCTTATCAAAATTCCAGTGACATTTTTTGCAGAAATAAAAAATTCCATCCTAAAATTCATATGGAATCTGAAGGAATTCCAAATAGGCAAATCAATCTAGAAAAGAAGAACAAAGCTGGAGGATTCACACCTCCTGATTTCAAAATTTATTACAAAGCTACAGTAAGCAAATCAGTGAGATACTGGCATGAAGACAGATAAAAAGACCAATGGAATAGAATAGAGAGCCTAGAAATAAAACCATCACATATCCAGTCAAATGGTTTTTGATGGGAAGCCAAGATCATTCGATGGGGAAAGAACAGTCTTCTCAACAACTGGTGCTGAGAAAACTGGATATCCACATGCAAAAGAACGAATTTAGACCCTTACATATATAAAAATTAAGTCAAAATGGATCAAAGACCTAAATGTAAGAGCTAAAACTGTAAGATTCTTGGAAGAAAACATAGAGCAAAAGCCTCACGTCATTGGATTTAGCAATGATTTCTTGGGTATGACATCAAAAACAAAGGCAACAAAAGTAATAGACAAATTGGACTTAATGAGAAAAAAAATTTTTTTATTTAAAGATTTTTTTTTAATTTATGTATTTGTCAGAATGAGAGAGAGAGAGAAAGCACAAGCAGGGGGAGCGGCAAGCAGAGGAAAAAGCAGGCTACCTAGTGAGCAAGGAGCCCGATGCGGGACTCGATCCCAGGACTCTGGAATCATGATTCCTGGGATTATGACCCGAGCCAAAGGCAGACGCTTAACCAACTGAGCCACCAAGGCATCCCTGGACTAATGAAAATTTTTAAATGTTATGCATCAAAGACAATATCAATAAGTAAAAAAAGCAAGCCCCAAAATGAGAGAAAACATCTGTAAATCATATATCTTATAAGGAATTCATATCCAGAACATATTAAATCTTAAAACTCAACAACAAAAAAATAAACCTAATTCAAAAATCAGCAAAGGAAGTGAAGAGACATTTCTTCAAGGAAGATATACAAATGGCCAAAAAGCACATGGAAAAATGTTCAACATCACTGATCATTAGGGAAATGTATATCAAAATTACAGTTAAGAACCACCTCATACCTATCAGGATGGCTACCATCAAAAAAAAAAAAAAACCCACAAATAATAATAATACAGTATATGTTACCTAAATTGAGTTCAAATAAAATATTTTTTTAAAAATAGTCAAGTTTTACTATAAAATGGTTACTGAAAATCAATATCCTACAACCCTCTCCCATTTCTTACTCCCCAGAGCCAACAACTCTCAACTTAACTTTAACTTCTTATTTTGAATTAGTCTTAGGCTTATAGAAAGTTGCAAAAATAGTACAGACTCCTCATATACCCTTTACCTAGCTTTCCATAATGTTAACATCTTACATAACCATAGTACAATGACCACAACCTGGAAATTAACATTGATACAGTATGATTAATTAATCTGTGAACCTTATCCAAAGGTTCACAGTTTTCAGTTATCTCATAAAATATTATAGGACATAGTTCTTTTTCATGAACACAGGCACACTTTTCATTCACTCAACCTCTCAATGTAATTATATCACCATTTTTATTAGATAATCATGTAAAGGTTACTAACAGCTAAGCAATGTAGCATACAATATGATTATTTTTCCTTTGTCTCCCTGAATTGGTGGTAAGGAGATCTTTGTGGTGCATTTATGTGTTTCCTTCATTTTCTATGCATTTCCTAGTAATTTGTTCCTAAACTATTTTCCAGTTGTGTAACTATCAAATACATTAATCAAATGCACAAGGCATTCAAGTTCATTATCTTGAACAAGCCTCTGCTGAACTCTTTATAGTGTCTTTAGAATAACAGAAGTTCTTACTTTTTTAATACATTTTTTATATTTTTTATACTTTTTAATGTGTTTTTATTTTTTTTTTATTTTTAAGTAATCTCTATACCTAATGTGGGGCTCAAATTTACAACCCTAAGATCAATAGTCACATGCTCTACTGACTGAGCCAGCCAGGCACCCCTAGAAGTTCTTATTTTTATGTAATCAAATAAATTAATTTTTTCCTTTATGGTTTATCCTTTTTCTTGTTGAAGAAAGCCTTCCCTAATATATTGTCATTGAGATATTTTCTTATATTGTCTTCTGAACCCTTTATAGTTTTACATTTCACATTTAAGTCCTTAAACCATCTGAAATTAATTTCTGTGTAGCATGTAAGGATCCATTTTATTTCCATGTGGATAATAAATTGTCCTACCATCAATAATCTGCTATGCCAGCTTCATCATAAATCAGGTTTCCATATATGTGTAAGTCTGTTTCTGGGCTCTCCTTTCATTCAGTTCCACTAATTTATCCATCCTCGAGCCAAAGCCAAACAGGGTATGTGCTATACCTTTACAGTAAGTTCTGCCCTCTGGCAGAGTAAATCCCCTACCTGGTTCTCTCTCTTCAGGAGTGTCTTACCTATTCACAGTCTTTTGCTTATCTTTATAAATTGTATATTCAACTTGGTCACTTCCCACAAATGGAAGTTTGACTAAATTTGTGAGACCATTAGAAAAAACTGTCATTTTTTTATAAAATTCTGTATTCCTATCCATGAACATCTTGTTTTTCCATTTATATACCTCTTTAAAATCTTTCAATAAAGTTTTAGAATTTTTTTCACATAAAATTTGTACACTTTTTGTTAGATTTGTCCCCAGGTGCCCTGTATTTCTTAAGCTATTTGTATCTTTTTTGAAACTGCATTTTCTAACTCATTATTGCTAGTATATAGAAATTTAATTTTCTCATATATTATTCTTATATCTAGCCACCCTGCTAAACTCCCTTATTCATTTTCATAATTTAGAGTTTTTAATTTTCTATATTAATAATGATATTTTCTACAAATAATAACAATTTGCTTCTTCTATTCAATTCCTCATTCATGAGTATTACTATATGTGTGTTTGGATTTATTTACAGATTAGGAGTGCCTATACAATGTTCAATAAAAGCTGTGATACCAGGATCCTTGTCTCATTCCTAATTTTAAATGAAATGCTTTTAACAGTTCACAGTATGATTCTTGCTATGTATTTTTTATAAATCAGGTTAAATAAAACTCCCTTTTAATCCTAGTTCAAGAAGAGTATTGATATAAATGGTTATTCGGATTTACAGAATGCCTTCCCAGCCTCTTTCTGAATTATCATATACTTTTTCTCCTTTAACCTACTAAATTGGTAAGTTACATTAACAAATTTTTTTTTCTGGGGCGCCTGGGTGGCTCAGTCGTTAAGCAATTGCCTTCGGCTCAGGTCATGGTCCCAGGGTCCTAGGATCGAGTTCCACATCGGGCTCCCTGCTCTGCAGGAAGCCTGCTACTCCCTCTCCACTTCCCGCTGCTTGTATTCCCTCTCTCACTATGTCTCTCTCTGTCAAATAAATAAATAAAATCTTTAAAAAAAAAAATTTTTTTTCTAATGTCGAACCAAACTTGCTTCCCTGGATTAAACCCAATTTAATCACCATACAGTTATTTTATACAATGCTAAATGGCTTCCTAATATTTGCTTAAGACTTTTTACATATGTTAATTAAGGAGACTGGTCTATAATTTTCCCTTTTCAGAAATTCTATCCTACTAGGGTTTTACTAGCCTCATAAACTAAATTGAGAAGTATTATATATTTTTCTATTCCATGAATGAGTTTGTATATAAGATTGGAATTATTTCTTGAATATTGGCTTGCTATTTCCATGGTAAGATTTTTAACTACTGATTCCATTTCTTTAGTAGGTATGGAATAATCTAGATGTTCTATTCCTTCCTCAATCTGGTTTAGTGATATACACTTTTCTAGAGATTTCCCATCTCAACAAAATTTTCAAATGTATTAAAGTTGTCCAAACATCTTTTCATATCTGAAACCCATGGTTATACCTATCTAGTCTCTTTTTTTATTTCCAATATATTTATAGGTCTTCTCTCCCTTTGCTTTTTAATTCTACCTTGCCAGGCATTATCTAATTTATTAGTCTTCAAAAAACCAATTTTTGGTTCTCTTGGTTCTTTACTGTATCTTTGTTTTCAAATTCATTAACTTCTGCTCTTAATCACTTCCTTCCTTCTACTTTCTTTGGGTTTATTGCATTGTTCTAACTTCATAAGTAAAACAGCTCATTTATTTTCAGTCTTTCTTCTTTCGTAAATATAAATACTGAAGACTATTTATCTCTAAATATTATTTTAGCTTTATCCCACAAGTTTTCATTTTCATTATTTTTCCTTTCAACCATGGCTTATTTAGAAATTGTTTTTAATTTCCAAATGCATAGATGTTTTTAGTTATCATTTTGTTATAAACTTCTAAATTAGTTGTGCGGTAGTTAAAGAGTGTAGTCTGAATGATACCAATCTTTTAAATTCACTGAAACTTGCTTCATGGCCTATTCCATTATCAATTTTTGTAAATGTTTTAGGTGTGCTTGAAAAGAATATTCTATTTATGGCCATTAGGTCAGGCTTGTTTATCAGTAGTAATTCTTTACCTTCAGTAATACTTTTGCTTTAAAGTCTATTTTGTCTAATATTAACATAACGATACCTACTTTCATTTCGCCTGATTTATGTTTTTCAACCCTTTAACATTTAACCTATGTATATTTTTATGTTTTAGGTAATATCTCTTGTAAATAGCTTTAACCTATCTGGGTCTTGGTTTTATTTTTTGTTTTCTCTTGACTCACAATATTATGCTTTAACTGGTAAGTTGTGTAATATTTATACTTATATTGCTGATATGTTTGTAGTCATATCTACCATTCTACTTTGTACTTTCTCTTTGCTTCACTTTTTTTTAGTAGTCTTACTTTTTTTAGATTCTTCCCTTCATTACATTTTTCCCTCTTTTAGAATAGAAATCATATAGTCCATGTCTACTCTTATAATGATTATCTAGTATTTTTTAAAAAACATATTTGGGCGCCTGGATGGCTTAGTTGTTAAGCGTCTGCCTTCAGCTCAGGTCATGATCCCAGGGTCCTGGGATCGAGCCCCAAATTGGGCTCCCTGCTCCGCAGGGAGTCTGCTTCTCCCTCTCCCACTCCCCCCCTGCTTGTGTTCCCTCTCACGCTGTCTCTCTCTCTCTGTCAAATAAATAAATAAATAAAAATCTTTTTAAAAAATAAATAAAAAATAAAAAACATATTTAAAGTATAAAGTTAAGCAATACCTCTATCTCCTTCCTCTTTAATTGTTTCAAATCCAATCACTGTTCCTCCCAATCCAACTCTGTTTTCCTGAATTTTAGTTCTATCTTAAAAAATTCTCAGCCATTATCTATCTCCTTAAATATTGCCTCTGTTAGTTTCTCCATTATCTCCTTTGAGAACAATGATTAGACCTATGTTGAACCTTCTGCTATCCTCCATGTCTCTCAAACGTTCATATGCTTTTCAGTTCTTCTCTATGTACTATATTCTGAGTACTTTATTTGCATCTATATTCCAGTTAATTTTCTCTTCAGTTGTGCCTAATCTTTTATGTGCCCTTTTTTTTTTGTCCCCACTCTACCCAGAGCGAAGGACAAATCCAACACATATCCCCAAAACCACTAATGTAGGGAAAATTTATTTCATTGGTCACTTAAGGATGGCATCCTCAGGGTGCCCAGCTCTTACATGGTGATTCTCCATTGAACCTTCCTCCCACCTTAGATGCCAAACTTTGTCTCCACTCCTTCTACATAGTCCTGTAAAATACTGTCCCTAAACCACCAAGGATTAGCAGATAACACCTAGGTAAATATCAATTCCAGTGCCCACTTACACCAGTTGGGTCACACTTTGTTATTTCTGAATTCTGAGAAATTCCCTTCCTTTCCTACTATCTCAGACATATACCGAAAAGTAGTTTTTGTTAACATTCCATGTAATATTTTAAGGTATGCTATTCCAGGAAGAGTTTTTCTGAATATCTAGTTTGCCATATTGCCAGTATGAGAAGTAGAAAGCTACTGATTTTTAGTGATCTTATATCCCCTCTGGTATCTTCCAGAACTCTATTTTTCAAATAGTTCTCTGATCATTTCCTTTAAATTTTCTAAGTGGACAACCATATTTTGCCTTTTCCTTTCCACTATTAATAACCTTTACTTCTTTTTCTTGTTTTAGTGGATTGGCTAAAACCTGCAATAGCAATGGCACTGCACTTGTTTTTAGTGTAACATGGAAAAGATTAAAGCGAAATAAAATAGGAGAATGTGGATATCATCTATTCACCTAATCCTCCATTTGAAATAGATGATCTAAGTAGTTTGAGTCTGTTCAAAACATGGCTTTAAGTTCAAACTAAAATTGGAAATTTAAACTATGTGTTATGGACTGAATGTTGTATTCCCACCAAAATTTATATGTTGAAATCCTAACCCCCAAAGTGATGGTATTAGTAGAGTGATTAGGTCATGAGGGCAGAGCTCTTGTGAATGGGCTTAGTACCCTTATAAAAGATACTCATGGAGAGCTCTCTTGCCCTGTCTGCCATGAGAGGGCAGAGTGAGAAGACAGCTGTCTATGAACCAGTAAGCAGGTCTTCACCAGATACCAGAGCTGCTAGCACCTTGATCTTGAACTTTCCAGCCTCCAAAAATGTGAGAAATAAATGTTTGTGGTTTAAGCCACCCAGCCTAGGGTATTTTTGGTACAGCAGCCCAAACAAACTAAGACACTGGGACAGTCCAAAGCCTTTTCACAAAATTGGAAACCAAAATCTCTAATACCATATATGAATAATCTTTAATCTACTTTATCAGTATGCTAAATCCCAATCCAGGGAAAATGTGTACTTTATTTATTTTTTTTTTTAAAGATTTTATTTATTTATTTGAGAGAGAGAGAATGAGAGACAGAGAGCACGAGAGGGAAGAGAGCAGAGGGAGAAGCAGACTCCCTGCTGAGCAGGGAGCCCGATGTGGGACTCGATCCCGGGACTCCAGGATCATGACCTGAGCCGAAGGCAGTCGCTTAACCAACTGAGCCACCCAGGCGCCCCGAAAATGTGCACTTTAAATACTTCTTGCAGTTTAGTGAATAATAAGTTGTAAACTGAAGCCAGAAATGTGAGCAGATTCATCATGTTAAATGCATTTCTTAAGAATTCAACAGGGAAAAATGTACACTGAGAGTCCTAAACATGTACAGCATATACATTAAAAAGAAAGTTAGAGGCACATTCTTCTTTATCTTCTCCAGCATATTAGTAAACAAAATTAATAATGCCTAAAAGCATTTTACCTTAATTAGTAAAATTATCAGAACTGAATGATGGCACAGACTGAAACCATACTTTTAAATTAGTAGAGAAAAACTCTGAACAACAACTCATGATTACAGGTACAAATTAGTTTATTTGCCCTAAAATTTTATTTTTAAAAAATGTGTACAGCAATTTCTACACATAAACTTAATAGAAAAACTAATAAAGTACTAGTGGTTGAAAGTTTACATTGAAACTTTGGAATCCACTGTACTGTAACAGCTTTTTGAAGAGACCACCATTAGCTGAAGTTATCATGATACAGATCATTATTTCCTACTTCCTCCTATCTTCTTGATAGCTCATATATTGAAGCACAAAAGATTCTTACTCCAAGTCAAACCATTTCAATTGCCATAATGCCATTCACAGAATGAATGACACTATGCCTCATCCTCCTCACTCTATTACAACAAAGTTCTATCATTGCTAACAGGTGTGAATTTAATTAATGGACTGTATGTCACCGGTGGATTTCAAACAGATTTAGGGACTACTTTTATATCATAAATTAACTGTCAAGCTAGAAAAGACATTGTGATCATATCAAACTGAAGAGCTAGGCAAAAAGGAAATAGGCATAAGAAAAGCTGCTTTAAATCTTCCTATTAAAGTTCAAATTGTTAAATGTTCCAAGGATAAACTCTCATCTAGAATCAGATTTTTTTGTAGGAATCCCACTGTTCATGAATCACCTAAATAGTAGACATTCCCACTTAACTTGGTATTAGCAATAAGCCTGAAAAATCTCTGTACCTTCTACTCTGTTCCCTGGTTCCAAAAATAAAAGAGTTTTAAATACAGCTGAACACCAAGGTTCAGGAATATATGTCTAAAAAAATTATAAGTTGAAATCACACAATAGAAGCATTAAATCCTTTTTTAAATGAGGACAGAGAATATGCACCCTCATTTCATGAATTTTAAAGAATACTTAAACATAAAGTAGATAAAGAAAATAGTCTTATAAAAACAATCTTTTATCCACATATTCATGACAAAACATTCAAAGGTACAAAAACCTTCAGAAAGTAGGAAAGGACACCCAGTACAAAGTTTACAATTTCACTTTCTCACCAACTACTTTCCTATTCCTTCTTTTCTTTCTAAAACCAAGATCCTTTCTCATGAGAAATCAGATTCAAGAAAGAAGTTGCATCCTATTCTTTCAGGAGAACTTCAAGTGGTTGGATTTGACAAAGTAGTTCCACCAAGTTAGTGCCCAGAGAAGGTTTAGAATACCCTACTTTATACTGGAAGAAAAGGATTTAGAGAGTAGATGGAATGGATCAAAACTCAAATGCCAACCTGGACAACCTAAAGGCAGTATAATAATACTGCATCCAGAAGTGGAAAGGAAGGGGATCTAGAACATTAGAGAAGAGAGTAGAAAGACTATAAAGAAAATTCTTCAGTGTTTTTCCAATTTTATATCTATCACTTTTAATATTAAAATTTCTTTTATCGGGACACCTGGGTGGCTCAGTCAGTTAAACAACCAGCTCTTGTTTTCGGCTCAGGTCATGATATCAGGATCCTGGGATTGAGCCCTGTGTTGGGCTACATGCTCAGTGGGGAGTCTGCTTGAGGATTCTCTCCCTCTTCCTCTGCCCCTCCCCCATTCTCTCTCTCTAAAATAAATAAATATTTTTAAAATTTTTCATTATGGATAAAGAAGATGTGGTATATGTATATACAATGGAATACTGCTCAGCCATCAAAAAAATGAAATCTTGCCATTTGCAACAACGTAGATGGAACTAGAGGGTACTATGCTAAGCGAAATAAGTCAATCAGAGAAAGACAATTATCATATCATCTCATTGATATGTGGAATTTAAGAAACAAAAAAGAGAATCATAGGGGAAGAGAGGAAAAAGTAAAACAAGATGAAATCAGAGGAGACAAACCATAAGAGACTCTTAATCATAGGAAACAAACTGAGGGTTGCTGGAGGGGAGAGGGGTGGGGGGATGGGGTAACTGGGTGATGGACATTAAGGAGGGCATACGATGTAATGAGCACTGGGTATTATATAAGACTGATGAGGGACGACTGAGTGGCTCAGTTGGTTAAGCATCTGCTTTTGGCTCAGGTCATAATCCCAGGGTCCTGGGATGGAGTCCTGCATCAGGCTCCTTGCTCAGCAGAGAACCTGCTTCTCCCTCTGCCTGCCTCTCCCCCTGCTTATGTTTGCTGTCTCTCTCTTTCTCTGACAAATAAATACATAAAATCTTACAAAAAAAAAAAAAAAAGACTAATGAATCAATGACCTCTACCTCTGAAACCAGTAATACATTATATATTAATTGAATTTAAATTAAAAAAAATAAATCCCCCAAAAATAAAATAAAATAATAAAATAAAACAAAACAAAATAAATTTCATTTATCTTTCCCTTTTTGTACCACCTTGGAACCTTACTATCTCACCCCAGGCATCCACCCATCTCAAAACTGAAAGCTATCCAGGTATCCTTCTTAAAATCCAACCGCTTTCCCAAGAAAAGAAACTGCCCCTTTCTTTTCCAACTCATCCCTTCCTTAATCAAAACTCATTTTCTCATGTGGTGGTTTCCATTAGAAAAAGAACCTGAAACAAGTAAACAACTCTGAGAGCTTAAGCTTTGCAGAAGATACAATATTTTTAAATGGAATCTACTCAGTAGAATATAAATGGGAGGGGCACCTGGGTGGCTCAGTCAGTTAAGCCTCTGACTTTTGATTTCGGCTCAGGTCATGATCTCAGGGTTGTGAGATAGAGCCCCACATGGGGTGTGGAGCCTGTAAGAGTCCCTCTCCCTCTGTCCCCTGTCCCTGCTCGCATGCCCATGCATGCTTTCTCTCTCTCTCTCTCAAAACAAACAAATAAAAAAAGACTATAAATGGGAGACTATATAAGGGATATTTTAGAGCAGGGGTGGTATCTTAGACTCTTGTCTACTAAGGGACTAAAATTTTCTTCCTTTAGTTAATCACTCAGCAAATACTTACTGACTAACTAGAAGTATAGAGAATAAACTTGATATCCTACTTCTGAAAACTTGCTAATTTATATTGTGAAGTTTAACAGGAACAAATGAAAGCTAGAAAAAAGTAGGTGAAAATGGAACTTTAGGTAAAGATGATAAATACATGATTTACATGCTCTAACTTCCACAAACCATATACCACCATTCCTGGCCTCCAGCCCACTTTATACCTGCCTTGGCATCATTAAATGATCATTAATTAATCACTAACTGATCACATTCTTTCCTGCTGAAACCAGGTATGGACTCAGATTTTTTTCCACATTATGTTCCAGGTAACCAGTTGATATTTAAGATGAAAACAATGTGTGATCTCTGAGTTAAAGAAGTAGTCAGACATCTGGGAAGGAAAAATTTAAAAGATGACAGAATGAACCACTTATATTCACTCTAGAGGAATAACACAATAGGAGTTAAATTTTCTGTCATGCAGCACTGCATGCAGAAGATACTTTACAGATACTGTCTTTCACTGAATCCTTACAACAATCCTATGAGGTAAGTACTATCTCCATTTTACAGTTAAGAAAAGTGGAAGTCTATCCCCAGCCTCCTCCCCACTTATCTAAATCCCTTTCTTCCGTGGCAGCCTCCAAACCAGCTCTCCATAATCATTTCCTCTTCTGATCTTCTCTAGGATCTAACACTTACCAAGTGTTATCCTATATGATTGTTTATCTTTTTTATGGCTCTAACCTGTCTTCCCAACTAAGTACCATATTCCCCTTAGTATAACTGGTACTCAAAACTTATGTTTATATAATGACCAAAACAATTTTCTAAATAGCTAAACAGTCAAAAGTAAATAGATACTGAAGGAAACCTGCACACCCTATATTTGATCATCCAGGCCATTTGTAGTACAGTAAAATATTATTTATTATAAGAAATTAGCCACTTATTAGCTGTGGCCTTGAACAAGTTGTTTTTATATGACATATAAACTCTGCAAATGTCATACTTCATATGAAGTAGTTTAAGATCAGAAAGCTAAAGTAAGCTGCCCAAAGTTAAACAGCTAGTAGCAACAAAAGCAGTAAGGATTTGGGACTAGACCTGTTTCATTTTAAGTTCCATATTATTTCCATGCACATATCCAAAGAAGCAGGGTGCTTAAGATCATGCAAATACATATGCGATCAGAAGATAGGACACAGTTGGAAAGTTAGCTAATATAGATTTTCCTTCTATTGCTTGATGACACCCAGACAAGTTCCGTTAAATGATTTAACAGTGCTCTGATAAACCAAGTTATTCCATAAGTAATGTGAATTCTCTCTTAAGTCAACTATAAGTTCTTAGGATTACTAGCTACAGCATTACAGTAGACTGTTTTGGTTATTTTGACATAACTTTTAACTAAAATTTTTTTTAAAGATTTTTTATTTATTTATTTGACAGAGAGAGAGAGAGCGAGAGCAGGAACACAAGCAGAGAGAGTGGGAGAGGGAGAAGCAGGATTCCCGCAGAGCAGGGAGCCCGATGTGGGGCTCGATCCCAGGACCCTGGGATCAGGACCTGAGCCAACGGCAGACACTTAACTGACTGAGCCACCCAGGCGCCCCTAACTAAATTTTTGTGATCCCCAATCTTTCTATTTATATGGTGACATTTCCAGCCTTCTTATCTAATTTATATCTCAAATAAGACTGGTTTTCTTCTACTAGCCCTCCTGGCTTCTTAAAATCTCAAATTCATTTTAAGCAGCAATAGTTAACTGCAAGTACAAAGGGTTCTGGAGCTGGGATTTGAAACATACTAACAATACATGCCCCTCAAGACAGTGACAAAAGAAGAGCATTTAGCAGAAAGTCAGCAAAATAGGAGTGACATACTGGGACTAGAAAAAGATATCTTGGCCATATGACAAGGGCTTAACATAAAACTGCATTTCTTATTGTAACTAAAGTACCTGTTAATGTGTATGCTGTAAAGCAAAAAAAAAAAAAAAAAATAGTCCAAACACACACAAACAAAAAAAAGGGGACCTGTCTTTTCAAGGTGTCTTTTCAAGACAAGGGACACCCAGTCAATTCAGCCGCTGACTCTTGTTTTCAGCTCAGGTCATGATTTCATAGGTCTGGGGTTGAGCCCCACCCAGGCTCAGCGCTCAGCAGGGAGTCTGCTTGAAGATTCTCTCCCTCTCCCTCCAGGCAGTGTGTGTGCATGCTCTCTCTCAAATAAATAAATAAATCTTTAAAAAAAATGAAGACAAAATTATGACTGCCATTATAAAAGTCCCAATTAAGAACATAAACAGAATATAACAGAGAAAATAACTAGATGTACAACCAAAGACAAAACACTGGCTTCAGTGTGGACTTTATACCAAAGTGGTAAAAGAATTTCATAGACTCAATTTTTTTTAAGAGGAAAGGAAAAGATACAAAGCACAGAAATGAAAAACTATTTTAAGAAGACTACTAAAAAACTGTTCTAACATAACAAAAAATGATGTAATAAAAAGATACAGCTGTAGAATATAAATTACAACATAAAAACTATAAAAGATAATACATTTACAAATACTCAAGAGCCAACTCCCCTCCATAAATATTTTGTATATACAATAAAAGCCTTACTACATTACCCATTTAGTTATACTAGAGGTTTGGTGGCTCATATGAATAGCCCATATATCAGAGTATATATACAAGAAATCAGAGGAAAGAGGTAATAGCAAGTACAGTCACTGATGTCTGTGACCTCACAGTAAATTGGACACCGTACAGAAAGGTAATGAAACACTGCAATGTCAGATAGTTTCGTGATTTTGGTTATAAGCCTCCATTAAAGTATTTCTAGAATAGTAAGTGCTTTAAAAATTCCATTCTATGTCATTTAGGATTAAAAGTCATTAACTTATATAATAGCTGTAACCCTAACAAACACTAAATATAAATTACAATTCTTTAAAAATGAATTTTATTTGAAAGGACCAATAAACATTAATCACTTAAGAGAATTCTATCCATTCACTCATTCATTCAACATATTTACTGAGCACCTACTATATACTTAGTATATAGTATCAATTAAATACTTCAAAATTTAAACTCATTTAAAATCACAAAGTTAACATGTCAGATTCTCTAGTATGTTTCTCTTTAAAAAAACATTTCAAGCACCTTTAAAAACAAATACACACATATTATCACAAGGATTATAAAACTTTTTCCTAAACTTAATATAAAATTATTAATAATAGATTTATTTCATAACTATGGGTAGCATGTTTACCAAGATATGGTTTAGGGACAGTGATTATCAGTCAGAGAGTCAAGAAAGGATCACAGGACCTAGGGGCTCCTTCTAGGAGAGTTCTACCTGGCTAGCATGCTAAATTTCTTCTTATATTACTAGGAATTTTCAAGCCCATTACTTTTCTTGCATCGCAATATATCATGCATTCCTTCCATTTTTTTAAGCAACCTCCTAACACAACATTTAATCACCTGCTTTAAACTGGTGATATTCTGTACACTATACTCAGATTCAACTAATCTCTTTACTGACTGATTGGATTCTGCTTTTTTCTCTAATCTTTCTCATCTGACTCAATGCCACAGTGCTACATTCTTTTTATTGACAGGAAAAATGCAACAAAGAAATAAGTTTGTAGTTTACTGCTATTGCTTTTACAGAATGATAACCAACAATTAGGTATGACGTAAACCATGACTATAAAATAGAACCTTACATGCCCACCATTATTTATCACTTGACTTTCATGGCTGGCTACTTAATCCTAAAATGTTGAAGATAATCTTTTCAAAGGGTGATCAGCTATCTTAGTAAGGCCAAGAAACAGTCCATATTTTCAATGACTAGCAATAAACTAGATAGCAAACAGGGAACATAAACATCACAACAGCCAAACTGCCAAAACTGTGAGGGTTTTTGAAAATGAGTAAGCCTAAATGAAGTTTCAACGTGTAAATTCAAGTATCTCACAGTGACAGCAGTTTGTCGAGTCCTTAGAGCTAAGGAACTTAGACGTTGGGGGAAAAAATCACAATCAATAGCGAAGTAAGAGATTAAAGGAATCTGATGAACCCAGTTGTTTCCTTACTTACTTCCATAACTATGGGAGTTGAGTAAGTATACTATAAAGAAGTAAAGAAGTGTAAAGAACTGATTCTATCCCTTTTCCCCTTTATTACCTTTATTTTGTACTGGGTAATTAAAAATGCATTCACTATATCACTTCAGAATATGCCAAGAAATAATATTCAAACTTAGGCAACTTTATTTAAATGGCATACTGACAAAGTGGCCCATGACCAGAAAAATAACTAGACTGGTCAGCATACTCAAAACTGTATTAACAGGAGAAAAAGCTGAAAGCTGGAAACTGCATAGCTGAGAAAAATCTTAAGGCTGCAATCATGGTCTACAAATATTTCACAAGTTATCAAAAGAAAATAGATTAGGTGGTTCTCATGGGGATAGAACTAGTAAAAGCATGTCAAAGTTATAAGGAGGCAGATTTTTGTTCAAAATAATAACATTAAATAGACCTGTCATGAAACAGCAAAATCTCCCTCACTGGAGGTGTTTAGGCAGAAGCCAGATCACCACCTATCACACTTCTGTGGATTCCACAATTTTATAATACCACAAACTGAGTTTTTCATACACAGCTAAAGATACAGAGCTGCAGCCATTTTAACTCATGTTCCTAATTTGTTGATAATTAAATGTTCTCAGGCTCTGTTTATAACAAGGAATGCCTCATTTCCACCAAGGTTCTTCTTAATGACTTACAGAAAGACTGAATTAATTACCTCTCTATGTCTGTTAATAAGTTAAAAGTAGAAGAGGCATGTAACATACAGCTGACATAGAAATACAGCTTATATATAAATCATTGTCACTATTATGTTTCACAGTTGAATAAACCACTTAGATATACATCAATATTTTTCCTCTGCTAATTCTCTTTTCTTCTGATAATTTTCCTTTTTTTTTTTTTTTTTTAAAGATTTTATTTATTTATTTGACAGAGAGAGACACAGCAAGAGAGGGAACACAAGCAGGGGCAGTGGAAGAGGGAAAAGCAGGCTTCCCACCAACCAGGGAGCCCAATGTGGGGCTTGATCCCAGGACCCTGGGATCATGACCTGAGCCGAAGGCAGACGCTTAACCGACTAAGCCACCCAGGCACCCCTTCTGATAATTTTCTTAAGCACAAATACATTATGGGTTACAGAGTATCTACATTCTAGCCTACCACTCTGGGCAAACTTTGTTTTTTATATTACCCTCCTTATCTATAACACAAATTTGCTCATGAATTTAATGGAATCTAGATAATATAACATTATTTCTTCCTCCTTGCTTTCATCAATTCCTCAGTGCATGCACAGAATACTACTTAGGAGTAACTATAAGCATACAGAAAGGCAAGCAGATGACAATCTATAAGATGGATTTTTCTCTCATTTCAAATCCTAGGACTGTGTCTTGAAACACCTCTGTTTCTGAAGGAAAGGGCCAGGCAACTACTATAACCCTGTCTTTGTTGATTACCTGTCACTCACCCTTCCAGTTCACCCTGTCCTCAGACCTGGGGGGATTCCTGTATGGACTACATCAAAAGCAGAGCAGAAAGAGGAAGGAGAAAGAGATCAGGGTATTTCATTTTCTGGTTTTTCTCTCAGTGGGGTGGTCTTGGGCTGACTGGGTCCCTCCACTGAGTGTCAGTCACTGCTTTTCCCAAGGCAGACATCTCTACAGGACTGTCTCCTTCCAGATTTGGATTTGCTTCCTCCCCTCACCTCTTCAGGCCGGAGGTAGTAATTGCTTCACTGTTACTCAACAGTTACTCTATCTAATGTAAATAGTCCATCTCTTATAATCCTGACCATGTTATGTCTTTTTGTTGGAAAGTGGCCCCCAGGAAACAGATCCTCAAAATGAGACCGAAGTTATTCTAAAATGAAGGGATAATCTCTATAGTGGAAAGAAATGGGACCACTGGAAATGTATTTCACATTATCAAGATTCATGATTATACAAATTAGATGAAGAGCAGGATGGGACATACAGTAGTGTGGTGGTTAATTTTGGCAATTTGACCACGGGGTACCCAGATAATTGATTTAACATTATTCAGGGTGTGCCTGTGAAGGTCTTTCTGGATGAGATTAACATTTGAATCAATAGACTGAGTAAAGCAGATTATCCTCCCTTGAAGTGGGAGGCCTCATCCAATCCATTGAAGACCTGAAAATAACAAAAAGGGAGAATAAGGCAGAATTTGTTCTCTCTGCCAGTCAGCTGGGACATCAGTCTTCTCCTGCCTTCAGACTCAGACTGCAATTTACACCATTGGTTCTCCTGGTTCTCAGGCCTTTGGACTCAGACTAGAACTATACAAAACAGCTCTCCTGAGTTTTCAGCTTGCTAAATGCATGTCTTGGGACTTCTCAGTCTCCTTAACCATGTAAGCCAATTCCTTATATCTATCTTTATCTCTTGATTCTGGTTTTCTGAAGACCCAGATTAATACAGGTGGCTATGGCACTTAACTGCTATGAAAACAAAAGTGACTGCAGATGGCAGACTCATCTGAATTCTTTAGTGCCCTAGAGAGTATACAGGAAAAGGAAAAGAAAAAGGAAAAGCTATAAATATAACTTTGCTTCTGGCCATAAAAGAGTAACAGGAACAGGACTGACCCCCTAATCACCACCACCACCACCACCCAATACACACATACTTTAAAAAACTGGAGAAAACATGTAAAAGTATGTTTTCAGACATGCCACAATAGGCAGGAGGACCATAATCCCTGAAAGGGAAACAAGAAAATGAGTCCTATGACTGCTACGGTATACTGCCCTAGCAGCAGTTTCCAGGCTGTAGCCCAGGGAGGGGAAATTCAAACAAAGCCCAGTAAGCTTGCTGAGTTGAGACAACAGAATCAAAGTCAGGCGAAGCAAAGGCATCTAGAATTTATAAGGCAGAATATCAGAGAGGAGGGAGCAACACAAAGAGAGAACTTGAGAGAACCACAGAGGGCACCTGTGGAGTCTCTGGCTGAGTATTTGTCTGCACAGGAGTGAGAGAAAATTCCACGGGACTGGGGAAAGAATCAGTGGAGAGCTGTACACTGTACAATGCCCCAAAATCGCACACAGCTGGAATACTTATGTTTCCACCAGCCAAAGAGGAAAGATCTCATGGTAGAGTCCTCAGAAAGGTATTGCTATAGTACTGGAGTATATTAGCCGTAGCCTAAAGACTGTTTTGGACCCACCCAAGCAAAGTTTAAAAGAATCAAACAGATTACAAGTAACTGATCTGCATACAACAGGAATTAGCAAACTTTTTCAGTAAAGGACTAGATATGCTTTTGTATATGGATGGACCTCTTTTAGTGGGCAGAGTGTGTCAAGATATTCATGACAGTTGAGACAGAACAAAATTAAAGAAGAAGTAAATACTTGGGGAGACCCTGCCAACTATCTTCCCCGAACCATTCCCATTCATTATATAAATAAACTAAGGCTAGGAGAGTTTAACACAACTTGCCCAAAGTACACAAAGGTAATAATATAAATTATAGTCAGGATCTGACTGCAAGTCTCTTAGACTCTAAAACCCTACTATATCTTATTGCCTACCTTCAAATAAGTCTTGCTCTCTGAGTCTAACAGATAAATTTCATCAAATCATGCTATCAACTGAATTAATGCATTTTCTGTTGCTATTGACCACTTGTAATAATAGGGAAAAGCAGTTAACATGTATTAAGAACCCTTAAATTTATCATCTCACTTATTTTTCATACTGCCTTCAAAGTTGTGGAACTTGCCCAGGAGTACACAGCAGTAAGTACTGCCATGGGAACTGGGGGTTGGGTCACTCTGAACCAAAGCCCAAGATCTTTCCACCACATCACACTGTCTTTTTTTTTTTTTAAGATTTTATTTATTCATTTGAGAGAGAGAGAGAGAGAGAGAGAGAGAGCACAAGCAGGGCGAGAGGCAGAGGGAGAAGCAGGCTCCCCACTGAGCAGGGAGCCTAACGTGGGACTCGATCCCAGGACCCTGGGAGAACGACCAAGCTGAAGACAGACGCCTAACCAACTGAGCCACCCAGGCGGCCACGCAACACACTGTCTTAATAGAAGCACAAATGACAGTCCTCAGATTGGCCCAAAGAAAAGCAGTACAAGAAAAACTATGTACCAAACCACAGAAAGGGAAAAGGGAATATAAAAGGGAAAAGGGAATGAACAGAGTTTGAGAAGGAAAAACGGTAATTGAGAAGTACGACGTGTTCTCTTTGTACCTTAGCATGGATCATTTCCCCATTTCCATTAAGGTACAATTTAATTCTATCATATTCACAGAGCCATTCTCCACCTCCCCAGCCCTCAATCTTACCCTCACTGGTCTCCTATGTATCATTTAAATCAATTATGTGATAGCATAAAATACATTATATTGCTATTTCTGAGTGTTTTATTAATCAGGTTACAAGCAGCTTGAGGACAACTTTTATATCTTACAGTCTAGGCTCCAACATGAATGCAGTGTCTGTGTTGATGATAATCATATTCAAGTATTACAGTTTTGAAAAATTATTTAGAAGTTTTTTAAAAACAGGTTATCGGTTCCAGGCATCTTAATGCCAGTAGAGTAAACAAAATAAATGGAGAGGAAAGAACTAGTTCAAATCTCTACAGGATTTGTTTACAAAGTGCCACATCTAAAATATTATTTCCAGACTTCAGACATAAACTTTAAAGCACTCACTTATACACCATTTTTTTTAAAGGAAGGAAAAAAATGAGGCCAATAATTTTGTGAAATCTGTAATAAGAATTACTAAATTAGAAAGTAAGACTTCTGACTTTTGGTTAAAGAACTTTCCATTAAATCAACAGTTCTCCAAGTATGGTCACTGGCCCTCTGGAGATCCCCAAGAATCTTTGATCCAAGAGGGTAAAACTATTTTCATAAAAATATTAAGATATTATTGTCTTTTAACTGAGTAGACTTGTACTGATGGTCCAAAAACAAGAGTAGGTAAGACTGCCAGCACCTTAGTAGAAATCAAGGCAGTGGCAGAACCACACTATATTTAATAGTCATCATATTCGCCACCACGCACAACAGTAAAAATAAAAGCCAGTTTCACTGAAGAATGTCCTCGATGAAGTAGTGGTTAAGTATTTAATTTATTAAATCCTGACCCTTGAGTACATGTCTTTTTAACATTCTGTGTGACAAATGAGAAGTATACATGAAGCACCTCTGCCGTGCACTGAATTACAATGGCTGTTACAACAGCTGTCTCAAGAGAAAGCACTTGTGTAACTGTTTAAGTTGTAAGCTAAACGAGATTATTTTTTCATAGATCACCATTCTTACTTGAAAGATAAACTGAAAGACAAATGATGGCTGTTCAGATTTGGATATTTAGCATACAAAATGAATGAGCCTGTCACTTCAAATAACCCAATTAACAATATTTGTTTCTATGACAAAATTAGAGCTTTTAAGTAAAATTAGAATTTTTGAAAAACCTTTATCTGGCCACCATGAGTTTTACAGCTCCCCAATACTTAAAGAATTATCTGATAGGACACAATAATACAGTATTAATAAATGGATTGTTCGGGCTCCTGAGTGGCTCAGTCAGTTAAGCATCTGCCTTCGGCTCAGGTCATGATCCCAGGAGCTAGCCCCTTCGTCGGGCTCCCTGCTTGATTGGCAGCCTGCTTCTCCCTCTCCAGCTTGTGCTCTCTTGCACTCTCTCTCTCTCAAATAAATAAAATAAAATCTTAAAAAAATACTAAATGGATTGTTTATATTATATAATGAAACATGTAAACATTTGGAAGACCAGCATAAAGCAATGAACTGATAATTTCTAAATGACAATGCATGATATTATAAAATCCAACTCAAAGTCCAAGATAGACCGAAGATTTGAATATAATAGACTATGAAAGGTTCACTGATATAGTCTCAGATTCCATACTGCAACTAATCTCTAAGAAGCCACCACTTGTCAAAATTGTGGTGTAGTATCAAAGAAGAAAGTCCATTACTTGTTTGAAATAACTATTAAAATATCCTTCCTTTCTCCAACTACGTGTCTATGTGAGGCTAGATTTTCCTCATATAGTTCAGCCAAAACAACATATTGCAACAGATTGAATGCTAAAGTAGATATGAAAATCTAGCAGTCTTCTATTAAGCCAGACATTAAAATGACTTACAAAAATGTAAAACAATGCCACTCATTTCACTAATTTCTTACTTCAGAAAAGTTATTTTTATTAAAATGTTATTTATGTTAACAAGTTTGTGGGGCGCCTGGGTGGCTCAGTCATTAAGCATCTGCCTTCAGCTCAGGTCATGATCCCAGAGTCCTGGGATCGAGCCCCACATCGGGCTCCCTGCTCGCCAGGAAGCCTGCTTCTCCCTCTCCCACTCCCCCTACTTGTGTTCCTGCTCTCGCTGTCTCTCTCCGTCAAATAAATAAAATCTTTAAAAAAAAAAAAAAAAAAAAAACAAGTTTGTGAGTTTGTAATTTTTAACGAATTAATAAGTTTTTTTTTAATTTCTCAGTTTTAATTTCTAGCTTGGTAAATCTTGACAAATATAACCTACATTAACAAAAGCTGTTTGGGATCCTCAATATTTTTAACAGCATAAGAGGCTCCAAAAAAAGTTTGAGAAATATTACACTATATTATGCTATAATGGAACGCTCAGAAGTTGAAGATGATCAAAGTAAAAAGATTTATAATCTATTAGGCACACTGAAAACATACAAATTTGTGAGAAAAAGTCCCACTCCCTACCTCAGGTCAAACCTGGAATTAGGTGGTAGACAGCTGTGGTTTATTTTGGAGGAAAGAGACAAATAAGAGGACAATTCAACACCAGGACAAACCGACAGATATCTAGACAACCTTCAACTCTCCACAGCCCCCAGTTACTACTACCATTTCCAGTCTCTGTCTGAGATTACAAAGAAACAAAAATCAGTAGAGAGGAAGGAGGAAGGTTATAGAGCAGACAAGGCAAGCCTCAGGCACTGAAGACAAAGGACTGTTTTGGGGTGGAAGTAGGTAGAAGGTAGATTAAATTGTGATTTATAAATAAAACATCCCACATACATATTTTGTTCATGACAGATGGAATATACCACCCATAGTTTAAACGTTCATTTTTTGTTTATTATCAAAATTTAAAAGATAAACATAATCTCTCTCTCTCTCTCTATGACCAAGTCTCTTGCTCTTTTTTGTGCCTTATGGTTGAAAGTCTTATCAGGGTCCAGGACTGGCTGGACTACATCACAGAAAGATTAGAAGTTCCTCTCTGTTTCCATGGTCCTCTGTTCATACCTTCCCATAGCACTTAGTGTGCTAATATTTTCCATCTCCCCCACTGGACTGTAAGCTCCTCAAGAACAGAGTTTACGTCTTACTCATCTTTATTCCCTAGAACATAGCACAGTACCATTATAGACATGTTCAATAACTGGTTCCCAAATGATTGATTTCCCAAGGGTCATATATACTTTATTAAATATATTTCCTCAAGAAACAAAACACAAGTTGTACTGTCTTCAAAACAGTAGTTGGAACATATTGTTAAATTTCCATTATTATCTTATTTAGCCACTCTGAAAATGTTTACCACTTCCTTCTAAAACTTCCTCTTTGCTTCTAAAGGGGCAGTATCTTCCTTGTCTTCTTTCTACTTCTCTGGTCAGCCCTTCGCAGTCTTTCTCTGATCCCTTTAGGTTAACTTCCCCAAATTCTACCCTCAGTCCTATACTTGACTCCCTCTATAACTCTTTTGGGCTATCATCTATAAGTCAGAACTTCTCAACCACAGCATAATTGACATTTTGGACCAGGTAATAATTTGTTGTAAGGGGATACCTTGTGCATTGCAGGATGTTTAGCAACATCCCTCTACTCTACCCACTAGATCCCTCAATTGTGACAATCAAAAATCTCTATTCATTGCCAAATGTCTCCTGAGGGAAAAATCACTCCAGGTTGATAATCAGTGATCTAAACTAACAACTTCAAATATCATATACGCACGCACACAATGCTAACTCCCAAATCTGTATTGTTAACCCAAACCTCTCTCCTGAACACAATATATTCCAATCACTTGTTGACTAACCCTCTTTGGACATCAAATTCAATAAACCTTAACTCATTACTGTTTTCCTTAAATTTATGCCTTTTTCCTCTCTGCTCTATCTTGATGAATGACACAACTATCTAAATAATCACTCAACCCAGAAATCCAGGAGACCTTTTTCTCATTCATATTCAATGAATTACCAAACCCTATTCTTTCAATCTCTTTAGTACCTTTCAATTAGGTCCCTTCCCCTCCATTTCTACTGCCACAGACTTAAATCAAGCCTTATCCCATCTCACCTGAATCACTATAATAGCATCCTAACTGGCCCTACCCCCCATCTGGCCCTATTATCTTTCCTCCACAATGCTACCCCTATGATCTTCCTAAGACACAGAACTGATAGTGTCACTCCCCTCCCTAAAATCCATGGTTTCTCATAGCCTGTGAGTTACACTTCAGTTCCTCAAACAAGCACAAGAAGGCATTTATAATACCATCACCTATCTTCCTGGGCCCAATCTTACTCCTGCAACTCCCCCACAGAGATTCTTCACTTCTGCCATACCAAACAATTTGCATTCTGCAGGCTTTTAACACATGATATTCCTTCTGCCTGGAATGTCCTCCTCACTTTCAAACCCCAACCTCCTCTTACAACAAACTCCTGGCTCATCCATTTTTTAAAATTTAGCTCAAAAATCATTCCTCCAAGAAGACCTCTCTAAATTCCCTGTTTGATTTAGAGTTCTCGTCTCAGTTCACAAAGAAGCATGCTTACACTTCTATTATAGCATTTAGTTATGCTTATTATGCTTATGATCATTGGCTAGTGTATCTACTATAAGCTCCAAGAGAATGGGCATCAAACCTTATTTGATCTGACAGCCAACAAATCAAATATTTCTCATGCTTACTAACTATAGAATATGCCCATTAATATTTGCTAAGTAAATGGTCTCCCTTAACATTTCACTTTTAATACAAAAGCAAATTTTAAAACTAGGTTTAAACAGCTTAACAATAAAATAAGTATAATATATTTTAAAAGCAACCACTTTTAAGTCAGTGCTAGTTAAGTTGCAAGTAACAGAATTTTAAAAGGTGCTTTACTTAAAGTTATGTGTGTATGTATATATCCATATACATATGTGTGTATTTTTTCCTGCCATGGAATCTGTAATAAACATTTATAAGTAAAAAGCTCTAAATGTTCTTCCACTGAATATGGGGCCTACTAATATATCCAAACACAGCCATCTAAACCCAGATTACCAAGACTGGTATCTCAATTTTAGTTACTATTCTTTCCCAAAACTGACAGTCAGAACATTCTTGCTTATTGTGAGACTTTGGTCAAGTGTACAACATGCAATACCAAATTGTGCAATCATTTATTTGAAATAAGAAAGTGGCTTACTGATGGACCTGTCTTTATCTCAAATAACCATCAGTTTAAATTTAGCCCTTATACTAGAGTCCCAATCCCCACAATACTATTGTACTTAAAACGGATCACCATTACATGACTCTCCCAAAAACCTCAAACATAAAGAAGCTAAGTTTTCAGATCTAGAGTTTGATACTATCAAATTTTATATTTTAAAATAAAAAATGTACAAGTCATGTATACATAATATACAACACAGTGACTACAGCAAATAATACTGCATTGCATTTTTAAAAATCAAAAATTATCAAGTTGAAAGAATAAAATGAGTAAAAACATATAAAGCCATTGTATTTTCCATATATATCTTACAGAAGACAACTATGAAACTGAATTTCTAAATATTACTCAAATATCCCTTTGAGGCATGCACTCTCTTGAGAAATAAAACTGAAATGTATTGGCTTAAAAGATTAGAGGGATCAATTTACATTCTTTTAAGAATTCAGGATATCAAAATTTGGAAAGAATCCTGCACTTTCTTGGTTCCCTGCCATTATATCCTAGCATCAGTCAATAAGGGAGTCACTAAAATAGCTCAGCTCCCCACCTCCATCCCCATGCATCGAAAGTCCCACATGACCTCTCCACACCCTTTTAGCCTCACTCATCTCTCATTCCAGCCACCAGCTCTGCATGGGCTCTAACCAATGTCACACAGGGGCTGTCTGAAAGTACCTCACTTCAGGTCTATACATCGTGTGCCTTTCACCTCCCACCCCAAAAATGTCCATCTTGATGTCAAAGTACAAGACACCATAGGGGACTCACTCTTGCAGAACTCAAAAATGCAGGTGAGTTCCTACCTACTGAGGTAAGCCTGTGGACAATGGGAGATGCATACAATTATTAGATAAATTCTTCCCCTTTCCTCCCATATACACAGTCCCGTGAAGTCAAGCAATCTGTCACATACAAGTGACAGCCAGCCTGATAGCACAGTTTCACATTAGCTCTCCCTCCCTGCCTCCTTCCTCAGTCTGGGTTTGCACTTCCTAATAAATTCGCAGTGCACATGGCTCTGCTTTCTGGGGAACCCAGTTCAAGATCCTCAACCCCTTCAGAAGAAAGTCTGTGGTTTACATACCGCAAGGGAGATCTCAAAGCCCATTAAACTGCAAGCTGCTATTTCTGCCTTCTTTTCCTTAACTGAAAGACCTCAGAGACAGCAGAATAAAATCAAAACCTACTGTCACTGTTTCCTCACTCACCACTTCTCCTAACCTATTATGATACCATCTCCAGAAAAAGAGTATCAAGTAAGATCTTTGTTTTAGTGTTCATGCACTGTTTTAGCTTGGCAATGAAGATGGTTAGAGAAAAGAATGATGGTATACACTGACCTATTAGTTCCTTCTCTTTTTCCAGGTTGTTTAAGTCCCAAAGCTGGGATTCTAAACACTGTCCTTTCCATCACGGCTCAAATTCAGGCTCCACAGGACTCCACCCCTTACAAGTAAACACTGCCAAACATTTTAGAAAGTAATGTAAACATTCACGTGTTACAAATGGTGACATTTATGGTGGTGGAAAATAAAATTCACTGTTCACTGAATAACAAAGCAAGCTTGTTGGAATTGGGAATGCAGAAGTAGACAGAAGGTGGGGATCAGATCATACAGTGCTTTACAATATTGGTAATGTTACAAATGGTAATACTGGTAATAAGAACATTAAGGATTTTAAATGTAATAAGTTCTCTCACTTTTCATGAGATGCAAATAAAATTTTAGGCTACAATTTCTAATAACTGGTAGGCTAGTAAAGTTTCCAGACTGAAAAGTAGAGAAGGTTTATAACTAAATTATTAAGTCTCGGGCACCTGGGTGGCTCAGTCGTTAAGTGTCTGCCTTCGGCTCAGGTCATGATCCCGGGGTCCCGGGATCGAGTCCCATATCGGGCTCCCTGCTCGGCGGGAAGCCTGCTTCTCCCTCTCCCACTCCCCCTGCTTGTGTTCCTGCTCTCGCTCTCTCTCTCTCTGTCAAATAAATAAAATCCTAAAAAAAAAATAAAATAAAATAAATAAATTATTAAGTCTCCCAGTTAAACCTCACTATTCCATTTTCCTCCAGTAGTGATTGCTCTTTTAAAAAACAACTGGAGGGGTGCCAGGGTGGCTCAGTCATTAAGCGTCTGCGTTCAGCTCAGGTCATGGTTCCAGGGTCCTGGGATCGAGCCCCGCCATCGGGCTCCCTGCTCGGCGGGAAGCCTGCTTCTCCCTCTCACACTCCCCCTGCTTGTCTTCCCTCTCTCGCTGTGTCTCTGTCAAATAAATAAATAAAATCATTAAAAAAAAAAAAAAAAAACAAATGGAATCACTGGGTCAATACCATAGACACTGAAGAAACCCTGTTCTGTGGTAATACTGCCAGAGCAAATCTATTTAATTTTTTTCAATTTCTTTCATTATAGTAAAATATATATAACAATATTTACCATCTTAACCATTTTTAAGCCTGCAGTTCAGTGGTATTAAATAGATTCATAATGCTGTCCTACCATCATGACCATCCATCTCCATAACCTTTTTCATCTTGTAAAACTGAAACCTATTAAACAATATCTCCCCATTCTTCCCTCCTCTCCAGGTCCTAGGAACCACCATTCCATTTTCTGTCTCTATGATTCTGACTACCCTAAGCACCTCATCTAAGCAGACTCATACAGCATGTCTTTTTGTGACTGGCTTATTTCACTTAGCATAATGTCTTCATGGTTCATCCATGTTGCAAGATATGTAAGACTTTCCTTATTTTTTTTACCATAATGAAATACCACTTTATGTCCTATTTAAAGAGGATATGGATCGATGGTGTCTCTTATATACAATGAACAGAGCATAAGTTAATGCCAACATTTTGGAAAGTAATATAAACATTCACAAACTCATGACCTGGATATTACACTCCTAGGTTCATAGTGAAAGGAAATTCTTACTGATGTGCAATGAAAGACAATGTCCAGAATGTTCAGAGCAGTCTTGTTCACAGTGGTAAAAACCCCAAGTAGAGGGAGACAGGGGGATAGAATGGTGGTATGGTATGAAGAATGACAGTACTCCAAAGATGTCCACATCCTAATCCCTGGAACTATATTACCAGTTTATTTAAAAGAGTGTAACTCAGATTATTGGTTAGCTCTCAGTGTTGTGGGGCAGGGAAAGGAAGAGATGAGGAAGGAAAGGAAGATATTATTTAATTTTAAATAAATTTTAAATAAAATTTAAATAATTTTAAATTAAATTAAATTAAATTAAAAGGATATAACATAGAACCAGCCAGGTGGAGGAGATGCATAGGACAAGATCTGAGGAAGAACAGAGAGCTTCCATGCCCTCTCCAAGCGCACCACTCTCCCCAAATCATGTGTTCACCAACCAGGAAGCTCCTGCCTTCCTTTTTAAGAGTGAATAACATTCCATTGTATGTGTATACCACATTTTGCTTATCTATTCATCTGCTGATAGATGGTGGATAGCTTCCACATAATGGAGTAATAAATAGTGAATTCGTAATAATAACAGTGATAATGCTACTATGAACATGGGTGTACAAAATCTATCCAATTTTGACAACAAAATCTCATTTCAATCCATTACCCTGTATGTACACCACAGACACAAAATCTAGAGTAGAGAAGGAAAATGAAAAGGATGACTTTTTTTTTTTCTGTAACATGTCTAATTTCTTCCTAAGTTGGCCTCACCAAATCTAGACTATGAAAACTTTTCATGCCTCTTAGTATAGTGTTATTTTTTATGGCTTTTTGACTTTTCCTGTAGAGTCTCCAACTCACATTTGAATATTTCCCACATCTCCAGCTTCAATATTTTATCTTATTTTATTTTGGCTTTTTTAAAGATTTTATTTATTTATTTGAGAGAGGAGAGAGAGAGAGCACAAGGGAGAGGGAGAAAGAGACTCCCCACTGAGCAGGAAGCCTGCCATGGAGTTCAATCCCAGGGCCCTGGGATCACGACCCGAACCGAAGGCAGATGCCTAACCAACTGAGCCACACAGGCAACCTCATCTTCCACCTTCAAAACTCATTTTACATCCTGCTTTCACCAAACTACCTTCCTAAATGCTTTACTTTCTGTTAACCTCAAAGAAAGAAAGAAAGAAAAGAAAGAAAGAAAGAGAGAAAGGAAGGAAGAAAGGAAGGAAGGAAGGAAGAAAGAAAAAGAAAAGAAAAAAGAAAAGGAAAAAAGAAATGGTGACATTTATGGTATGTGAATTATATCTTAATCAAAAATAAAAATAAAGCTCTGTTCTCACGTAAAAAAAGGAAAAGAAAAAAAAAGAAACGGAACATGTTTTGTTAAAGTACCCCTAAAAGGTTTCTAAAGTACCCAGTAAATTATTAAAGTAACTATGAATCAGCAATAATGAAGTCTATTTTAAAAAGCAAAAATTTGCAAGGCACATAGAGTATTAAAGATAGAATTGCAAGTTAATCCACCCACTACCTAACAATAGCAAGTTCTTTTAATTTTTTTCATCTGAGAGAAGATACTGAAAATGTGCCAATAATTCTGAAAAACACTGGGAATGATCAGAAGATTAGGAAATAAGAAAAAAAGTTGTGTTTGTTTTCTTTTTTAACCTGGAATTAGACTGGAAAAGAGAAATGTGAAGTACAAAGAGCCCAAAAAATATGGCCACATTACAAATGTACCATACTACTAGTCTACACATCTTAAGGATAGCTCTCTGATATAATTCAAAAAGTGAAAAAGACATAGAACAACACCCATTTGTCTTGAGACAGGTACTAATCATAAACACAAAGATTTACGGTCTGCTGAAAACAAATCTTTCACAGTTTTTCTTTATTGTTAATTAGATAATTTCATATTGCATTGTTTTCTGTAATAGAGAGTACAACAGGATAAATTAACATGTTAAAATACAGAAATGTCAAAATGAAGCCAATTAGTATAATAGTGGCAGGTTTATCTAAGATCAAAAAATAATTTATAAGTTGGGCCTTTAAGAATCCACATTCTTTTAGGTGATTGCCTTAATTGTTCAGTTTATTTCTTGGGTGACTTAAGATCAGCTTGTCAACACAAAAGAAGTATTCTTTTAAGGCTTTCCAAGATTTCCAGTATCTCATCTTTACCAGAAAGCCTATTTAATGGCAGCCAATTTGCAAACATCAAATTTAAGATTACAGCTTCAGTACAACAAGAAGAAAGAAATTAAAGTTCACTTCAAGTATTTATGTTGGCATAGACTGAACAGACTACTTAAGAAAAAACTGACACCAAGGGCTCCATTTTGCCATCACTCATGTGCTGCATGCACCACTTTTCACATTACTTTAATCAAGAGACAGACATAATAAGTCTATCATTTAAAGTACGCAAATTCATTACTCCTTCTTTGTGAAAGTTTGACATCTTGGCGTATGTCACACATTTGCAAACTAAGTATGCATTCCACTTGAAAGGACAAAGAACAAAGAAGCTAGAATAACTTAGTTTTTTAAGTTTGTATTTTCATCAAACAAGAAAACTAAGTGGGTGCTTAAAATATAAGACTGCTAGAGTCAATTTTATCATCACTACATCTTCAAATTTCCTACAATTCTTCAGAACTTAACATTGTAATTGACCCCAACAACTAAAGCACAAAAGCACACTAAATAGCAGACAATGCCTAATTAACTAACATTTAATGACAACAAAAAAATACTTCTATTATTTACATAGATATTCCAACAAAAACCCTACAATAGTCATTTTGTTCTAGATCTATGGAAAAGAAAAAGCACGACAAGAAATGAAAAGAAATTCTTCAATTATATACTCTAATTATAATTTGAAATACAATTTTCTTTAAAGATTTATTTATTTGAGAGCGCGTGCAGGAGCACAGACGGGGGAGGGGCAGAGGGAGAGAGAATCTTCAGGTCAACTCCCCACTGAGTACACAGCGAACACAGGGCTCCATCCCAGGACTCTGAGATCATGACCTGAGCCTAAATCAAAAGTCGGCACTTAACCAACTGAGCCACCCAGGCAACCCTATAATTTGAAATAAATTTTAATAAATTAATTTCATTCACTTAAAACCATTTTTCAAGAAATTACAAGTTTTCCCAATATTTCTATTTTTATTTATTTATTTTTTTTCTTTAAGTACTCTCCACAGCCCAACATGGGGCTTGATGTTCTACCAACTGAGCCAGCCAGGCACCCCTTTCCAATACTTTCGTCTTCTGATGACAGCATTTCCTTGTTCTTAATGCTTTATATTTGATAGCTTTGCAAGAAAGTGTAATAACAAGCATGGTAAATATTAAAGATTTACTCAAAAAATTACTGTCCTATTGACAGCAGTGAAGGCTGGCAAAAGAACTAATGTTTTGGGAGGTTTTTTTTTTAATACCTTAAGACAAATATGACAAAAATCTGATTAGAAAAAAATAATTTTCATGTCTTCTAACACAAATATATACTTTCTATTCAAATACTTCCATACATCCACACATATAATGTAAAGAGATAATGATCACTGACTATGTGCCGGGCACTATGTCAAATGCATTACACTTAACGGCAATTTCTAATTGAGTGATTTCTCACAGCAACTGTTAACCTTATTTTACATATGGGGCAGAGGTGAGGTACAAAGAGGTTAAACAATTCACCCAAAGCCACACAGTCAATGACAGAGCTAGGATTCAAACCCAGTCTGGCTCCATATCTGATTTCAGAATTACTATACTACACTGAGTAGAAGGTACACATGGTACATTATCATACTGTCTATCTCTACTTACTCTGTGATAATTCTGGATTTCCTTTCAGATTCATCATCTTCGGAATTGAAGGGCCATACACATCCACATCTAGCAAGCCAACAGCCTTTGACTGTAAGGAAACAGAATTTACTTTAAGATTATTTCCACTCTTTGTCAAAGATAACACACATAGCAATAGTAAATCTAACTATAAAATAAAGACAATTCGCAAAATATTCCAAAATCCTAACCTAAACTCTCAAGCAAAAGTAAGGTAAAAGATCATAAACTACTTAGATAAATACTTTTTGTTGGCTTACTAATTTCTTCTAAATAACTGAGGAGAGAAACCCCCTGCAAATGCTTTACACCTTGCGGTTCAGATCTCCCATATAGTCTCAAATAGACTAAGACTTTTTGATCTGAAGAATAACAAATTACACACAATGTTAAAATAATGACTTACAATGGCCTACAAAACCACAGGAAGATGGAGCATCAACCTTTGGAAAGCCCATCTAACACACCTAAGAATACAAAATGAAAGAAAAAATCATGGGAATAAGACTGTAATAAAGTAAGTGAGAAATTCTGACACAGATCTGGCATGAAAATGCTAATGAGGACGGTGGCAGACATAATATAGGGACAACCTCTTACATGGAAGTCACAGTTAAACACCCAACGTCTTCTGGAGAAGTCATAAACAACTAAAACTGTTTTTCATTGATGACCCATCTACCTACCAAGGGCAGAATATCCTGATTGTCCTCTTTACTAGTTGCCAGTTCATCAGCAACATAGGCAAGTAAAGGGAAACAAACTTCACTATTCCCAAGTATGTCTTTTTTTCTTCTCCCCGCTCCTATTTTTCCTTTGATAGATTAAATCAATCTGTTACTGGTTTTTCCATATACAAGCAAATAGAATGCTAATACTAACTATATGTCTTTGAGTTATGTTTCACCAAGACTTAGAATTCTCCTCCCTCTCTCCCTGTATCCTGGGCAAGATAAAATTCTTAACCTCTCAAAAAAACCTTTTTTAAATTAAATAATCCCCCATCTTCCATGTTATCTACCTATTTCCAGACACAAAATTACTTTTTAAACCTTGCTGTCTGGTTCCTATTAATACATGAAATAAGGTACATTCGACATTTATGTCCCTAACTTTATACTAAAACTGCAGTTCTAAGAAAAACATTCAATGTCCCTGTGTGACTCACAGAGCCTAGAGGACCAGGGATTAAAATCTGCCTCCACCAAAATCTCAGCTTACAGTAAAATAAATGAGAAAAGAGGAAGAACACTTTACCTTTAATAGAAAAGTAACATATAAAATTTAGGTTTAATGCATTTAAGTATTAGCTTTAAAAAGGTTGGAACTTTCCTGATGGGTATTAAAGAGGGCACATACTGCATGGAGCACTGGGTGTTATACGCAAACAATGAATCATGGAACACTACGTCAAAAACTAATGATGTAATGTATGATTAACATAACATAAAAAAAAAAAAGGTTGGAACTTTCAATGAGAAATTCTGACCCATTCTGAACTCCTTTTTAAACCACAAACAAATTTAGTTAAACTAAACTAAAACAGAATTAAATTTACCGTGGATAAAAAGATTTTCAGGGGTGCCTGGGTGGCTTAGTTGGTTAAGTGTCTGTCTTTGGCTCAGGTCCGGGGATCAAGCCCCACGTCTGGGGATTGAGCCCCCGTCGGGTTCCCTGCTCAGTGGGGAGTCTGCTTCTCCCTCCCTCTCCCCCTGCTCCTTCTCTCTCTCTCTAATAAATAAGTAAATAAATCCTAAAAAAAAAAAAAAAGATTTTCAAATGAGGGAGACTAAAACCTTAAGAAATGTAGGTAATTGTTAACACTATTAATACTATTATCTAAGGGTCTCCTAATGCTGTAACTATTAAGGTAAAGAAGCTAAAGGGACTCCATTCTAGAAAGGCTCCGTTTTTCTGGCAGGCCCCATTTACTCATGACCCATATTTGCCTCTGAATAAGCCAAAGAAGCTATGTTCCCACTTTAATGTTCCCTAGGCCCCAAATACCTGATAACATCTAAGAAGAGCTGAATCCCAAATGTGTTCCAGGACATCAGCTTTGAATAAACCTTGGCTGACACTGGCATCAATACTGCTACCTTCAGTAATTTATGAAATAACACCTATTGTTCACCTGACACTTGCCTTTGATCAGACCCTACCTGGATTCCCAAAGGAACACATGCCCTAGATCCCTTTCCAATTTAAAACCCCTAGCCCCAAGCGACAATAAGACTCATTCTCTTTTCCTTTCCAAATTTCCCAGACAGACCATCTGCTATTCTCTGTCGTTCATGCTATTCAATAAACTCTTTCACTTTCTCCAGCTCATGTTTGATTTCTATCCTGCGCAAAGCCAAAGACCCTCTTGGCTGATCCTGTGGAGAACCCCCACTCTGGATCCTTGGACCCAGGCTGCCTACCTCAATATCATCCTAGAATTTCACTGCTTTCCCATATCTTTTCTCACAATACCTGCAAAAATTAAAAACTACCACAAAATGATAAATGTCAATAAAAACAAAAACTATTCTATGATTTTTTTTTGCTTTGTTATTTATATTAATACTGGTTTTATAGTAACTTGAAAAGGTTAGGTCCCAGGTTTCAAAGTGATCTCCTAAAAATAAAGTCAAGTAAAATAACTCAGTTTTTAAATTTGTTTTCATCAAACAAGGAAACAACTAAGTGACCCTGCCAGGGTCAATTTTTTCATCACTCAATCTTTAAATTTCTTTCAAAATGTTAAGGAGAATCTATCTATCATCTACTTGTCCGGTCTCTTAGAAGAAAACCATGCCTGTCTAAAGGTGAACCCTTGGCATCAAGGTTCAAGACAAAACTCAAGATCTGCCCTAAAATTTGCTGTGGTAAAAACAGATTTTACACACACATAGATGGCTACACATAATCACGTAAGAATAAAGGGGGCAGCCACTCTCACGCTCACTCTCTCTCTAAAAAAAAAAAAAAAAAACACGAATAAAGGGAGGGAGATTACAAGATTTTAGAGTTCCTTTGTTTCCTAGAAAACGGAACTAAGGATAAGAGAGAATCTTCTTTCTATGTGTTTGTTTCTCTGTATACTCTCCCTAGGAGTAGTTACTACTCACTGACCTAAATTTAGTACCAAGGCTTACATATATCAAAAAGAAAACAGAGAGGAAGGTATGAAGTTCAGGAAGAAGAGAAGACAAGAGAGACAAAGGCAGGGAAGGAGGGAGGGAAGAAAAGATGGAGGGAAGTTAATCACCAATGTTATATTAAGAACACAGATAAACTAGGACTCTATAGCCAGTTAGTTCTGTGGACAAATTAGAATTTAGAGATTTTTAGAAAATTTAAGAAAGAAAAAAAAAAGAAAATTTTTAGAAAGCATGCCATCCTAAATTACCCAAATAAACACCTAAACTTCCCCTAACTATACCTCCTCATTGCTTGAATTCCTTCTTGATGCCAAGCACCCTAAACATTTTATTTACATTTCTCACTGATTCCTCATAGCAACCCTGCAAGGTAGTATTATGCTTACCTGTGGATGAGAAAGCTGGAAACTAGCACTCAAAATTATATATATATAAATATATTATATATTATATTAAATAATATATTAAATAATTAAATATATTATATATTTATATACATAAATATTTAAGTATTCTATCTTAAAATGCATTGTTTCTTAGAATGAAGCAGAATGAGAAATTAAACACAAAAATACTAACTTCATAAACCTCCACCCGAACTTTAAAATGATCTGACTGCAAAAAACTTAGATATAGAGCAGGGGTCAGCACACTTTTCCCTAAAGGGCCAAACAGTACTATTTTTGGCACTGTGAATCATATGATCCATAACTACCCAACACTACCACTGTAGCACAAAAGCACAGACAATATGTCCATGAATGAGCATGGCTGTGTTCCAATAAAACTTTATTTACAAAAACAGTCAGGGTTTGATCCACAGATCACAGTTTGCCAACTTCAATTTAGAGGATAAACTTTTTCATGACCAAGTTATTCAATCATCCAACAATCTAATTTTGGTTTTGCCAAGAGCAGGTAGGACATAGTCATCTCTTTTAGTGTCAGAGGAGCTATCTCATTAAAGATTTACTTCCATATCTTTAATTGGGTAGTTTTTAAAAACAATAAAGAGCATACTTTTCATGCTGTTTCACTGGTACTAAGCATGTCTTGAGTATCATGAATAAAATTGGTGTCCATTAAACAAAAACACTAAGCCTACACTAATTAGAACGTATTTTACTTAGAGTTGGCATAGCTCCTGGACCAGTAAAATTACCATAGCTACAAATATTAGCTTAAACAAGTATTTTCAACTCTAGAATTCAATAATGTTCAAAAGGTATCAAATAAAGCTCATTTACTCCATTATTTTTAAATAGGCTCCTATTATAGGTGTATAGTCTTTTATTTTTTTTTTTATTTTTATTTTTTTTTTAAAGATTTTATTTATCTGACAGAGAGAGACACAGCGAGAGCAGGAACACAAGCAGTGGGAGTGGGAGAGGGAGAAGCAGACTTCCCGCCGAGCAGGGAGCCCGATGCGGGGCTCGATCCCAGGACCCCGGGATCATGACCTGAGCCGAAGGCAGACGCTTAACGACTGAGCCACCCAGGCGCCCCGGTGCATAGTCTTTTAATTTTAATTTTCAAAGACAGTTTTATAGTGTGAGAACATAAATGAGCAACATAGAAGGCTATAAATAAATATATGCAGCTGGGTGTCTAACTAGCTAAGTTTTATGAATCCCTTCTACCTCACTCCTCCTGAAATATTTATATTTAGTCAAGAAAGCTCCAATTAGGACTTCTCTTATATTTCATTTCAGCCAGGCTTAAAAGAACATTCACTATAAAAGCCTCACCAAATACACAACAGATAAAATGATTATTAGCAAAAATAACTATAAACTTACTATTTTAAAGTATGATTGCCCAATCTTTAACATCATCATATATGTAACCTAATATGTTGGTACCTAACATTATACTCTTTCTCTGACTCTCCTGAAGTTCTCAAAATCTAGCAGATGACATAAAATAAGAAAAATCAAACCCCAAAATACTATTTAGATTTGGGAATTTGTTTCTTTATAATTCATATTACCCTGTAAAAGCTAAAAGGTGGCAGACTTACTCAGAGTGATTATATTGTTTCATTACTACATGAAAGCTGCAATTTGAGCCTACAAGTCCTATTTTCTTGTGTTGGGTTTCAAAGGCACCAACAACAGTTTTGATATTGCTTTGTTCTTTCAACAGAATTTATATTAAAGATCATAAAACTTCATGACATGTTCCTTTTATCCATGTCATCTGCTAATAGATCCCACAAAAAAAAAAAAAAAAAAATTTTAGAAGGATCTCACCCAATTATTTCTAAGCAAACATTCATTTAAGTCTAAGACCTACCTAAAGGTTATCCTTTCCATAGAAGTATCCAGTTAAGAATCCCATGATTCCCTGAACATTACATTTCACTTAATCTTGGACTAGCATTTGGGATTTAGAGTTGAGTCAAGGCTCTTTCTTCTCTTTCTGCCTCGCTTTAAGTCAAGCTGAAGAATTTCAATCTCTTGGTAGAGAAAAATATGTTTCTTAATTCTATTAGCTAAGATTAAATAAGAATCTGACTGGGACAAGAACTAATGGTTAAACAAGGTGACAAGAAAACAATTTCCTACTATTTACCAAAGGACTGTCTAAATCTTCAAGTTCAGTAAAGAAAGAGGAACAAGGGCAACATAGAGATAAAAGTTCACCTGGCTGTAAGGAGCACAAACAGAGATAGGTTCATGAAAAATATAAAAGAATCCCAAATGATTAACTAATTACTTGCAAAAGAGCTGGGGAAAAAAATAGAAACAATAGAGAAATAATAATTTCAAATTAAAGACTATTTTAGGGCGGAAAGAAACTTAAGAGATCATCTTAGTCTTCTGTTCACTCTTTAGTGATGAACAGACCCAGAGATAATGCCACAGCTGGGCCTAGGATCCAATCTCTCTCCAACACACAGTAACGCCTAACTGCTAATAATCACCAGCCATTCCCCTTTATCTCTCTCATCTCATCCTCCACCCTTCTCCCCCTTTTCACTCCATTCCACAGACACTGCCCCTTTGCAGTGTCTTAAACACACCAAGCATGCACCTGCCTTCTGCAGTTGTTCCTTAGCCTAGAATCCTCTTCCCCCAGATATCCACCTGGTTTTCTCCATTACTTCCTTCAAGTCTTCACTCAAACATCACTGTGTAGTGAGGCCTTCACTGGCCACCCTATCTAAGATGCAATTCCCTCATCATTAGATTGGACGATTCCCATTCCCTTCCTACTTTTTCTTTCTTCTTAGCCCCTATACCAGTATTTAACATACTGTATATTTACTTATTTGTCTTATTTATTGTGTCTCCCCAGTAGAATGTTAATTCCATTAGGGTAAGGATTTCTGTATGGTTTGTTCTACTGTACCTAGAACCTAGAACAATAGGCAGTCATGGAGATACTGTGTTCCACCCCAAGAAATTCTGATTCAGTAGGTGTAGGCTGGGGTCCAACAAACTGCATTTGTAATGCTCTAAGGTATAGGATGACCACAATGTGAAAAACAGTAATATAAATAATATAGGAAAGAGTAAGACAAAATTTTGCTGTGAGGGCGCAAGCCTTGGAACCAGCAGGATCATGGTAATGGTAATTTATAGTAAGCAACAGTAACACTGAAGAGTTTAAAGTGTATATATATATATATAGATAGGTAGATAGATATAGATATAAAAGAGTAGTTAACATTCTGCCATATGGGTGAATAGTCAGTCACATATTGCATGGGACATATATATACAAAAATTATTCATTGTTTATGTGAAATTCAAATTTAACTGAGTGGGTGTCCTATATTTTTATTTTCTAAATCTAGCAACCCTACCCTGGCATCTCTCATCAACAGTGCCGTCAGAATGATTCAGTTGAAACATAAGTCGATCATGCGTGCTCAAAACCCTCATTACGCCTCCAACTCCCCTCATTTCACTCAGGTAAAAACCAAAGTCCTCACAACAATTCACCAGACTCTGCATGATCTAGCCAGTTCCCCACCCCCTATCTCCCAATCCTGTTAATTTCATCACCTATTACTCCCTCCACTTCTTAACCCAGGAGCCAATTGCCTTTTTACTATTCCTTGAATAGAAAGCTAGACATGCTCCTACCCATTAGCCCTTAAACTGGCTGTTCCTTTTGCCCGACATACTCTTCCCTCAGATAGTCACAAGTCCATTCTCTCACCTCCTTTAAATCTCTGCTCAAGTATCATATTTTCAATGTAGCCTACCCTAAATCCACCTTCACCCTCAAGCACAACCCCAACCCCAGAATCACTTTTATCATTTTCTACCTCTTTAGCTTACTTATGATGTTTATTATCTATTTACTATAAACTCCGTAAGGGTAGGGATATCCCCCAGCACCTAAAACAGTAAACATTAAATAAGTATTTGTTCAGTGAATGGATGGATGGATGAACGAACTAACCAATGCATGAACAAACCTCCATTTGTTCCTCTGCAGAGTATCAGGATGGTTACTATATGATCCCTAAGATCCCTCTTAAGCTTTAACATTCTATGATTTCATGAAAGTCCCTCTTCTATTACTTCTATACAAACATTTTAACTTACAAGATTTAAAATCAGATAATGTGTATAAGGCTAAAAATATTCTGGTGTTAAAGAAAGAGTCATATCTTTGCAACCAATTCCTAACTACCACTTTTCCCAATGAAAATCCATGTCATCTTCATTTTTCTATTGATCTCAACTCCAGAAAAAGAGGACTTCCAGAAAGAAAATCTAGTGCAAAGAATGGCTATGGTGGGCTACTATAAAATAAATATATATATATATGATAAAAGTACACTAGATAAATCTTGAAAACAAACACCACGAACATGGTATGAAAGGGACCATTAAAAAGAGGGCAACTTTTAAACCTGCTCACTAGCAAGATTAGGTTCAACAGAGTTTCAAATATAAAAGGGCTGCACCAGACTTTTGTTGTGTTTTCCCCTTTCCAGAACAAGATAAGTAACATATTCTTTAACAAGAAGCAATTCCCATAAGTTCCACATTTTCATCTAGTAACAGAGACAGTAAATCATGGGTAAAACAACTAAGATTAAGAAAAGAAAAACCTTAAATCCTTGGCCTGTATAATTCAAGGGGGGGGGGGAAGCATTAATGCCCTTAGTAAAGTCTTCAAATACAGTGAAAAATTAGCCTATTATCACCATGGTAATTTATGAAATACAGAAAAAGATACTTCTAGACACTAACCCCTAAAAATAAGTCATCTTATTTGCGACATCAACCAACCAGTTTTTTGCCAGAATCCAAGCCTACAAACCTAGAAACCTAATCAAACAAGAACCTTTCCCAAATCAGGTAAAGTACTGCAGCAAAAGCACTGAAAACCAACATCAATTCCTTTAGAATATTCTTAGCTAAACTGCAATGCAGGGAAAAGCATTTATAATATAATTCTGAAAGCAGCTCTTCCAAAGAAAAGCAATACAGCAATCACAGGAATTGGATGTGAACAGAGCACTTGATCCACCCTCCAGACTCAAAATCATAGGAGCCAAGCAGCTGGTTTTGAAGCCCCTCTGCTCACTTCCTCTCAGTGGCCCTTCCAACACTGCTCTGCTGAGGATGAAGGGCCCTCCTTATTCCTCAAGGAGATGGGATGGGGGAAAATAATTTACTGAGAACAAAAATTGAGAGAAGTAAAATGAATTGGTAAGAACCAAGTTAGGGAGGAGGCAGGAGAATAATTAAGAAAAAAAGGATTGTTCTGTGAAAAAGATCTTGATAACTTCTTATTGGACAGAATCAGATCCAGAAATTCAAATGATATGCAGCAGTTTTGCCACCAATATGTTATACGTGAAATGAAAGTAAGCAAGAATATACCAAATGTAAAATTAGGGTAAGTGTTCTCTTTCTAACTCATAATCGAATTCAGCAACTTCCATGAACAAAGTGAGAGAATGAATTACTGGCAGCAAGCTGCATTTTCCCAAAAGAAATTTAAAAGGTAGGCCAAAGGGTACTGAGGAGGAAACACCCAGCCAATAGATTCTTTAGAACTATTCAAAACAAAATTGCTACTGCTTCTAATTGGGAATCTCAAAGCATGTTGTGCATAAAGCTTCCTGAAACCATGCAGAAAATAGAGAAGAAAAGCAGTTTTAGGCTTTTTACCTATCTGAAGATCTTATAAAACAGCATTTCTATTTTATCCTGTTGGGTGAGCGTGGTGTGTTGTGTCTGTGTGCTTGTGGAAGAAGGGGAAGAGAAACTAAGGAAGAATTCCTAGTAGAAGATTGGCTTTAGGATCTAGTTTAACACACTTCCACCCCTCTATTATGTAATTTTTTTAATTGCCTTAGCTTTCATTTTAATATTTAATGTTAAGTTCTTAGTACTCTGTGAATTCTTCTTATAAAAGATACCACAGAGGCAGACACACATGTCTCAAATCAGTTAATACTAATAATATGCATTAGTGGTTATCATTAGCAAACATAACTATTTCTATTTTCTGTAAAATGTGTGAACCTTGAGGGTTTAGATAATCTACTTAATCACAGATAGAATCCAGATCATGAATGAAGAAAACAATTATTAAAAAACGCTCAAGGGGGGCACCTGGGTGGTTCAGATGGTTAAGCGTCTGCCTTCGGCTCAGGTCATGATCCCAGGGTCCTGGGATCGAGCCCCACATCGGGCTCCTGGCTCAGTGGGGAGCCTGCTTCTCCCTCTGCCTCTCTCCCTGCTCATGCTCTCTCTGTATCTCTGTGTCTCAAATGAATAAATAAAATCTTAAAAAAAAAACAAAAAAAAACGCTCAAGGTACCATTATGATCATCACCTACAAAATGATGTTATAAATTATATAGATATGCTATATATTTATACATATTATATATTTAATTATATTTATATAGTATATGACATAATATAAAAGTTACAAATTAATTTTGAATTAAATCGCTGTTGCAATATACAATATATTTTTAAATATCTCGTTACCTCTTGATGTGGTATTATTTTTAAAGATTCTATTTATTTATCTGAGAGAGAGAGAAGGAGAGCACAGAGGAAGAATGAGAGGGAGCAACAGACTCCCCACTGAGCAGAGAGCCCGACACAGGACTCGATCCCAGGACCCTGAGTACATGACCTGAGCAGAAGGCAAACGCTTAACCAACTGAGCCACCCAGGTGCCCCTTGAGGCGATATTTTAAAGTAAAGATATTGCAATAACAGATTTTTTTCAAAATATTAACACCCTACTCAAAATTCAAAAATGGTTAATTAATTCTATTGCCAAGGAGCAAAAAATTTTTTTGATAAATGAAAATCAACATACATAATACTATATGAATCTCAAAAGTGATGACTATTTCTAGGATTTTTTTTAATAACTAACATATTAAAGTCATAGTAGAATGCATGAAGAATCAATCTAGGATTTGTATCACTAAATAAATGGGTGACTGATTATAAATATATTGCTAACCTCATCGAACTTCAGTTTATTACCTGTAAAATAAAGATTAGGAAGACACCGACCTTACAGGAGTTTTGTGAAATGACAGAGCAATGTAAATTTAAAGAACAGCTAACAGCTGTAGTACTACAGGCCAGGCACTTTCTAGAGACTTCACGTATGTTAGCTTATTTAATCCTCACAACAACCTTTTGAAGTAGGTGTATAATAATCCTCAATGAAGAAACCCAGGCCCAGAAAGGTTAGTAATTTGCCTAAAGTCAGGCAGCTTTAAGTGCAGAACTGGGACACGAACTCAGGCAGCCTTCAGAGTCCACAGGTAATACTACAACATGCTGCCTCTGCCCAATGAAACAAATTAAGTCAAATTCCTAGTGCAGAGTAAGTTCTCAATGTTAGTGCCTTCCCTCCCTTCCACCAAGACCCCTTTATGCACTGAAACTGGAAAAATACGCATTCATTCTCAGCAAGGAGTTATTTCCCACACAAGACAACCATCTAAAATAACATTCTCATTAACCCAGGCAACTACATAAACTTTGAGAATAACAAAATGATCCTTAATGTGCACTTATTACTTTCATCTGAATTGATACTGTTTTTTTGTTTTATAAGAGCAAGAACTATGTCTAGTTTAAGGTTTTATATGAGAACACTGTGAAAAATAGCCTCTACTAATATTACATAACATGTTTCACAGAAATTGGATTTAGGGTTTTTGGTATATTAACGGATTTTTAAGTTATATAGATTGCACAGAACAGACGCAGCCAAAAATGCAGTTAAGAAAACAAAAACTCCGGGAAACAAACTGAGGGTTACAGAAGGGAGGGGGGTGCTGGGATGGGGTAACAGGGTGATGGGTATTAAGGGGGGCACATGTGGTGATGAGCACTGGGTGGTATACACAACTAATGAATCGCTGAACACTACATCAAAAACTAATGATGTATTATATGTTGGCTAATTGACCATTAATAATAAATAAGTAAACAAATCTTTTTAAAAACGCAAAAAAAGAAAACAAAAAAAGGTTCAAATACTCAAGACTGGAAGATATTTGGCTGGACCAAAAGGAAATCAGCTATTGATAACAATGGATACTAAGAGAAGCAAGCACCAAGAGAAGCAATTTACTATAGTCTGCTTTTTATTTGCCTTTTGTTGTAGCTGTATCGAAATCTGTGTCTCTTTGCTAATTCAAATGTGTAGTACTTACTACAGGCTAACACACAAAAACATAGTGAGTTAATGAATCTTTACAAGTGCCAGTTATTATGCTAGACACATTACATATATATCCCTATATTTTACAATAGCTCTATATAGTAGCTATTAATGTTAGCAAGCCCTTTGCTCAACTATAGACCCCAACAATTAAAACCAGAAATAGACAAGACTGCTTAACTCATGCTCTAACTAAAAATCATTGTGCTTATTTCCAATTGCACTTTCTTGAGGCACTGACAAGACATTTTGCAATGACTGGAACATTCCAAACACCAGAGCAGAAAAGCCCTGATAGCAATGGAATGCCTAGACCACACACCACATATCCTCTTCCCTGCCCATAATTATGAGCTGCCCACATATGGAGCCCCCCACCCATGATCATACACTCTCTGCCTGCTCTCTTGGCATACCCCCCATCAACCTCTCCTATAAAACTCTAGATGTCCATCTTGCCGGTGGAGAGATCAGTTGGTAAGGCTTGAGCCTGCCACCTGTCCTGGCTGCCAACACCTGAAATAAATTTCTCCCTTTCTCTTTTCCAAATCCTCATTTCTTGAGTGACTGGCTTGTGACAAGTTCATCCGAGTTTCTCCAGCAACAGTGTTGGAAAATCTAGCCAGGGGCTATGCTTTCAACTTGTCCAGCCCCCCCCCAGATTACCCAGGACAGAGCAGTTGGCCACGGCAGCGCCAGGGCGCACCCATTCATTTCCTGGGTTAGTAATTGTGGTATATCATTCGGTAATGTTAATAATATTATTATTGTTACATATTTCACAGGTGAGGGGTCTCAGCTCTGAGAAGTCAAGTGCCTTGCCCAAGTTCACATAGTTAATAAGTGAAGAGCTGGGATTCAAATTCAGGTTTGCCTTAAATCAAAGTCCACACTTTTCCTACCAAATATATCCAAACCTAGCTGTGTATTAGAATTACCTGGGGCTCTTGTTAACAAAACTGATGATCAAATCCCAGACCTAAAAATATCAATTCCCAGAGATTCTGATTTAACAAGCACCCCAGGTGATTTTGATGCAGCAAGCTGGCACTGGTCCTAGGAGTAGCGCTTAAAAACTACCATGCTACCTCTACGGCCTCCTCTATGTTCCATTCCATTAGTGATTAGAAAGTGAGGTTAAAGGGTCCTAGGCATCAAGTTTTATGGTCAATAAGTGTTATTAATAGAGTAAGGACCCTATTCAATTTCAAATTGGGAAATACATTTTGGTAAATGGCATCACCATCTTTTCATTCACCACCGAAACCTAGAGTTGTCTTTAATCCCTCCTTCTTTTCTAACCTGTCTTAAATCTGTCTCTTCCTTTGCCTTTTTACTGCTAACTAGAGGATATGAGCATCTGAGGACACTGCTGGTTGCTAACCCCCTGAGAACCCTTGCCCCCATCCCTTCTTTTCAAAGGCAGAACTCACCTCCCAATATTAAGGTGGAAAATGTCAGATTCCCCACTTTCCCTTGCAGCTAAATCACAGTCATGAGATCCAGTCCCAGTTAATGAAATTCAGAGTGCCTAATGAAAGTTTTCTTCCCTAACAAAAAAACAGTAAGAGAGCACACTCTTTTCCTTCCTCTTCATGACTGAGTGAGACAGCCATCTTGTGACCATAAGGATTAAGCCGAAAGAAATGCAGAAATGCTACCTGAAATAGTTGGGCTGCCTTTTAACCAACTCTGTAACTTCCACATCTCTTGTTACGTGAAATTAAAAAAAACAAAAACAAAAAAACCTACTTTTAAGTCAATTTTAGTTGAAAAGTCAACTCACTTTGGTATTGTGACAGCATTCTTTGCCTCCCATCTGTCCATAATTGGTTGCTCAGCATCACTATAAATCTTACCTCTGAAAAGCACAGATTTTATCATGTATTGTATATTAGTAGAAAACTTTTTAGTGTAACCCAATGATTACAGGACAAAATCCAAACTCTTCTACATATCATAAGCATCCAGTCTATCTTCCATTAGATTTCCCACAAGCCCTCTGGTCCCAGTATACCATACACTATAGCCATACAGATTACTTCTGATACCAAACACCTTATAATTACCTCCTACCATGACTTTGCTCACGTAATTCCTTCAACCTAGAATTTTCTTCTTTTCTGCTATTTTTCTACCTGCCAACATTCTACCTAATTTTCAAAATACTGCCTTTGCTTAAAACTGGAACTAATTTCTCTCCATTATGGTATTAACATACTCTGTTTATACCTACCAACTGCTATGCCTACTGCATTCTTCCTCATATGTAAATAAATATGTGTATCTGTCTTCCCCACAAGGCTGGAAACTTTGTAAAGGTAGCACCCATCAGTAAACACAGTGTCTGAAGATGGTCCTTGGATTGTTCACCTGAGTTTGTCTATAATCACTTCGACATTCTCAACTATGTTGTTTAAGAGCCAAAAGGGATGGATACTGTATTTTAAAGGGAAAGAAAAACTATAACAAAAATATCTGGGGTATTTGTGAAGATTATTTTTGTGGAACCGCAAAACCTTTTTGAACTTAGGTACAAAATAAAATGTTTTAACTGTTAATTGCTAAATAAGAACCAAAAAGAGAAGGTAAAGCCTTGCAAAATGCTTAAAATGCTTACTCACATGTGCCAAATCATCTCTACTCTTTTATGATTAAAATGACTTCTTAAATTGTTAGCCAGTAAACTGCCCAGCTTCAATCTCATTATTGTTTTAGTTTAGTTTTAGTTTTATCATTTAGTTTTAGAAAAACTAGTGGGAAACACAATTCAAAACCACAATGGGAAACCACTTCATACCCATAAGTATATCTATAATCAAAAAGAGAAAGTAAGTATTGGAAAAAGGATGTTGAAAATTTGGAATCTTCTATCACTGCTGGAAGAAATGTAAAGTGGTGTAAATGTAAAGTTTGGAAACACCCTGGCAATTCCTCAACTGATTAAACATAGAGTTGTGACATGACTCGGCATTCTTCTGCTAAATATATCCCCAAGAGAACAGAAAGTATGGGTCCATACAAAAACTTTTAAATATTCATAGCAGCATTATTCATAATAGCCAAAAAGCAGAAACAATCCAAATGTGCATCAACTGATGTAACAGATAAATAAAAAGTGGTATATCCATACAATGGACTAATACTCAGCAATACAAAGAAATGAAGAACTGAAATATACTACAGCATGGATTAATCTTGAAAACACAATGCTAAGTGAAAGAAGCCAGTCACAAAAGACCATATATTGTATGATTCCATTTATATGAAATGTCCAAATAGATAAATCTATAAAGACAGAAAATAAATTAGTGATTACCTAGAACTAAGGGTACATGGAGAAACATAGGCTAAGGATATAAGGTTTTTTTGAATAATGAAAATGTTCTAAAATTGATGATAACAGATGTACAATTCTGTGACTATATTAAGAGCCATTAAATTATACACTTCAAGCAGATGAATTATATGGTATGTGAATTTTATCTCAAACCATTAAAAAAAAAATTGGTAGGAATGAAAATACAACAGTCCAAAATCTTTGGGATGCACCAGAGCTGTTCTAAGAGGGATGTTTATAGCAATATAGGCTTACCTCAAGAAGCAAAAAAAAAAATCTCAAATACCTAACCTTACACCTAAAGGAGCTAGAAAAAAGAGAACAAACAAAATCCAAAACCAGTAGAAGTAAGGAAATAATAAAGATTAGACAGAAATAAATGAAATAGAAACAAAAACAGAATAGAACAGATTAACAAAACCAAGAGCTGGCTCATCAAATGATCAACAAAATTGATAAAACTTTAGCCAGACTCATTAAAAAAAAAAAAAAATGAGAGGCCTCAAATAAAATGAGAAATGCAAGACGAGAAATAACAATGACATCACAGACATACAATCATAAGAGAATATTATGAAAAATTATATGCCAACAAATTGGATAACACAGAAGAAATGGATACTTCCTAGAAACATATAACCTTCCAAAACTGAATCAAGAAGAAATAGAAAATTTGAACAGACCAATTACCAGCAATGAAATTGAATCAGTAATCAAAAAACCCCCAACAAACAGAAGTCCAGGACCAGATGGCTTCACAAGTGAATTCTACCAAACATTTAAAGAAGAGTTAAACCTATTCTTCTCAAACCATTCCAAAAAATAGTAGAGGAAGGAAAACTTCCAAATTCATTCTATGAGGACTGCATTACCCTGATACCAAGACCAGATAAAGACACTACAAAAAAGAACTACAGGCCAATATCTCAGATGAACACAGATGCAAAAATCCTCAGTAAAATATTAGCAAACCAAATCCAACAATACATTAAAGAAAATCATTCACCATGATCAAGTGGGATTTACTCCTGTGATGCAAGGGTGGTTCAATATTTGCAAACCTATTGATGCAATACATCATATCAATAAAAGAAAGAATAAAAACTATATGATTGTTTCAATAGATGCAGAAAAAGCACTTGACAAAGTACAACATCCATTTATGAGAAGAACTCTCAAAAAAGTAGTAGAGGGAACATACCTCAACATAATAAAGTCCATATATGAAAAACCCACAGTTAACATTATATTCAAAGGTGAAAAACTGAGAGCTTTTCCCCTAAGATCAGGAACAAGACAAGAACATCCACTCTCACCACTTTTATTCACCATAGTACTGTAGGTCCTAGCCACAGCAATCAGACAAGGAATAAAAGGCATCCAAATTGGTAAGGAAGAAGTAAAACTTTCACTACTTGCAGATAACATACTATATATAGAAAACCTTAAAGAGGAAAGAGTGAAGATGGCAGAGTAGTAGTGGGACCCTGGGGTTGCCTCGTTCCTCAAACACAGCTAGATCAACATCAAATCATTTTGAACAACTAGGAAATTGATCTGAGGATTAAAAAAACAATCTACACAAGGCACCTGGGTGGCTCAATCGGTTAAGCGTCTGCCTTCAGCTCAGGTAATGATCGAGTCCCATGTTGGGCTCCCTGCTCAGCAGGGAGCCTGCTTCTCCCTTTCCCTCTGCCCTTCGCCCCTGCTTGTGCTGGCCCTCTCTCTCTCTCTAATAATTAAATAAAATCTTAGAAAGAAAGAAAGAGAGAGAGAGAAAGGAAGGTGGAAGGAAGGAAGGAAGAAAAAAAGAAAGAAAGAAAGAGAAAGAGAGAAAGAAAGAAAGAAAGAAAGAAAGAAAGAAAGAAAGAAAGAAAGA